>NC_056750.1:327211617-327519117 GCF_019279795.1 Protopterus annectens | reverse complement strand
GTCGAGGCCAGAACAGGGCAATGAGAGTAGCCATACTCCTCTGTCAGGATGCTTTCTGCAGAAATTTTTGGATTAGAGAGGTTGGTGGGTATGCATAAATAAGACTAGAGGGCCAGTAGTGGATCAGAGCTTTCTTCGGTGACTCCGCCTCTGGAGGGATCAGAGTAAAGAAACTACTGCATTTGGAATTGTCAGGAGAAGCAAAGAGATTGCAGTATGTTTGGCCCCATTGACAAAAAATCTGTTTCATCACTGTTGGGTTGAAGGATCACTCATGAGGTAGTAGGATATACTTGCTCAACCTGTCTGCTAAGAAACTTGACCTTCCTGGTATGTGCATTGATATCAGAAAGCGACCAGAAGAAATTGCCTACTGACACACTGTCTTGCTTCTTGACACAAGGGATAGAAGCACATTCCCCACTTTTTACTTTTGTACCAGACCACTGAAATATTATCTGTCTGAACAGATATCAT
The DNA here is from genome assembly GCF_019279795.1 of Protopterus annectens. Classification (NCBI taxonomy): domain Eukaryota; kingdom Metazoa; phylum Chordata; order Ceratodontiformes; family Protopteridae; genus Protopterus; species Protopterus annectens. Next base: position 327,518,640 of record NC_056750.1, on the reverse strand, counting down.
TCCTAGTGGAAGGACATCCTGGAAGGCCTGCAATGCTAAGAGGACTGCCCTCATATCTAAGACATTGATGTGAAGATTGACCTCTGAGTGGGACCATGTGCCTTGGATCTTCTCCATATTATGCCCCCCACCCCACCTGGGAAGCATCAGTGGTCACTGTAGCCTTGGGTAAAGCAGAAACAAAGGGTCAGCCTTGAGAAATTGCAAATGACTGAATGGACCTAGTTACATGGTATCTGCAGATTTTGGTAAAATGAACTGGGAAGTTCATGGGATGGCACCTGACTAACCACTGAACTGCCAACATCCATTGCAAAACTCTCATACAGAATCTTGCCAGGGGAATATGTGTGATAGCCACTGCCATCAAACCCAGAAGCTGTAGCACCATCCTGGCTGGAGGGGTTTGAAAGGAAAGCAGTTGTTAGGCAATTCTGTAGTATAGACAACCTGGCTTGTGGTAGCCTTGCTATTTGGGACGTAGTATCCAAGTGCATGCCTATGAACTCCAGGACCTGTATCAGGGATTGTTCTGACTTGTTGTCATTCACTGTAATGCCTAGTTTGGAGCAAAGCTGAAGGACAAAATTCCTATTGGCTTATCCACCATGTCAAGAGAAAAAACAACTGCACCAGCAAACATAGCAAAAAGTTCAAAGTACTACAAAAATTAAACATGAAAAAACAAGAAAGGATACCAACTGTGATAATAAGAATACCCTATAGAACAGAGGATAACAATAGTAGAATACTAACAATGGTAAGACAAGATACCAGGCAAAAAAACTGGTAGGAGTAAGAGAAAAGGCAATAACAACTAATTCACTTTTTTTCCTAGGAGAGGTTGACATATGGAAATACAAGGAAAAAGGAACAGTACCAAAGCACTAGTACAGTAGACAAAAACGTTTTACACTTATCTCTAGCCTGAGCCACAAATTCTACATACAAATGCACAGAGCAGCAAATGAGATCGGAGGTACTGCTGGGGTTTCCAAAAGTACTTTGAGGAGTATGGGTAAGTGGAGGAGCCAGAGCTATGGATCCTAAGTCTGGAAAACAGCCAAAGTCGGATCCGAGGTCAGATCTGAAATCCACTGGCTGAGAAACAGATGGAAATGACAACATTAGATCTAAATTATTTAAAGCAGATTTTTTTCCCCACAAGAAGAAACTGCAGACTAAACATTCCTCATACTTTCACAGTTAGTTAGAAGAACAAGCTTTAACATATGAGCCTGACAATTCAAAATTCTGAAAATCAAAGCTGCAGAAGCATATACTTTTCCCATACTTATCAATCATCTTCCCATCCTTATCAGAAAGAGTAGGATTGGAATAAACTAAATGCTTAGCAGCAGAAGGATTAACTAAAGCTATAGCTAATGAGTCATAATTGGGAAGAGTGTATAAAAACTTAGAAGACTGAGGAACTTTATATATCCTAATTACCTTTTTCTGCGGGGAGGGGGTGCAGCTGGCTAACTGTCAGGAAAATTGCAGGCAGTAACACACACATCCTCCAAAACTGGCAGAACTGGAGGAATGGGTGAAAGTTCTGGAAATTCTTTTAGTAACAGCTTATAGTATTTTCTGAGGGACTGGGAGGCCTTAGTGTTCTCCCCATGAAAACACTGGCACATTCTAGATATATTCTCAGAGAAGAGAAACCCCTAAAGGAAGAATCAGAAACTGAGCTCTCCTCTGTGTGCAAATCAGAAGTCTGATTTTTTCAAACACCTTTATTAAATTATCACTTGTGATGTAGACAAATTTACATTCATATAAAAGCAATCAAACTATATTAACATAAAATGAAGTTATGCACTCACCATAATGTTCCATGTTTGTTATCCATCTCGCCTTTCATTCTTACTGGATGGGTTCGGAGGCGACTCGGCTGAATACACTAGCTCGAAGCCTCTAACTTGGCTCATGGCAGAATAGGTATCCCATCATGCAGTGGTGTAATTCCCCAGATTTTGTTTGCTCCCAATTATAACAATGTGTCTAAATTAATAAAGTGATATCAGGTATAGAAACAACAAAGAAATTCAAAGAAGCTCCTTTACTAAAGAAGAAAGGTCTCTCATCTAGGTCCTCTAGGAACCCTTGGCTGGGGAAAGGTGGGAGGGTCGTAAAAATGAAGGGCGAGATGGACAACAAGCATGTGACATTATGGAGAGTACATAACTTCTTTATGTTATGTTGTCCTATCTAGCCTTCATTCTTACTGGATGGGACAGCATCCCTAGCACCATTTCCCTGGGTGGCTCATGGGAGTATACCTTTGAGCACAGTAGAACCAAAGGAAGCCCTGTCTCTGGAGGCCAAATCAACTTTGTAATGAATAATAAAAGTATGGGGCCTTGCCCATGTAGCAGCAGCACAAATATTGTCCATTGACAATCTGGCTAGGTAAGCAGAGGATGTTGCTAATGCTCTGGTCGAGTGGCCTCTAACTTTGAATGGTAAATTCCTGTTATCTGAGGTGTATATAAAGGTAATGCAATTTGAGAGCCAATTTGAAAAAGTAATTTTTGAAACTGGCATGCCCCTTTTTGCTTCAGAAAAGGAAATGAACAATTGATCTGTTTTCCTGAAATCTTTAGTTCTATGCAGATAAAACTTAAGTTGTCTGTGCACACCCAGTTGGTGAAGTTTGTACTCTGCCTTGTTGCTATGATTGGGAAAAAACACTGGGAGCTCAATAGATTGATTTAGATTGGTTTGGGAACAAACTTTTGGCACAAAGGATGGATTAGTTTGTAAAGATGCTCTATCCTTATGGAAAATAAAATATGGTGGCTTGATTGATAGAGCTTGCAACTCCGAGACTCTTCTTGCAGATGTAATGGCTACTAGGAGAATAGTTTTCCAAGAGAGGAATTTGAGATCACATGATGATGAGGGCTCGAAAAGACGCAATGTTAGGTGAGTCAGGACAAAATTCAAATCTCATGGTGAGAGAGGTTCTTTTGTTGGGAGGTGTCAATGAACCATGCTTTTAAAAATGCTTTATACAATTTGTGTGACATCAGATGAGGAGTATATCCACCAATGTGGAAATTAGAAATTGCAGCTAGTTGGAGTCTAATTGTAGCTGCAGCGGAGCCTTGCTAGAAAAGTTCTGCAAGAAATTCCAAAATTGAACTGATTGGGGCAGAAAAAGGATCAATGTTTTTTGCTTGTGCCCACTAGTAGAACCTCTTCCATTTGCTGGAATATAACTTCCTGTTAGAAGCCTTGTGAGAGGATACCAAAATGTGTTTTACTGTTGGTGTGAAGTCTTGAAGCCTGACTAAGTTTGGAAGTGGAGCAACCATGCTGTCAAACTTGAGGATGAAGTGTTCCTGACATATGAGTCAGACGGTCTGGAACTGGGTCCAGAACCCATGGTTTCTCCTGTAGATGAGGCCAGAGATAGGGGAACCAAATCTGATGAGACCAATATGGGGCAATGAGAATCAACCTGCTTCCCAAGGATTTTGCTTTCTGAATAACTTTTGGTATGAGGGGAAAGGGGGGAAAGTCATACAGTAGTCCCGAGGGCCAATCGTGGACAAGTGCATCTCTCTGTGTCTCCCCCAGAGGGGGGATTAGGGCAAAGTAGCTGCTACATTTGGTATTCATGGGAGTGACAGAAAGGTCACAGAAAGGCTGGGCCTATTTTCGGAAAATCTCCTCCGCTATGTTTTGGTTTAGAGACCATTCATGAGGCATTAATATCGCCCTGCTGAGCTTGTCCACCATCGTGTTGGATTTTCCTCTGGATATGTGTTGCTACCAGAAAATGTTGAGAAGAGATTGTCCATTGCCATACTCTAGTGCCTCTTGACAAAGGGGATATGATTTGGTTCCTCCTTGTTTGTTTATGTACCAGACTACCAACATGTTGTCTGACTGGATTGCAATTGTTCCTAGTGGAAGAGAGTCCTGAAGTGCTTGCAATGCTATCGTCTCTAGTACACTGATGTGCAAATGGGCTTCATGTTCTTGCCATGTACCTTGGACTGTTCTTCCCAGATAATGTCCCCCCCACCCTATCTGGAAGGCATCCATGGTCACCATAGCTACAGGTTGTTGTGGCACAAAAGGTCGCCCAATGGTCACATGGTCGGACCAAAGCCACCTTAGAAGATCTCTCTTGCATGACTCTGTAATTCTGACTTGGTGAGACATGGGATGTTGTTGTAATGACCATTGAGCAAATAGGAGCCACTGAAGAATTCTCGTATGCATACTGGCTAGGGGAACTAAGGTGATCGTTGAAGCCATGGTTCCTAGGACTTTCAAAATCGACTTTGCCTTCACCTTGTTTCTAGGTAGAAGGTTGACTATTTGTTGTCTGAGAACAGAAACCCTGTTGGGAGGCAGTTGTGCCATCATGAAGATGGTGTCGAGATCTGCTCCTATGAATGTAATATGTTGACAGGGCAACAAGGCAGATTTTTGTAAATTCACTATAATCCCTAACCGAGAACAAGTTTGAAGAGTGGTGTCTCTCGCCTGCTGAAGTAGATGCTTGGTGGTAGCAGTTAGGAGCCAGTCATCTAGGTACAGAAACACTTAGAATCCCAGACGTCTCAAGTGAGCCGTGACTACTGCCATGCACTTTGTGAACATTCTGGGGGCTGTAGTGAGACCAAAGGGCAGAGCTCGAAACTGATAATGACTGGGTCCCAGCCAGAAGCATAAATGACTCCTTGATGCTCTGCCGATTTTTATGTGGTAGTACACATCTTGGAGGTCTATTAAGCACATCCAATTGTCTTTCCCTAAAATGGGGAGAATTGACTGCAGTGTCACCATTCGGAACTTGGACTTCTTCATGGATTTGTTTACTTTGCTGAGATCCAATATGGGTCTTCAGTCCCCTGTTCTTTTTGGCACTAAAAGAATCTTGAGTAAGTTCCGAATCCTATCTGGTCTGCAGGAACATTTTGTATGACTCTTTTGTCTAGCAACTTTTGAATTTCTACAGTTGCTTGTTCCCTTTGACTGGGTGGAACATCCAGGAATGTTCTGATCTGTGGGACAGAATGGCAAAAAGGATTGGAATAAACTCTGGATATTATACTTTGTACCCACTTGTCTCTTGTGCTATCTCACCAGGCTTCTGGGTACAAAGTTAACTGCCCCCTGACTACCTCCAGAGTAGAGCAGATGGGCTTCCTTTCAGGAGCGCTGATAAGGTGGGCCACAAAAAGAATCACGGTTACCCTGGTTTTGCGAACCCCCTCTGCCTCTAGAATGACGTCTACCATTGTTGCCTCCCCCTCTACCCCTGGGGAAGGGTTCATGAACCACATTTTCCCACTCTTCTGATCTTTAGGGTAAGGTCTTGAAGGTATGGAAAAATGTATTCCAACGGCAAAGAGTTTTCCCTTCCTGCTCGCATTTGGTGAGTGTGTCCTTGACTTTGGGTTCAAAAAGTGAGGAACTATCAAAAGGGGCTTTGGTAAAGGTAGACTTGAAAGGCTCCGCAAAGTTACACAAGCGCATCCAGGAGTGTCTCCCCGGGGAAACTTCTGAACCCACTGCCCTGCTCGCTCCATCTGCTGCATAAGATATAAGTCTCATGGAGGTGTTAATGATGGAATTTAAGGTAGATAGCTGAGAGGTCACCTTTTCTGACAGCCCCGCAGCCAATGAACCATGGAGAGTATCTCCTAACTCCTTCAGGAGATCTCTTTGTAGTCTCGTAAAGTGTGTAAGGTAGTTCAGCGATCTAAGGGTAAAAGTCACTGATGAAAAATACACTTCCCATATATATCCATTGTCTGGGAGTCCTTGTTTAGTTGAAGGACAGATGAGGATGTTTCAGAAAGTTCATTATTGATGGCTGCTGCCACCACCATAGCATCTACAGGAATGCCTTTCATGAGAAATTCTTTTTCAGAAGGGGCTGATAAGAGCTTATTTGGCCTCCGACGGACTGGTTCCATAGTGTCTGGTGACTCCCATGCCTTTTGACTGACCAACTCCAATAGGTCATTGAAAGGTGGAGACATGCAGGAGGCTGAAGGTTGAGATCCAAAAGCCTTCAGGTACACCGACTCCTCATCAGAAGGGTTGATGGTTTTCCAGCCACCTCTCTGTTTCAGGATTTCTAGTATATCTGCAAAGGAGATATCTTCAGAGGACAACCATGGGGACCCTTCTGACTCCTTGAGGTCAGAGGTGATGGACTCATCAGGGGAGTCTATATGCTTCCTCTTGCATGTTCTCTTTCGAGGACCCTCCTCAGAAGGGTATTCTGGGGAGGTCTCAGAAGCATGGGGTTCACCCAATGGGGCTCTCTGAGACTCTGAATCTATGCTGTCCTGTGGATGGGGTAGTGTCGAGACAGAAGCCGGTGCCTTGGGGTGAAGAATACCAGTATCCTTGTGTAGAGCTGTAGGCGGGGTCAGCACACTCCTCATCAGCTCGAAGGCAGATCCCCACAGCTCCAAGGACACCTCCGGTTCTGGGGAAATAGAGGGACTCCCCAGCTCTACAGAGATCAGCTCTGAGGCTGATGTAGGAGCCGAGGTCAGCTGAGTCGAAGCTATGACAGGTAAACTCTGGAGCCGACCAGAGAACTTTGGTTCCTAGACACCCAGAAAGCACCGAGAGTGTGGGAGCAGGGATCGGTTCCAAAATCTTCTGAAGGGGTCTCGGAACTGAAGAGTCTACAGTAAGCGGTACCTGGCATTCTAGCTCCGAAGATCCAGGTTGGCTCGAAGGAGGAATAGTCATGGATGCAATAGTCTTGGATGGCTCTGAAACTGGTTGGTTCAGAGCTGAAAACAATTTAGCCAGCACCGGCGACTTCAAAAGTCTGTGTACCACCCTAGAGGACCTGGAGGGCAGGGTTGGTGAGTGAGAGCTCTCCAATATGTGAGATCTCAAGGTAGGGGAGACCAGTATTAATTCAGTGGACTGGCTCTGAAAAATAGTCTCTTTTGGCTTCAAAGGCCGTGGAGCCAAAGGACTTGATTTGTCCAAATCTATGATCTCTCTTGGTTCCAAGGGCTGTGGAGCTGAGATGGTTGATGCATCAGAAGTTTTAGCCAATTTTTGAGGAGGCTCCAAATGAGCTGAAGAAGCAGGAGATGGTCTTTTTGTAGGCTTGTCACTTTTAAAGGAAGGGGACTTACTTGAAGTACTCTGTAGAGCTTCATCAAAGAAGGTTTCATGAGTCCTTTGAGAATTATCTTGTTCTTTCTTTCCTGTAAGACATGGGAGCTGAAAGAATGACAGAATGTACATGTCTCTTGGAGGTGAATGGCCCCCAAACAGTAAACACAAATATTATGCCCATCAGTTATTGACATTTTTTGTGAACATTTGTGGCACTTTTTAAAGCCTGATTGCTTAAGCTCCTTTTCTCTACTTTCCTTAGAAATTATAAGAAGGAACACAACTAATACCAAAAAGGAAGTAAACACTAATTATACTTTTATAGTAAACTAACACACACAAAGGTTAAATATTCTATTAAAACACAATAATAATAAAAAAGCACATCTACTGAAGAAAGGGAAAAACACAGGAACACCTCTGCCCTCTAAGTTAAATGGGCACTAGGCCCTCTAACTTAAACGGACCTAGTAGAGCTACAAAAAGGGGACACAAAGGACAAACCCTCTAAGTAAAATGGGTATTTAGTTCTCTAACTAAAACAAACTAATATATAAAGATAAGGAAGTACACACTCTAACTATTCTACAGTAACCACTAACTACACCACTACAAAAAACTGACGGGAAAAAAATAGAAATGGCCTTGTGACTAACGACGGCCAACAAGCAACCACACAGTAGCAAGATTAAATTGCACTCACTACAGCACACTTAAACTACAGAAGAACAACTATCTAAACAACTAACTATTATTAATCCTAAATATATGGAAAAATATGAATCTTTAAAGAACTTAGCCACAGCTAAGGAGAGAGCATCCAAACTCATAAAGCGGCAAATGAGATCTGGGGAATTACACCACTGCATGATGGGATACCTATTCTGCCACGAGCCAAGTTAGAAAACTTTGAACTAGTGTATTCAGCTGAGTTGGAGCCGAAGATCGGCTCTGAACCCATCTAGTATGACTGAAGGTGAGCTAGGACAACATAACATCAAACATTATGCTTCACATATATTGCTATATATCATATAACCTAAGCAGTATTACATAAATTATTCAGTTCCTGCTTAATCAAACTATATTAACATAACAAACATTATACTTCACATATATTGCTATATATCATATATCCTAAGCAATATTACATAAATTATTCAATTCCTGCTTTTTGTAAAAAAGAAGCATCTTTATTAAACCATCAGTTACTACACAGACAATCATACATTTATATAAATGAAAACAAACCACACTGACACAATCATAGTTGCAAGCATTTTATATCACAAACCATATTGGCACACTCCCAGTTGCAAACATTGTACATTACTTATAATCTACCCAATATTTCTCACTCAGACATTACATAGCTCATTTAAGTCCTGCCACCGTTTAAACTTCATTCCTCCCTTGCATGTATTGTTCCCACAATTCCCATTTTTTCCTATGTAGTTTGCTCCTACCCTTTTCTAAAGATATCAGTTCCAGTTGTTTTATCTCTGTTACTATATTCACTACTTCCAGTATAGCTGATTTAAATTTTGATTTCCATTTTCTAGTAATTGCTTTTTTTGGCAGCCACCATTATTAGACACAGCAAGGCCTTATCATGTCTAGGCAATTCCAATTCTGTATCATAGCTCAGAAAAATCATCTCCCTCATCAGACCAGTCTGCCCACCCAACATCTCCGACAGTGCATCCTGCAGGGAATCCATAAAGTCCACCAAATCATCGCACTCCCAGAAAAATGTTCCCAATTACCTCTTTCTTCCTCTTCACACCTCAAGGGAATCTTGTGCCCACACAGCTTGCACCTCTTAAATCCAGAAGGTTTTTCAGCCATATTCACAGAAAAAAAGAATTAAGGCAAAAAATAAGCTTTTTTTTTTTTGTGTAGGAAAAGAAAAAAGGAAAGGACTACCAACTATGGTAGTAAATATTACCTGAAAATGGAAAAGAGGGGTAGATAGGAAAAAAAATACCAGCAATGGTACTAAGTTACTCTAGAAAATGTGTAGGGCTAAGGGAGACTATAAAGTATATTAATTTAAGAGAAAGGTAAGTTAGAAAAGGAGTTATAAAGACAAAAAGACTTAAATTTGACAAAGAACCTCAAGCATAATACTTGAGAGCTGTAATGAGCATGCCCATACATGAAGCCAGCAAATGAGATCTGAGGTATGGAAGGGGACAATAGCATTATGGGTAAGGGAGGAGCTCGAGCGTTTGTAGTAGGCCACAAGCTGTAAAAAGTGGCCAAGTTAGATCCAAGGATTGGATCCAAACCCACATGTTGAGGAATGAATGAAAACTGACAACATCAGATCAACTTTTAAACTGACAGGAAAAAAAGAGCATTCCCATTTCAAATTACATTATAGTCTCATGACAGTCCTTTAAAAAACAACATCCGAGATTTAAAGTAACTTTTGTGAACAGGAAAGTATTAATAAACAATTTGTTTTTAAATGGAAGGTTTTTTCCTCAAAGGGAACTAATCTGCCCAGAAAAGGAACAGCACAAGCCGGCCATCGATCCTCAGAAGCCCCACAGGACTGTACTCTTTGGGGACAGGAAAGCTATGAAGGGCTTTGCACCCACGCCTGTCTTTTTAGTCACATCAGCTTGAGATGACTGAGGGATTCCAAAATATTGCAGGAAAAGAAGCCTTTTCACATTTAGAGTCGGCTGCACAGGACCCCCTTCCCAGTGAGATCAGAATGCTCTTTACTATAAATTAATTTAAAGAAATACTGCAAAAGCCCCTTGCAAATGAAAGCAAATACATTTGTTTTAGAGATAATGGATAGTAATTCAAGTAACTTTAGCTCTGTTCATGCATTACACTCAAACTCTGTGTATATTGTACATATGTATTGTTTGCACATATCTGTAAGATTATTTTAACTAATATTCAATGTTTTATTTACTTCTTAACAACTATCACCTTGTAATTTCTAATGTTTGTACATCCACTTGTCTTATTTTTGCATGATAAATTTTTACTACATGATATCTGCTCAATGAGCTCAGGATGTAGCTGAAAAGGGTTAATGTGACCAGCCTACCTACCTGGTAAACAAACAAACAAACAAACAATAAATAAAATAAATAAATAAAGCTCCATCAGTATTGTCTGTGCTTATCAGTATTCCAAAGATGCAAAGCAACTATTCTTCACAAAATGACTGTGCTGTTATATTTAATGCTAGAATACTTCAGCATGAGTTAGAAAGGAATGGGCATGTATCCCTTTAAACTGCAAATGTCAGAAGTCTCCCTTGTTCTGATTTGATAACTAATTGATTTTTATTGTGTGTATGATAGAAAATAATTCAGAGATGTTTCAATGCAAATGTTTGTATAAAAGGTCAAGAATAACGTTTAAATACCATCATTTCCAGTCAATGTAGATTAATAATATGATCAAAACATGGTGTTGAGTTAAGTTTGTTCATCTTTGATATATTCCATAACAGGGACAGTAGTCCAGAATGGAAATATTTAATTCCCCACATTCCATACGGGTCCTTCTAATATCAAAAGTTTAGTCCACTACTTCTCAACACAATTGCTTGTGTCCCATGGACATCTTCTAATTCAAAAAGACATAGCACCTATCCAGATGTACACAAATGCCAGTGAGATGCATGCCATTGCATCAATAAAACATTTTTACATTGGACACGAGCACAAGACACTGACCTCGGTCTTTATATATTCTCACTCTAAGGTTAATCCAGCATAGACAAAGAGTGATCATTAATAAAAAAAAGATTAGCACTCAATCTGAGATAATATAGTTTCAGAACCCATAATAATGCCAATACTTGAGGCCCATGTGCATCTTTACAATAGTAGTACAAGGGAACACTGCAATACACAAATAAATCAACAAGTATAAGTTGCTGAAGGGAACAATGAAAAATGAGGATGCTGGATCAGATTTCACAAATACTAGCTATCACAGGTGGGACTGCTTCAGCTGAACAACTCCAGAACAGATATAGGTTGCCAGTGTTAGACAGATTTACCTATTGTCAGTCGTATTTCGTAGAGAAAAAAAGAATGTAGCAGTTTATTGAAAGTGGGCCCCCACCACTTCCATTCTCACATACTGACCTTAGTGGAGGGATCCCATGCAAGAGAGTTCACTATTATGCATTGCAGCTAATGAAAGACTATAGGTAACCAGGTGATTCACAATATATTTCTAAATGCTCATGCAAAATGCCACAGTTTTGTAATGGTCAGACATGGAGAGGATTGTCATATGTGGTATCCAACAACTCAGCGAGTTTTTATCCTACAAGTTAATAAGACAAGATTTTAGTCCAGTCAGACTGAGCCCAATTATCTTGGGTAGAATATGTCTCAAAAGTAACAAGGTATGTTTTGATGTAATCACCCTTTCATAATTTATTTAGTGAAAATCCTTCTGGTAGTCAATACAGAGACTGTCATAAACTCATAGATTTATAGAAATTCCAAGGTCACTGAGTCTTATGACCATTCATGTCTTGTCAGTACCCTCCCTCAGGCCGTACCTCCTTTCTCCAGTACGGCCAGATCAGTCAATCCTGGAATGAATTTCTGGACATCCATCTAGCCATCTAATTTATGTTTAAAGTAAGATAGTGAGTCACACCCCTTAACATGCAAGGGAAGTTTACTCCTGAATTGTTGGAAGTACTGGGTTATAAACCTGTCCCTCCACCATCTTTATATTTCTTTTGAATATTTAGGTTATAGGTACTCGTACTGGCAAAGATATTGGACTTGTAGAAAAACACAATATCCTGTACAATTGGGCCTCCAATGGTGCGGTAAGTGAGACTGAGATCTCCCCCCTCCAAAGAATATAAGACACTGAATAAAGGGATAGAGCTTTTTTCCTCTATTGGCAGCTCAGACACTATAGGCTGTGATCTTTTTGGTTAGGAACCTTTAGTGTCTTTATAATTGTTTGATATGTTTAGTGAGATACACCCCAAAGGGGCTATTGAGTATAAAGGAGTGATTCATAGCTCTCAACCTCTTAGCGCAAAAAATCTGGACAAAGCCAAAAATAATGGGGAACAAAGCCCCCAAAATAGAGGCAAATGTTAAATATTGCTCTTATAAATGCAGAAAGTTGCTAGAAAAAGAAGTTATGTACTCACCATAATGTTCCATGTTTGTTGTCCATCTCACCTTCATTCTTACTGGTTGGGTTCAGAACCAATTTTCAGTTCTGACTTGGATGCATACTAAAGCTTGAGTCGCTCGTAGCGGTATCCCTATCCCATCATGCTCTAGTGAAGCTCCCCAGATCTTGTTTGCTAATAAGATTAGGAACCTAAGGTACCATCAATACCTAGTATGAAGATAATGAAGAAGGTCAGGGAGACACTTGCCAGAGAAAGAACCTTTTTGTTCTCTTTTGTCCTCCAGGAGCCATAGGTAGGGGGAAGGAGGGTGGGAAGAATGAAGGTGAGATGGACAACAAACATGAAATGTTATGATGAGTACAAAACTTCTTTATGTTATGTTGTCCTGTCTCATCTTGATTCTTACTTGTTGGGACAGTGTCCCTAGCACCATATTTCCTGGGTGGCTCATGGGAGTATATTCTTCAGAACAGTGGATCCAAAGGAGGCCCTGTCCCTGGAGGCCAAATCTACTGTAATGAGTAATAAAGGTATGAGGTGTTGCCCAAGTTGCACCAGCACAAATAATATCAAATGGTAGTCTCACTCTAAAAGCAGAAGTGGTTGCCATGGCTCTAGTAGAATGGGCATTGACTTTAAAGGGAAGAATCTTGTTATTGGATTCATATGTAAAAGTGATCAATCTGAGAGCCATTTTGAAAGAATGACCTTAAATATAGGGGCACCTTTCTTTGCTTCTGAAAATGACACATACTGATCAGATTTCCTGAAGTTCTTCCTTCTATGTAAGTAGAAGCGTAATTGCCTATGAACATCCAATTGGTGAAGTTTATATTCTGCCTTGTTGCCATGATTTGGAAAGAAAATTGGTAACTCTATGGACTGATTTAGGTTAGAGTCTGAACATACCTATGGAGGGAAGGAGGGGTTTGTTCAAAGGGATACTCTGCCTTTATGAAAAAGCATATATTGTGGCTTGATCGATAAAGCTTGCAGCTCTGAAACTCTTCTGGCAGAAATGATGGCAATCAACATACTTGTCTTCCATGTTAAAAATTTTAGATCACATAAAGACGCAAGTTTGGGGGGGGGGGGTCAAGCAGGACAGAACAAAGTTTAGGTCCCATGGTGGTAGAGGTGTTTTCATGGGTGGTCTTAACAAGTTAGTACCCTTCAGGAAGCCTTTGGATATTTTGTGGGACATGAAGTTAGGGGCGAAATCTCTTATATGGAAATTAGATATTGCTAACTGTACATGAATGGTATCTGCAGCTGCGCCTTCATTAAATAGTTTTGCTAGAAGTTCGAGGATAGAACTTATAGGAGCAGAGAAAGGATCAATGTGTCTTGTCAGAGGCCAGAAGAAAACCTCTTCCATTTACTGATATATAATTTTCTTGTTGAAGCTTGATGAGAAGAGATCAAGATATGCTTGACCGAATGAGGGAGGTTAGGAAGCCTGGCTATATTTGGAATCGGAGCAGCCAAGCTGTCAATCTGAGCATTCGAAGACAAGGGTGGAGCATTCTGGAAGTATGAGTCAGAAGGTCTGGAACTGGGTCCAGAAACCATGGCTCCTTCTGAATATGAGGCCAAAGGGAGGGGAACCAAATCTGACAAGGCCAATATTGAGCAATGAGAATTAGTCTGCTTCCCAATGAGTTGGCTTTCTAGAGAACCTTGGGTATTAGTGGAAAGGGAGGAAAGGCATAAAGAAGTCCCGGGGGCCAATCACGTACAAGTGCATCCCATGGTGACTCCCCTGGTAGGGGGGATTAGGACAAAATAGCTGCTGCATTTGGCATTCGTGGAAGTGGTAAAAAGGTTTCAGCAAGGCTGGCCCCATTTGCAGATGATCCTCTCAGCTACGTCTTGTTTTAGGAACCACTTGTGAGGCATGAGAATTGCTCTTCTGAGTTGTCTGCTATAGCGTTGGACCTCCCTGGGATGTGCATTGCTATTAGAAAGTATTGGCAGGAGATCACCCATTGCCATAATCGAGGTCCTCTCAAGAAAGGGGATAATACCTGGTCCCTCCTTGTTTGTTTATGTTCCAGACAACTGACATGTTCCCTGTCTGAATTGCAACTGTTCCCAGTGGAAGAGAGTCCTGGAGTGCTTGCTACATCATAAGCACCACCCTCATCTCTAGGATACTGATGTGCAAGTGGGCCTCGTGATCCTGCCAAGTGCCTTGAACTGTCTTGCCCAGATAATGCCCCCCCACCATATCTGAGAGGCATCCGTGGTCACTATGGCCACCAGCTCAGGGGGAAGAAATGGCTGACCTGATGTTACGTGACTGGAGTGAAGCCACCAGCGAAGGTCCTTCTTGCAGGACTCCGTTAACAGAATTTGGTGAGACGTGGGTAGTTCTTGTAACAATCACTGAGTGAATAGAAGCCACTGTAGAATTCTCATGTGCATGCGTGCAAGTGGAACTAAACTTATCGCAGATGCCATGATGCCCAAGGCTTTCAAGACTGTTTTTGTCTGTACTTTTGTTTTGGAGAGAGGGTTGGAGACTTGCTGTCTTAGAACTAGGACTCTTTCTGTAGGAAGTTTTGCCTTCATGTTTATTGTATCTAGATCTGCTCCTATAAACATGATATGTTGCAATGGCAACAAGGCAGATTTTTCGTAATTTATTGTGATACCCAGGTGAGAGCAGACAGAGAGAGTCGTGTCTCTTGATTCCAGTAGTAGATGCTTGCTGGTGGCAGTTAGGAGCCAGTCGTCTAGATATGGAAACATTCAGAATCCTAGATGTCTCTGGTGAGCCGTGACTACTGCCATTCACTTGGTGAACACTCTGGGGGCTGTAGTGAGACCAAAGGGTAGAGCTTGAAACTGGTAATGACTGGCTCCCAGCCAGAAGTGCAGATGACTCCTGGATGGCCTATCAATCTTTATGTGGCACTACACATCCTGGAGGTCAACAGAGCACATCCAATTGTCTTTTTCCAAAAATGGAAGAATCGACTGCAGTGTTACCATCCAGAACTTGGTCTTTTTTACTGATTAATTTAATCTGCTGAGATCCAAAATTGGTCTCCAGTTCCCTGTTCTTTTTGGGACTAAAAAGAATCTTGAGTAAGTTCCAGATCCTATTTGGTCTGTGGGGACTCTTTGGATGACTCTTCTGTCTAGCAACTTTTGAATTTCTAGAATTGCTTAATCCCCCTGACTGGGTGGAATGTCTGGGATTTTCTTTATGTTTGGGATGGGAAGAGAAAATGGTAGGGAGTATCCACTGGCTATGATACCTTGTACCCACTTGTCTTTTGTTATTTCCAGCCAGGCTTGTAGGTACAAAGATAAGCGACCCCCGACTGCCTCCATAGTTGGACAGATGAGCCTCCCTTCAGGAGTTCAGAAAGGGCCAACCATGAAAAGAATCTCTGTCACCCTGGTTTTGCAGATCCCCTCTGCCACGTGGCTGGTGTCTTCCATTTGTACTTCTCCCTTTGCCCTTAAGGGAAGGGTCACCATTTGTGTCCTAAAAAACAATCTGGGATTTACGGAACTGCAACTTCCCCCCTTCTAGCCTTTTGGATAAGGTCTAGAAGGTACAGAAAAACAGACTCCTACAGCAGAGAGAGTCTTTCCTTCTTGTTCACACCTGGTTAGCGTCTCCTTAACTTTTGGCCAGAACAAGGATGAGCTATTGAAATTCCTGAACCCACTGCTCTGCTCGCTCCATCAGCTGCATAAGAAATTAGCCTCATGGAGGCATTGAGCAAAGAATTTAAGGTGGAGAGCTGACAGAAAATCTTGTCTGCTACCCCTGCAGCTACTGTACCTTGGAAAGCATCTCCTAGCTCCTTTAGGAGATCTCTTTGTAGCCTTGTAAAATGCGCCAGATAGTTCAGCGATTGGAGTGCAAAAGTCATTGAAGCAAACATGTGCTTCCCATATCTGTCCATTGTACGAGACTCCTTGTTTGGTGGATGGACAGATGAGGATGTTTCAGAAAGTTCCCTTTTGGTGGCTGCTACCACCACCATAACATCTATAGGGACACCCTTGGTCAGGAAGTCTTTATCTGAAGGGGCTGTGATTAACTTATTTGGCCTTCTAGGGACAGGATCCACTGCATCTGGAGACTCCCATGCCTTTTGAAAAACCTATGGAACTAGTGGCTGAAGGGTGAGACCCAAAGGCCTTCAGGCAAACAGACTCCTCATCAGAAGGGTTGATGGGGTTCCAGCTTAAGGATTTCTAGGATGTCTGTGAAAGAGATATCCTCAGAAGGCACCCGTGGGGACCCTTCCAACTCATCAAGGTCTGTGTCTGAGGTGACTGACTCATCTGGGGAGTCCAAATGCTTCCTCTTGCAGAGTCTCTTACAAGAGACCTCTTCAGAAGGGTATTCTGGAGAGGTTTCAGAAGAGAGGGGTTCATCCAATGGGGTACCCTGAGGTCTAGGGTCTCCACTGGTCAATGGATGGTGTGGTACAGAGACGGACACCAGCACCTTAGGGAGAAGAATGTTGGAACCCCTGATTGGAGCTATTTGAGGAGACAGCATCCTCCTTATCAGCTCAAAAGCCCTCCTCCCCTGATCCAAAGACACCTCTGGCTCCAAAGAGCCAGAGGAAATCCCCAGAACCAAAAGGGTGGTCTCCAAAGCCAATGTAGGAGCCGAGCTCATCCAGGCCGATGCCCCGAGATGCAGGGTCAGATCCGATAACTGTCCGATCCAACTCCTCACCCCGGACCCAACCTGAGAGCTTCAGCTCCTAGACCCCCTCGGACAGAATGAAGGATGTCGGAGCAGATGTCGGTTCCAAGGGTTCAGGCGCCTAGGCAGCGAGACATTTCCCTGTGGTACATTTGACTGGGGACACATGGCTGAAGTGACATTCAGCTGCAGAGAAATATGGCTGTTTGCAAATTCCCTGTGGGCAAAGAGAAGCACACCCTGCCATGCTCACAGCTTTAATAACCAAATGAATGGTGGCAGAAGAAGTGATGAGTGTTGTGCTCAGTGTACAGTACATACTTATGTAACTACAACATGTAGAAGTGTACTACAGCATGGAGGAAATCATGCAGGATACTGTAGTCACATTTATGCTCCAGTATGTGTTTTAGGTAATGTTCCCTAGAAACTGTGAAGGGGGTAGTGGTCCACACAATCCAGTCATAAAGGCACTGCCCATTGTGCACTGCATTTGTACTGCCAGTGACATGCCCTCTGGCCAGCCTGCTGTTGATGCCTGCCATATTGCCTGCTGTCTCATGTTCCGTTGGGGACCATGGACATTGTTTTCCCCCTGTGCATTTGGTTACTGAAGTTGTGGGCATGCCAGCATATGCTTCTCTTTGCCCACAGGGAATTTGCAAACAGCCATATTTCTCTGCAGCTGAATGTCACTTCAGGCTTGTGTCCCCAGTCAAATGTTCCACAGGGAAATGTTTCGCTGCCTAGGTGCCTGAACCCCTTTAGAAGCCTATGTACCACCCTATCCACATCATCACCATCATCCGAAAGACTCCTGGAGGACTTAGAGGAGAGGGTAGGAGACCTTACTGACTGTAAGACAGATTATCTCAAAACAGGAGTAACCAGCTCCAATTCTGGGAACCAGTTCCTGAGTTCAAATTCCATCGGTGCCAATGAAGTACATTTTGTCGGTTCTGAAGTAGTTGATACCGGAGATGCAATGTTGCTTAACTTTTTTGAAGGCTCCATTTGTCTTGAAGAGGGAGAAGATCTTTTGTTGATTTGTCTCATTTTGTTGAAGTAGATTTGACTGATGATGAAGTGCCCGGACCTTATTCTATAGTTTCTTGGAATGGGGACTTCAAACAACCTCTCACAATCAACTTATTTTTACACTCTAACAGCACTCTAGAGCTAAATGAGTGACATATTGAGCATGTCTCCTGAAGATGTACTGCTTCCAAGTAGTAGACACATATACTATGGGAGTCAGTAATTGACATCTTCTGGCTGCATTTGGTACACATTTTGAAGCCCGAAGGCTTAGATTCTTTATGCTCCTTGGACATGTTTCAAACTCGGTGCACACACACGCAAGAGCAGACAAAAAAAACTGCAACAACAACAATTTAACACCCTAAACTACTAAGGAATAATTATATATAAAGACAAACTTTTTTTTTAATTATTCAAAAACTAGAGCAAAGAAGGAAAGGGAAAAGAACAGATTAGGAAGCCCTCTAACTAAAATGGGCAGCAGAAGCCCTCTAACTTAAGTAGGCTAACATTCCTTTCCTTTAAACAGTGGAAAAAAACAACTACTAATAATTTATTTAACATTTGTTTACCAGGAAAGTCCAACTTGGAACAAAGCCAATTTTCAGCAAAGGCCTGGGGAGAAACTCTCCAGATGCATGTCTTTGTGATGTGGGAGGAAACCAGAGCACCTAGAGAAAACCCACATGAATGCAGAGAGAACATGCAGACTCCACACAGAAGGCATCCCAGCTAAGAATAGAACCTGCGAACCTCTTGCTGTGAGGCGACAATGCTACTGCTGCACCACTGCGCCATCCTAATAATAATAAAACAAGATGCCCTCCAACTAAAATGGGCAGTGACAGCCCTCTAACTTAAATGGGCTGATGCTTTCTATTTTTCTTTAACAATACTAGGAAATTTAACCGGGCTAGGGAAAAACAAGGCCTTAACGGATAACGATGGTCTAAAGCAGCAACACAGCAGTGAATTTGTTCTGTAACTAGAAAAAAACACAAGAAAAATAATGCTAACTCTATTCTAAAGTAGAACCAGAAAAATTATGATAATGAAGGGATAATAAAGGTAAAAAAGGTTGTTCACATAGCCAGAGCCAAGATGGAAGCCTCTGATCTGTTTAGTGGCAAACGAGATCTGGGGAGCTTCACTAGAGCATGATGGGATAGGGATACAGCCACAAGCCAGTGGAAGTCCTCGAGCTTTAGTATGCAGCCGAGTCAGAACTAAGAATCGTTTCCGAACCCAATCAGTTAGAATGAAGGCAAGATAGGACAACATAACATTAAAAGGTTTTATGTTGCCATGTATTTTTTGAAGGATATGAAGTCTAAAGCCAAGTAAGGTAGTCTGTGGGGAGTGGGGTAAAGAGCTCCTGGTGAGAGGAGGAAAAATGCTAACACGATTACCCCTGTAATGCAGCTAGGAGGAGTCCTTCCTGGAAGAAGCCTTGAAAAAGGCTCTACAGAGTGGGAACCGCAGTACAGCCTTGAAAAAGGCTCCTAAGAGGTGCCCCCTGTAGTGGCCTCGAGGAGGGCTGTGGATAATCCAACCTTAGTAGCCTTGAGAAAGGCTGTGGATAATCCAACGGTAGTAGCCTTGAAAAAGCTGTGAAACCGTTTGTTTAGCCTACAAAATGGCTCCCAGCCAGTGAGCTCTCTGCTGGAGAGTACGGTAGCCTTCAAAAAGGCTGCGGTAAGCCTTAACAGTGTCCTAGTTGAGACTTTAAAAAGGCTGTGGTGATGGGTCCTGTATATCTGACTCAACCTAAAAAGCCTTGAAAAGGCTCCAGACGGTGGTGTGCCTCCGAGTGTGGTCAGGCCTTGGCTTCTCTGGTGAGAAGTCTGCTTTCCCAGTGGCTCAGTACAGTGTCTGGGAGGTAATAGCCAGTGGTCAGGGAAAAATCACAGTGAAGGCACTCGGGAAAACTGTGTGCTCAGGCTCCTGTGGGTGGTAGGCTCATCCGTAGAGAACAAAGTAATGAGAAGCTAAAAGTTAAAAGCAGCAAAAGGCAAACAAATATGACAGGAACATGAAAAACAAAAGACAGACTCAATCCTCAGTGTAACAGGTCATTTATTGCCATCAAAGCATAGTTCTAGAGTGAGGGAGTACAGTACAGTGTTTCCACTTTTATACAGTTAGTAGGGGGCATGGCCTTTATTGGGATAAGGGGTCCCTCAGCCCTAACTGCCTATTGAAAAACAGTATTGAACATCATGTTTAGCATAAGAATACATTCTCCAAAGATCTAATGCAGTACAACAAAAAGCTAATACTCAAAGTGGAAAACTGTCGGTCCTCTCTTTTTTTGGAGAAGAAATATACCCCATCAGTGGTGCTTCATTTTATATACAAACTGTAAAAGTGGCGAGAATGCGCCTAAGTTGTAAAAAATGATAGCCGATGATTAGAGCGTAGGAATATACCATTAAGGCCATTTCTGAAAGAAGTTCATTGGTACGTATATTGGTGTTATGCTAAGCTTTTCGTGTCGCCCATCTTCAGGATGGCAAGGAGGGTGAGGAGTACAAACTCCTAATGTATAAACACCTGAGACAGAATTAGATCACAAATGGCTGAAGTCTGGAAGACATATACATACTTAATAGACCTCAAAACACTAAAGAAAATTTAAAAAACAAAATACTGGGGGAGGTACACAAAAAGCCGTGACAGGGTAGGGGAAAATAGAAGTATAATAGCAAAAGAAACTTGTGTCTACTCCCCGACAACATAAACAAACATGAAAGTAAGTAATGCGAGCAATCCGACGAGCGGGATGACCATAGAGCTCCAGACTGTGAATGGGAGCCAAGTGGTCTGGGAGCAGAAGCCAAAAGCTGGCGTGGGCCTCCTGGGTGTAAGACGAGGAGGGTATAGAGGATGCCAGTGGTGGAAAGAGTGTTAAAGTGTAGAAATGTGAGCAAAACGGAGAAAAAATAGAAAAAAGTAGATAAAAATAGATAAAAATAGAGGCAGCAGTGGAGAAGGAGACAGCCAGAGTGCAGCTAGAAGCCACGTGGTCCAGGGAGCTGAAGCCAGGAATTGGCGTGTGCCATGTGGTGACCGAGCCGCAGTTGGAGCTCAGAAGCAGGGAAGGGGACAAAGGCGCTGGTGTTGACAATAAAGATGAAAGAACGCTGCCCAGCTGGTATGTGTGGTTAAGGGGGAAGATGAAGCAGAGTCAGGAGGACCAGTGCCTGGGGATAAGACGGCTGCATGTGTCAAAGGGGACCATGAATGGTGGTGGAAGAAGGACAACTGAGGCTGGGAGAGTGGGGAGTACTGAGAGGGGTGGCAACGGAGTGGAGTGAAGGGGAGAATGGAGTGGTGTGGAGTGGCTAGGAGACAGGGTATAGCCTAAGAAGGGGCTGAAAACATGGCAGGGTAAAAAATAATAATAGTATAGTGGTGAAAAGGGGGAAGGGGGAAGGATACCGATCTGTGGGGAGCAGTCTGCTTAACAAATAAAATAATCGGAAGAGCCAATGTGTCACCATCAATGGAAAAGGCCAGAAAACAGTGACTAAGAGTGAGAAGGAGATCATACAGAAAATCACATCAAGTATACCTGTGGCTGTGCCCAAGAAGCAGTAAACACTCAAACATACTCAAAATCACCCTAAAATAAGCACATTGAAAAAAGGTTGTAGAAAAAGGTGGACCAACCTATAAAATAAAAAAAATTAACATAAAAATTAACATAAAAATACTAATAATAATAAAAAGGAAAATATTGAAATAACCACATTGATAAAAAGGTAAACCAACCTACTACTTTAGCGATACAAAACTTGAGAACAAAAAGACCTACGTTTAAAGTCATGCAGGCTTAATCTGGTAGGGGTCCAGCCTCGGAGCGTCAGGGCCTTATTTTTCTGAGATGGAGTACTGGTAAAAGAGATTCAAAGTAGTTAAGTCCCGGTTTGGATCTCACCTGCAGGACTATCTGCCACTCCAGCTCTTTCTTCTCACACACAGCATTGTAGTTACCTTTGAGTGGTGTCTCTGGTAGGTGGTCAAGGATTTGGAATTTAAAAACATTGTGGCCACGGGCGTCCAAGGTGTGTACTATCAGTTGGCTGGAGTGTCTGAGGCACTTTAAGTCATGTAAGTGCTTGAAGTCTGAAACTTAAATGCTTGCCACTATTTAGCAAATTCAATCCTCACTGATTTGCCACAAAAGTCAAGAAATCCACAAATTTTATGACGAACGGACCAAAAATATGAGGCAAAAATCTGGACATTCTGTGAAAGTCTGGACAGTTGAGAGGTATGGAGTGATTACTTCTTTAGATCTTGATGGTATTCTTTTGGCAATTAGCTGGGCTAAATAAAATGGTTTTCCAACAACCAATATCATGTGATGGCCAAAAGATATTTGTTCTGGTGATTAATCTTAACAAATGATCTTCCAAAACATACTGAAAAAAATCACACATAGGTTTTGTAAACACCTTCAGCCAAATGTAAAAGGGTATTAGCCAAACAATCAGCCTTATAGATTAACATATTAGCTAAGTGCAGGAGTAATCTTAAATTGTACAAGCTGCTGTCTTTACCAGAATGTAATGCCAGCATTCATATTCTGATAACATAAATTTATTTAACACGTCCTTAGAAAACAAACAACCCACTTTAATAGATGCTTTAGAAAAGGAATAACTCTTCTGACTTAAGATAACCAGCTTCTTCATATGCAATGTCCCATTTTTCATGGGCTGTATTCCTTAATAGCCTAATTCCATTTTCATTTTTACATGCATTAAACCACAATCTCCTCACCCCTATGGTAAAGTAGCACTTCACAGCAGACTGGAAGGAAATTACAGCCTTCCCTTCCATTTGTGATTATCTGATATTGATAAAGACCACATACTTTGATAACTGAACTTATCTGTAGGTTACTGCACTATATCTGAATACTGGGAGCATTCACCTTCAACCTTTCAACCTAGCCAGTTCCAGTGGAGTAGTGGGGTAAAGCCATGCAATAGCAAAGGTGACCTGAGCTCCGGCAGTGGCTCAAGTACTTAATGGAGCTGGCTGAGTAGGATGGGTATACCTATCCTAGTGGGCAGGGTGCAACAGAATGGAGTAACATTGTGGTTTCACCCTGAAGGAAAACATTCACGTCACCAAGCCCTCCTACTGGTGGTAGCCTTCATTAGCTACTGTACAGGTGCACAGAAAGATGGCATTGGGGGTCACCACAGTAATGGAGTACCCTGTCCTCCCAAACTAAGGGTGAGATTTGGCCATGCAAAAATCTCCCCACAAGCAACACTCATGCTTCCCTATATGACGGAGTCTCCAGACATCTTTTTCGCATGTACTCTACTGGACTAATTCCACAATACACAGGACTGAATGAGCAGAGTGACATGTATGGACAGCAGAAATGGGAGCAAAAAGCACCTAGGAAAAAATGTTCATATTAACAAAGCCTAGTGTAATAAAGAAACATGCATTTTTTTATGTTAAGGCCAAAATTAAAACAGTAAGCCTTCAAAAAATATAAAAAGCTGTGGAAAAACAGCAGTTGTCCCTTTGCTGAAAGAGCAAGAACCTTCCCCAGCCTTCCTAATTTCAAAAGCTGACCACTTTCTGCAACTTAAACACCAATCTCTCTTAACAAATTTTACAAGGCATAAGACAGCAATTTTGGCTACTACCTACACAACAAAAACAAAAAGTATTCTAATAATAATCAAAGTTGTGGAGAGACAGCAGACCTGCCATGGTTGAAAAAGTAAGAACCACCACTGCTTCTCTAGTTTAAAAAGCTGACTGTTTTCTGTAATTTACAGAGGACTGCTCTCCCTAACAAAGTTTTACAAAGCACACTATCACTGCAGTGTCTTTTTTGTGGTCAGACTTGATATTTTTACTATTAATACCATTTGGAGCATTTCCTGACAATTATTGTTTCAAAGTGTATCTGAGCTGTAAGTCACAACACTTGCGGTGGGAAAGGTCCATGGTCTCCCTATTTTTTTTAAAATACTCTCTAAAGTACTAACTGCCTGTCATCTCTCACTTCTACTCCACACTGACAAATAGTGTGCATTATTAACTGTAAATAAGAGCAGGTGATTTTTCCTGACAATCTTCTTCTTCTTCTTCTTTCAGCTTTTCCCGGTTAGGGGTCGCCACAGCGGATCACCTGTCCGCTCATGATTGGCAGTGGAGTTTTACGGTGTTGAGTTGCCAGCCCAGTGCCCAACCTTCCACTGAAGACACACACATGCACACACTCACACCTAGGGCCAATTTTGGAGTGTCCAATCCACCTACAGCATGTCTTTGGGATGTGGGAGGAAACCGGAGCACCCGGAGGAAACCCACGCGACCACAGGGAGGACATGCAGACTCCGCACAGAAGGCACCCCAGCTGAGGATCAAACCAGAGAACCTCTTGCTATGAGGCAACAATGCTAACCACTGCACCTCCGTGGTCACCCAGGTGATTTTTCTGACAATAACGTTTCCTATTTTATTTTATATGTACTTACTGTATACTGTATGCTGTAGACACTTTGATCACTGCTCCTATATGAACTGACTAACTTCTGCTGACATGGGGGCTGTGGCCTGCTTTGCTCTTCTCCCACCTCCCCAGCCACCACCCATCCTGCAATTTATTCAGCTCTCTCTTCACCCAGTCTCCTCTCTAAATGTCCAGCATCTTAGACAGGCATCCAACATCCCTCTAATACCAGTGTTCTTACATTGTCTTCTACTATTTTTCTACCAGATCATTACTTCTATGAATGCTGAACCCCACCCCTCTCATTTTCACTTCTCTCCACCCTCTTCAACTCTTTCCCTCATAAATACACCAAATTGCTTTAATGGACTCTCACCTCTCAAAAATCCTTGCTGTATATAAAATCCTAACTCTATTATTCTCCAAAACTTCTCAATCTAATAATGTCAAGACTTCAAGCCTCCTTAACTAGTTTCCACAATTATTCCTTAACCTCTTCTGCATGGAAACACTGAGTCAAATCCAAGCCCAATTCGAAGGTCACTTTCTTAGCATTCTTTCCTGTGGCTTTCTGAATGCACATCATTTAAAAAACAAACTGCTCCGAATTAACGCTTTCACTGTATAACACAACCTAGACACCCTTGCTATTACTGAATCCTAGATGAAGGTAAACAGTCTCAACATCTAACCCCTACTACCCTCATACAAAATCCTCCAAGTCTGCAAAATTCTCTCAACTTCTAAGAGCAAGATGTCAGAACAAAGCTAACAATAATGGGGAGATAAAGGCCCCCAAATCAGGAACATGTTTTAAATATTGCTCTTGTAAACTTAGAAAGTTATTAGAATAGTAGGTTTTCATAGGATCATAGGAGGTTACTAAGCTACTGACCCAGAGGTAATTTCAAGCCTAGCCGTTTAATCCCAATGTAATACCACAGATACTCTAGTCAATACCTAGGATTGTATTTACTAATGACTGCCCATGTTGAGGAGGGTTGTGGGTACTATCCCCAGTAAGAATTTACGGTGCCCCATCCACATATCCAGGTTCCTTCTGAAAAGTGTCTGCATTACATGAATTGGCAGCATATTGCAAATATGTGGTAGTCACTGGAAGACAAATCTGTCATTCCAGCATGTCCTACTCAAGTCACAGGCCATATTTAGGTCCCTGGAATGGGTAGCTCTAGTGCCGTTTGATTTACGGATGTGCAGCAAATTCATTAGGTTTGGTCAGTGATTGCTGTGTAAGCCAGGCATAAGCCTGTTCTAAGAATTCTATATGATACTGTGTATAGTGGCAGGGACTTTAGTTGGTCTGTGTAAGGCACATGCTGGAGTCCCTTGATCTTCTTAGTTAGAAACCTCTGAGGTCTCTCCAGTTGCTGCAGGTGCTTTGCACGGTACATTCCAAAAGGGGCATTATATTCAATTATGGGCCTAATTTGTGATAAGTATAGAGGGGTATAACCTCCTTTATTTTAGAGGCGATGCCTCTGCTAATCAAGTGTGCTATGTAAAAAGCTTTCCTTACTACAGTAGACACATGGTGATTAAAGTTAAGGTCACAGTCTACTTGTGATCCAAGATCTCTTACCACTTCTTAGGTACATAGGGTATTGTTGTTAATTTGATAGTGTAAAGGGACATTGTTTTTACCAAAGGGAATGAAGATGCATTTTTTTGCATTCAGTTTGAGACCGTGACTAAAAAAACAGTCATTGGTCTATGTAAGACCCTTCTGAAGTACACTGACATCATTTGAGGATTCAGTAAATGCCCTCAGTTTGCTGTCATCCACAAACTTGGTCAGCCACTTTGGCCTGAACTTCTGAAAAGTATATACCAAGCAGTAGGGGGCCTAGCACTAACCCTTGTGGCACCCCGCTGGTAACAGGCCTGCTGGCTTGATGTGGAGTCGCCCACTTTGATAGTGTGTGACCAGTTTGTGAGCCAGTTGGCAACCCATCTTACAATAAAGGGGTTTACATTCAGTTGGCTAAGTTTATAGGCAATGCCTGAGAGTGGGATTGTGTCAAAGGCCTTTGCCAAGGTGAGGTGTGCTGTGCACAGAGATTTGCCCTTGTCAATGGCCCTGGTCACTTTTTTGAAGAAATCCACCAGGTTTAATAGGCAGGATTTGCTATTGATGAAGCCAAATTCGGTCGGATCCAGGGTTTGGAGGTCACCTATGTCTTTATGGAGGTCCGTGATTGACATGCTCCATGGGTTTACAGAGGAGACTGGTCAGACTTATGGGTCTATAATTCCCTGGGTCTGTTGCTAAGCCACCTTTGTGGAGGGGAATAACTGTTGTTGTTCTCCATTCCACAGGAACAAAGCAAGTGGTTAAGCTGTGATTGAATAGGGTACTTAATGGTGATGCTAGTTCATGTTTTAGTTTGTTTAGAAGACAGCCTGGGATGCCGTCTGGTCCCATGGAGGCTGTGTTTTTTGCCTTCGACAAGACTTTAATGACTTGGTCTCCAGATATGTAGGGTGTGGCAGGGGGAGTTGGGGGCAAGTTTTGTGATAAGTTTGAAGGGAATAAGGGAGTGAAATTTTTGCCAAATATGTCCACTAGCAGGTTTGCTATCTCTGCAGGATCAGTGAGTGTGATACCATTAGTCACTAGTTTGGCACATGTTTAGGTCCTTCCTTTTAGGCTATGTATAGGATCATAGGAAGTTACTAGGCTACTGGCCCTGAGGCCCTTAGAAGCCTAGCCAAGAATTTAGCCCATGTTCCAGCAAGTCAGCACCCTAAGCCACTGTCCAGCAGGGACATAGGTGGAATCCTAGGTTGCACTTAAAAAGGTTTAATGAGGTACTCTGCTTTACATGGAGAGGGAGTCTATTCCATAAAAGGGGGAGTCTCTGGGACACAAATCTGTCCCACCAACAAGTCCTTTTGATGTTACAGACCAGGCTGAGGTCTCACATGCAGGTTACATGAGTGGAGCTTGACTTACGGATATGCAGCAGTCCCATCAGGGCAGAGTCCGAGATTGCCTTGTATGCCAGACAGAGGTCACCTCTGAGGAGTCTGTGGGAGACTGACTAGAGGGACAGTGCTTTTAGCCTACCTGTGTAGGGTAGATGTTTGGGACTCTGGATTCTCTGGGTGAGGAATCTCTGTGGTCTCTCCAGCTGCTGCATGTGCTTTGTGAGGTACATGCAGAAAGATACACTGTATTCAATAATTGGTCTTATAAGGGAAGAATACAGGGATGTTATGACCACCTTGTCTCTGGATGAGATACCCTTACTAATGATGTGGGCCATGTAGAAAGCTTTCCGTACAATGGAGGCAATATGGTGGTCAAAAGTCAGTTTGCTATCAACCTGGGTTCCCAAGTCCCTCATGACTGATTGCGTGCTTAGTGCCTTATTATCAATGTGATAATTTGTGGGGACGTCATTCTCCCCAAAAGGGATGATGATACATTTTTTGGCATTCGGTATAAGGCCATGTTTCTGACACCAGTCATTTGTTTGGGTGAGACCCTCTTGGAGAATGTTCACATCACTAGGGGAATTGATGACAACACCCAGCTTGCAGTCATCTGTAAACGTGGTCAGCCATAGCCCACTAGATTTGGCCTGCACCTCTGAGAAGTATATCTCAAGCAGCAGAGGCACCAAGACCGATCCCTAGGGTACACCGCTTGTTACGGGTCTACTACTTGAGGTGGCTTCCCTTATTTTGACTAAGTGGGTTCTATCAGTGAGCTAATTTGCTACCCATCTGGTAACATATGGATTGATGCCTAGTTGAGAGAGTTTATCTATTATACCTGAGTGGGGAATAGTATCGAAGGCCTTGGCCAGGTCAAGGTAGGTGGTGTCCACTGTCTTCCCCTAATCTATGGCCTTGATGAATGTCTCAAAGAAGTCGACCAACTTAACCATCCCTTGATAAAACCAAACTGTGTGGGATCAAGTGTCTGTAGGTCACCAATGTCCTTGTTAATGAGGTCCATGATAATCCTTTCCATGGCCTTGCAGATCAGACTAGTTAGGCTGATGGGTCTATAATTTCCTGGATCAGTGGGTGCTCCATCTTTGTGCAAAGGGATGACAGTAGCTGTCCTCCACTCGGGTGGGACGAAGCCAGTACTCAGGCTTTGGTTGAATAGGGTGACTAATGGTGCTGCAAGTTCCTACCTGAGTTCATGTAGGATGCAGCCTGGAATGTTATCGGGTCCCATGGAGGCTGTATTTTCTGCCTTTGAGAGGCCAGTGATGACTTGCTCCCTAGAGATAAGGGGAGGGGGGCAGGTACTTGGGGATGTCCTTATTTACTGACGGGGGGATAGAGGAGTGAAGTTTTCACTGAACCTGTCTGCCAGCAGGTTGGCTATATCTACAGGGTTTGTGTGTATGGTGTCCTTGACCACCAGTTCTAAGCAGATCTGGGTGCTTCCCTTGAGACTGTGGACATATGTGAAGAAAGCTTTATGATTATCTTTAGTAGATGTGGGCAGTTTGAACTCAAAGTTTGTTTTGGAGGATTTCACTAGTGCCCTTATTTGCTTGTTCAGGATAAGGAAAGATTGCTTCCACTTAGGCACCTGCTCCTTCTTGGACCTGGACAGCAATTTTATCTTTTATTATAGATTTTATTTATTGTAGATGTCCCCCAGACAGGTTTACTCTTCATTGAGGAGGAGGATTTTGTCTTGTCTGGTATTCTTGATTCCATGCAGATATATAAATGCTCATATAGTACATTGGTGTAAGTTTGGACATATGTGCCAGTTTCTGTGGAGGGAGAGGGAGCTGTGAAGCTGTTTATACCTTCCCTCAGGAGGTTGTAATCAGCTTTGGAGAAGTTTTTTTGTTTGACCCTAGCTGGGGGGGACGGGGGAGATGCTGACTTCAAAAGTGATTGCTTTGTGGTCGGATTTTACCAGGGATGATGACACTGTAGGGATGCTGCAGTGGTTACTCATGTTGGTTAATACCAAGTCCAAGATATTTTCACCTCTTGTGGGGGTGTCAACCAACTGGTCCAAGGCATTTGCATTGATGAAATCAAGAAATCTCTTGGCATTTGTGTTTTGGCATGAGTATTTCTTCCAATCTATGGTTGGATAGTTAAAGTCGCCCAGGATCAGGGTAAAGGGTTGACTCTTGATAGATTTGAAGAGGTCCAGATAGGTGGAGTGGGTATGCTGAGTCAGAGTTGGAGGCCTGTAGCTAGCTATGATTGGAATAGGGGTCTTGTCAGTTGTTAACTGCACCTGGAGTATTTTCTGTGCATCATACTGTTTGACCAACCTAGAGGTGTGTCTGTCTTTTATATATATTGCAGCACCACCTCCTTTTGTTTTGCTATCCACGGTTTGGGTTCTGAATGAATGATAGGATGAGTATCCTGGTATAGCTGGGGTGCTCTCCGCAGCGTTGAACCAAGTTTCTGTGACTGCACAAATGTCAGCTTTTCCAGGGTTAAGAATGAATGCAATGAGTGCAGTTTCATGCTTAGACTCCTAGTGTTTAGCAGCATAACTTTTATTTTACACTTGTTGGCTGGGAGTGTCCAGCTGACCTATTGCCCTTTTTCAGCAGAGGCTCGGGGAGAAAAGCTCCAAAGATATACAATACAATAAAAATAGCAATACAGATACATTTCAATAAAAATAACAATAGAGAATTTTGGTAGTTAAAATACGTAAGCTACATACATGTATATTGTTGACAATAAAACAGTACTATAAACAAAAAGAAGAATGTTAAAAAAGTAGAATAAGTTGTATGTTTTGGCTAAAAGGAGAGTTGAGTAAATATAAGGTTTTGCATGCAGAGTAGCAGAAACTTAAGAGGTTACATAAGAATGTCAGGGAGCAGAGTATAGAAGAAGCTTTGGAGGTTGCACAGGAAGCATAGGATGAAGTAGTTAATGGTAAGTTTTAGTAAGTTAGTTTGACTATACTATAAAAGCTAGGTAATAATCAGGGAAGGTGAGTACAATGTAAGGACCAGTGTTTTTTAAAGTGGTCTTTGGTTGCTACCTTAAATTATTTGGGGTGTGTCAGTGACCTTATTTCTAGTGGGAGTTTGTCCCATGCAATAGAGGGATGGTAGCTATATAAGTTGCACCCTGTGTTGAATTTGGGTTTATGGATTTTTATTAGGTCTTGACTTGAGCTTTGGAGAAGTCTGGTAGGAGGGTAGTGAGAGATGAGAGAAGATAGACATCAGCAGAAATCAGGCTGATATAGGGTGGAATGTATGATTTGGAGTGGAGATTGTAGGAACAGGTGAGGTAGTTCGGGCCAGTTCATGTATTTTAGGGAGATAAAGAGAGGGACCACAAAACCAGGGAGGCCATGATATCTTTTGGGGCCGGCCTTACCAGCGCTCCTGATGTGGGGCCCGAATGTGCTTCTGTGGGGTCAGTTGGGGTCACATTTCTTTGTATCCAGAAGCCTGGCTAAGTATCATTCAAGACAAATGGGTACAAAGAATTATTACCAGCGTTTATGTCATATCCTTTTCTCTTCCACCTTTTGTTCCCAAGAGGATCCCGGATGTTCCACCCAATCACAGGGATCAGGCAACTGTGGAGGTCAACAAGTTGCTGGCAAAAAGAGTCATCCAAACCGTCCCAGCAGACCAAATAGGATCCGGAACTTACTCCAGATTCTTTTTATTGCCAAAACGTACAGGAGACTTGAGGCACATCTTGGACCTCAGCAGATTGAATGAATCAGTAAAGAAGGACAAGTTACAGATGGTGACACTGCAGTCTATACTCCTGTTATTAGGTAAAGACAACTGGATGTGCTCAATAGATCACCAAGACACCTACTGCCACATAAAAATGGACAGGGCATCACAGAGTCATCTACGCTTCTGGCTGGGAGCCAGTCATTACCAGTTTTGTGCTGTGCCTTTGGTCTCAACACAGCCTCCAGGGTGTCCACCAAGTGTATGGCAGTAGTGACAGCTCACATGAGACATCAAGGATTCTAGGTGCTTCCGTATCTGGACGACTGGCTCTTGACTGCCCCCACCAGGCATCTACGTCTTCAGACCAGGGACGCTACCATTCAGCTTTGTGCCCAGTTGGGAATTTCTATAAATTGGGAAAAATCTGCCTTATTGCCCTCTCAATCTGTGATTTTTATAGGCGCAGAGATAGGCACAGTAGACATGTTGGCTCATCTTCCTGTATAAAGGGCACAGAATCTGGTTCTTCAAATTCAACGTCTTCTCCCCTTACGAAAGGTCAAAGCAAAGACTATTCTGCAGTTTCTAGGGGCCATGGCTTCCACCATACTACTAGTGCCACTAGCCAGACTACACATGAGGGTTCTTCAGTGGCTGCTGTTGTCCCAATAGTCTTTTCAGCACCTGCCATTATCCCATCACATACTGCTGACAGACTCTTGCAAGAAGGACCTCTTTTGGTGGACTCTACCCAACCAGTTAACCACGGGCACTTCATTTGTTCCTCGCCAACCCGTTGCCACTGTGACCACGGATGCCTCACAGATAGGATGGGGACTGTCCATGGCACATGGCAAGATCACGAGGCTCATCTGCATATCAACATTCTAGAGATGAGAGTGGTGCTCTTGGCGTTGTAAGCACTTCACGACCTTCTGCCTCTGGGGACTATTGCAATACAATCAGACAACATGTCAGTAGTATGGTATATCAACAAACAGGGCAGAACCAGATCTTACCCACTCTGTTGAGATGCCATTCAAGTTTGGAAATGGGCAATATCTTCCCAGCATTTTCTGGTGGGAACGCACATTACAGGGACAACCAACATGATAGCCGACAAGCTCAGCCAGGCAATTCTGATGCCTCATGAGTGGTCTCTGAAACAGGAAATAGCGGAGCAGATTTTCCGCAGATGGGGACAGCCTTGCTGCGATCTTATTGCCAGCCTGATCAATGCCAAATGCAGCAGCTACTTCTCCCTCATCCCTCCTTCGGGGGAGTCACCAAGAGATGCACTTGTTCACAATTGGCCCCTGGGTCTCCTTTTAGCCTTTCCTCCCTTTCCTCTCATACCCAAGGTTACTCAGAAAGTGAAAGGGCTGGGAAGCAAACGGATCCTCATTGCCCCTTACTGGCCTCATCAGGTTTGGTTCCCCTTTCTCGGACCTCTTCTTCTAGATGATCCTTGGATTCTGGACCCAGTACCAAATCTCTTGACTCACCTGTTAGGCTCACTTCATCCCTCCTTACACACCCTCAGCTTGACACCTTGGCTGCTCCAGTTTCATCCCTAGTCAGGCTTCACGACTTCTCACCCTCTGTGACTCATATCCTTACGTCCTCTCATAAACCTTCCACTAGGAGACTTTATTTCAGTAAATGGAGGAGATTCTCTATCTGGGCAGAGAAAAAGAATGTTGACCCTTATACCGCCTCCATTCCAGTGGTTTTGGAATTCCTGTCTGAGCTTTTCCACCAGGGATCTGCGGCTGCCACTATCAGGGTTCAATTGGTAGCGATTTCAAATTTTCATCTAGGCATACAA
The DNA here is from genome assembly GCF_019279795.1 of Protopterus annectens. Taxonomy (NCBI): domain Eukaryota; kingdom Metazoa; phylum Chordata; order Ceratodontiformes; family Protopteridae; genus Protopterus; species Protopterus annectens. The sequence continues at coordinate 327,485,631 of NC_056750.1, read as the reverse complement.
GATTCTAATCTGATGTCACATAGGCTGTGCAAAACTTTCCTTAAAGGTGCCACTCTGTTAAGACCTCCATTTCAAGAACCTGTTGCTTCATGGGATTTAAATTTTGTGTTATCCAAACTGACTTCTCCACCTTTTGAGCCTTCTCATTCATCCCCTTTGAAATTCTTGTCTTGGAAGACTTTGTTTTTGGTGGCTATCACATCGGCCAGATGGGTGTCAAGAGTTACAAGCATTGTCTGTAAATCCCCCTTACCTGATTTTTCACAAGGACAGAGTATCTCTTCGTACTAATCCTTCCTTTGTCCCTAAGGTCTGTTCCCATGCCACTTTGAATCAATCCATAGAACTTCCGGTGTTCTTCCCAAATCATTCCAACGCAGTTGAATACAGGTTTCATCAGTTAGATGTACATAGACAATTATGTTTTTATTTGCACCGGACTAAGGAATTCAGGAAATCAGATCAATTATTTATTTCCTTCTCCGAATCCAGGTCAGGTTTACCAGTTTCCAAAGTGGCACTCTCAAATTGGATTTCTAGCTGTATAGCTTACGTTTACACCTCTGAGGGTAGACCTCTACCCTTCAAAATCAAGGCTCATTCTACGAGATCTCAGTCTACCTCTGCAGCCTTCCAAGCCAGGGTCCCACTTGATAATATTTGTGCAGCAGCAACTTGGGCTACCCCTCACACATTTATTACTCATTACAAATTGGATTTAACCTCCAGAGGTAGGGCATCCTTTGGTTCCATGGTATTCAGGTGTATTTTTCCTTGAGCCACCCAAGGATAAGGTACTAGGGACGCTGTCCCATATGTAAGAACGAAGGCGAGATAGGACTACAGAACATGAAGAAGTTATGTACTCACCATAACATTCCATGTTTGTAGTCCATCTTGCCCTTCGTTCTTATGAACCCACCCTCCTACCCCCATCCTGGAAGTACCCGAAGACATAAAATATTGTTATCATTATTCTCTGGAGACCTTTTAGTTTTGGCTTCGTCCTGTATGTTGGTTATTATTTTCTTAGTTAGCAGCAAACAATATCTGGGGATTGTACTGGTGCACCATGGGATACCTACCTAGCCACGAGCCAGCTAGAAGACTTCTAGCTTGTAAATAGGCCGAGTCGGAGCCGAGGATCGGCTCCAATCCCATATGTAAGAATGAAGGGCGAGATGGACTACAAACATGGAACGTTATGGTGAGTACATAACTTCTTTTTATCTAAAACAGTGAGAGCAAATATAAAAAACTGAATTACATTTGTGAACAAATACTAAAGAATTTGCTTTTGCGCGGCCAACATTGCTCTCCATGCCCCTCAGCATGAAAGCTCCACCCTCCACACCCCAGCACATAAATAAACTAACTCCGGGGTCACACCATACAACCAATGAGAAAGAGAAAAAGTAATACATTTTGTTACCAAATGACCTCCTCAGATTCTATCATAACACAATTCAACCACCTTTACCACCAATCAAACTAACAGAGCACATATAGATATAAGGGCAATTCAAATGCATACTAATGATAATTACGTCAGCAGATTGCTGAGAGGCAATGCATATGATTTCTTGGAGCTCAAATAAAGCCATTATGTAATACATTTAAGGCAAGAGCATTGTGTTTTATGAGCAAGATGTTCCCTCATTTTGCAATGGAAACAAGGAAGGGTGGTATAACTTTTATCTTGTAAAGGCCAAGAATTCCAGATTGTATGCACACCAATCAGATACTTTGGCACAAGATCTCAAAAGAGTGAATACAGTAAGTCAAGAGTTTAATGAGTTATTCTAGAGCACCTGATAGCTCTTTGGTTGCATTTAAAACTAAATTATTTTGAGAAGGAAGAACATCTGTTTAAAAACAATAGTTTGTAGTTTTGAATAATAAGTGAGAATTTAGCTATTTGAATAATGGGACTCCATTTTGATTTTATAAGAAAGAAAATGATACATCTGCCAGGAGGAGTTAGCTATTAATCTGCATATTCTGTTTTAGGGATTCTGCAAGGCTGTTACTGGAGATATCTGAGGAGAAACAATGAATGTGAGTCATTCTCAAAGATTAGTATGCGTGTACCAATCCCAACAGCATTCCTAGCTCCTTAAATAGTACTTGCAGTGGGTTTCCTCAATACTTTTGATTACGCTGACTGCCTTATTACCATGATGGGAAAAAGTCAGAGAAAAGGGTCAAACCAAACTTGTATATATAAATGTACATTTGAACTGTTTGAATAGCCTGCTACCCAGTGATGGAATTGTTCACTCATTTTTATCTTTAGCAACAAGTTCTGTGTTCTCAATAGTACAACTATAGTTTTTGTAAAACTGATATTACACCTATGAATACTGTGCCACTGTACCAGCAACTGCCATCAGTTGTAAGCAATGAGTTAGTAGTTCCTGTAGAGTTATCAGATAGCCAGATGGCAGTGCACCAGCATACACCAGCATCTCAGCAAATATGTTTTTATAAACATAGTAAACAGTCAGGGTCTCAGAACATATGCTTAGAGTGTGCCTCAGATAAAGCAGTATATGTTTGTGAGACTGTGAAAGACTAATGTGTACTTTAACAGATATCTTGGTAAGGTAATACCCAAACCATTTTAAAAGAAGCAATAAACCATATTTTCCACTTGGTGAAGAAAGCCATGATAGAAAACACTGTCAAAAGCTTAAGTGGGATCAAGTAATGTGAAATTAGACAGCTGACCCTCACTAATTGTGATATACAGAATAAACTCTGTTGTGTTATGACCATTATATAAAAAACACATGGGTGGCACAATGGTACAGTGGACAGCATTGTCACCTCACTGCAACAGGTTTTCCAGTTTGATTCTCAGTTGGGGTACCTTCTGTACATAATCTGCATGTCCTCCCTGTGTTTGTGTGTATTTCCTATGTGTACTCTGGTTTCCTCTCACATTCCAAAGACATGCAGTAAGTGGATTAGACACTCTAAATTGGCCATAGGTGTGAGTGTGTATGCAAGTGTGTGGCATGAAAGAGCAACATCAGCAGGGCTAGCCACCTGATGGTGTGAACTTCAGCTTTAGATGATTGTCACTGTTAAAGTGACATCCCAACCCCATGTGCAAAAATAGAAAAAGGGGTTGTGAATGGATAGATTAAAAAAACTCCAGTTTTGAGGATGGCAGATCTTTTTTTTTTTCAGATAGCATTTCAGCTGAGAGACCACAGTTCCCTACAGAATTCTGGAAAGAAATGGCAGTGGAAAATGTTTTACAGAGCCTAAAGGTTATAATATAAGTCAGGAGACAGAGATGATGAATCTCCCTCCTTCTCAACCCCTGCACACAGTAGAAGACCTGCATTTGAACAAATTCATAGGTTCATAGGTGGTTACTGGGTGTTAGAAAAATCTATACATGCTGCTTAGAAAATATATTTACAATGTATGCTGCTTAGAAAATACATTTACAATGTATGCTGCTTGGGAAAATGTGTATTCAAACATTCAAACACATATAAGTTGTGTGGTCAAATATATAGAGAAATGTGTGCTTTAGTTAGGAATAAATGTACTTAAATCCATAATAGAGAACAAAGTTTGAAAAGTAGTATATAATGCATTTAATTCTGTCTTACTAGAATAATAGTAGAAATAAACCTGCATATTATTGCTTGAAGCACAAGCTGCAGTGTAATCAGAAGTTTGACCTTGGCAGCGCAAGCAGAGCCTGGCTCATGTCTTTCAAGTAAAGATTATTTTGCAAAGTTAGAAAATAATAAATCTGTTCATGTGTATCTTCTGCCTGCTTCCACCAGAAGAATAGTTTTGTGCACTATCAGAGATAGTGCCCAGCTGGTGAAGTACAAAGACAAAAAGAGGCATTAAAGAAGTCATACATCCATTGTATTGAACTAATCTAAGAGCCTTGAATTGGCTACATCCTCAGGAGGTCATCGTGACTGACCAGGTGCTTGCAAGGCTGTAACATTCTCATGGGAAAAGACTTTTTGAAAAACACAATCTCAGCACTTTTACTATGATGTAAAGACCCTGTCACTGACCACGCCAGTGAGGTGGGCAAAACTGATAATGACATATATAAAAATGGTGCCCTCTGTCAATAAAGTTAGTCAAAATTCTATACAACTTTGTGTATGGTTTTTTGCCTCCTAATGTACATTAGAGTATTAGAGTTATAGATGCCTGAGTTCTCCTGCATTATTGTTTGTTATTGATTGACATTGTTTTGAATAACTCAATGATTTTTACAGTCTGACTCTAACGAATTTATTTAACATTTTCCTTCGGACCGAATTCCCTTGGTAAGCTGCAGGTCAGAATATATAGGTGGCACGAAATCTGCGCAGAAGAAGGAAAGACCTCCGACTGAATTGTCGTGCCCAAAGAGGCTGTCCACTTGTCTGATCTGTGGTAAAAGCGGAAAACTGGGTCCTAAAAGCATATCAAACATAAGCAGGAGGCTCGGTAAGCAGAATTCCTCTCTTTGTTTTGTTTTAGATCGGGGACCAGGTTACACTGTGCTATTGCTAAGGTTTGTGATAGCAGGGAGAGAGGTAGTAGTATTGTATCTTGAGTCATAGATCAGGAAATAAAACAAAGCAAAGTAAACAGTCATTCTAGACACTACTGTGAATACGGGAATAAGATACCACGTGGTACAAGAGAAAGGGTTACGTAACAGTTCTGTTTTTTTCTCTCTCTCTCTTCTTTTTCTCTTTCAGAGACATGGGAAATGAATGCACTAAAGGGTCACGTGACCCGCCTTAACAGAAGATGCAAAATATATGCAATTACAGAGAGCAGATAATGTGAGATATTTTGCAAAATGGGTTAACAAGTATGACTTTGATGTTATATTAGATAAAATGTCATTAGTAAAACTTTTAAAACAGTTAAAATCTGGCAGAAGGTCAGGCAAAAACAACAACAGTTGGGTGTTCCTCAAGCACATAGGTGGATTGAGGAAGTGAAACGAAGGGAACAGAAAAATAAAAATGCAAAGGCATTATTTTTAGACAAAGAGGATAATAACATAATAGTAGCATCGGTCCCTCCCTACCACCTCCACCGATGCCTTACTCAGAATATGAAGCGGAGGGCTGGACCCCCCACGTTACCCAGAGACAACAGGGATATTAAGACAACCATTTGTAAGAGAACCTATCGGGACTAGATCGAACACGCCAAACGCTTATAGATGTTCAACCAAGCGGAAGTTTATTAGATGAGTGAGGAAATCTGTCCATTAATAGAAGTACCTAACCTCAGGCAGGACAGGAGGGCCAGGCCTCAACTCTCTTAGTGTATAGACCATGGACACCGGAAGACATCCGAAAAGCTACAGAAGGAATTCCCCATCCAAAAATTAACTTTGAGAAATTTCTACAGGATTTACAGGGCATGAGATTAAGTTACCACTTAAATGGGGAAGAAGTAGAAAGAGTAGTTAGACAAATTTTAGGTCCGGACTGGCACATGATTTGTGGCCTGGAATGCCCGTGGACGCACCGCAACACAGGCCACTCCCACATAATGACGCAGAACTAGATACTAGATTGAAGGGTCTTACAGACCGCATTACTGAAAAATGGAAACCTAGGGCAGACTGGACTTGCATTAATCAATGAACGAGATAATGAAACAGTGGATGCATACTATGGTAGATTATTAGAATGTTTTAATAACCATAGTGGCATGCCTGTTCCTGAGAATCAAAAGAATGATAGCTCATATGAACAACAATTGAAGAATGCATTTTTGAAAGGTTGTATGCCCCTATCAATAGCTTCATCACGAAGCACATGATAGATCACCGAACAAGTAGGCTTCAAGCCTTGTTAGAGTATGCTAGACATGCGAAAAACATTTTACAGTAAAAGAAAAGAAAAGCAGGTCTTCACAGCTGAAGACGGTGCGGAAGTTTTGTAGTACAAGCAGCCAAAAGGGTAAGCAAAATACTCAGGGTAACAAACTCTGACAGAAACTCAGAAATTTATGAGAGCAGAAAGAAAAAGGTGAGTGCTTCAATTGCGTAAGAAGGGACATTTGGCAAGGGATTGCAGGAGCAAGGCACCTGTGGAAAAAAGGATAAGGAAGATGAGGATTGACTATATGACAGTTATGCTGCTCAGCAGTCACCAGGAGACTAATGAGCAGGGAATGATGTAAATACCTTAGAAGAAACAGATGACATGCAACCGGATGTAGAAGTTGGGGAAAGTGAAGTTTTAGATCTGGCATTACTGAGCTTAGAGCTCTATTTAGCAGACACGAAACCGGAAGTTACACTTCTGGTGGAAGGGAGAGAAGTCAAATTTTGTGTGATTCAGGAGCATCACGAACTTTGATACATCCTTCAAAGTTACCGGAACATTCTGAGTCACCTGATTACATATTAGTGAAAGCAGCAAACGGACAGCTGTACAGGGAACCACTTTCCCATGATATAGCAATAACTGACCCCATCTCGGCATGACCCAAAGAAGTAAAATAGTACTTTCTGCCAAATGCCCCATGAACTTATTAGGAAGAGATCTTATGCAACTTTTTGGCATAGCAGTAGTCCCTACCATGAACGGTATGGAGGCACAGAGACAAACTGATACTTTTGTAATACGGTCGGAGGGTGAGGCTTATTACTGGTACAGCCAGGATCTGGTTACAACCGGTCCAGGGGCAGTGACCAAGGAACTAATAAATGTAGCCACCAGCAAGGTGCTTCCCCTCGATGTTGACCAGCAACATTTATTACATTGTACCCTATATTATTGTAGCACACCAGGACCTGATAAAGAATACGAACAAAAGTTGTTCAGGAATCCTGCAAATAGACTGATACTACGGACCCTATACTGGGACACTGAGGGCAACAGTGCGGTGAGTTGTTCATTACCTCAGGAGTTTTTGGAATTGTATAAATCCAATAAACTACCACATGTTAGCCTAACCAAAAACAGGAATGTTAGGTGGGTAGACTTGGGTGACAAAGTGACAAAATGGGAGAAACTGACTGACTTAGAGTTGTCGGACTTAGGAGTACAGAAACAAAACTGAATTGGCACGCCCAGCTGTACACTTACAACAGAGTGAAGACAGCTGACTGGCGTTCTTGATAGAAGAAGAAAAAAGCTTTGAGTGAAATACCAAATGTTCTTTGGTCAACAGGAAAATCAGATGTAGGACTTATTCAACAGCAGGGCCAGTAGTTATTACACCAAAATCAGCCTTTAGACCAAGGAAGAGACAATATCCTTTGAGCAAGGATGGAACAGGATCAAACCTATCATAATGGCATTACTTAAAAAGGGATACTGGTAGAATCTTTAGATTCACCATGTAATACTCTATTTCCTGTGAAAAAGCAAACGGGGAATGGCGGATGGTACAAGATTTACAAGCTGTAAATGATGCGGTAATACCAAGAGCACCTACGGTGCCAGACCCACATACCTTGTTAAACGATTTGAAACCGCAACAAAAATACTTCACCGTGGTAGATATTAGCAATGCGTTTTCTCAATACCTATCCACCCTGACAGCCAGCATTGGTTTGCATTTACATTTCAGGGCAAAAGGTATCGACTACCACAGGGATATAGTGAAAGTCCAACAATATTCGCACAAGAGATGGCTAGCAACCTGGCAGGGTTTTCTCCACCAGGGGGCAGCCAAGTACTACTTTATGTAGATGACATCCTGCTTGCAGCCCCTACCCAGCAGCAGTGTAGGGAAGATACAATAGCCTTGTTGAAATTCCTAGCTGAACAAGGCATAAAGTGAATAAACATAAATTGCAACTTTGGAAAGAACAGGTTAAATACCTGGGATATGTGATATCCAAAGAAGGCAGAACATTAGATGAAGATCGAAAACAGCTATCTTACAAGCACCTAGACCAACTACCAAAAGGAAATGATGTCCTTCTTGGGAGCGACTAATTTTGTCGAAGTTGGATACAATTATGCTTTAGAAGCGGCTCCATTGGCTGATTTAATATTTAAAACACCAATGGCAGCACAAGAAACACTGCACTGGACTCCAGAAGCAGAAGCAGTTTTGTAGACTAAAACAACTGATAGCTTCATCATTAGTTTTAGGGCTTCGAATTACCATAAGAGATTTTTCCAAACTGTAGATTGTAGGCGGGATATATGACGTCAGTACTGACGCAACAACATGGCGGCAAGCAACGCCCATAGCTTACTATTCATCACAGTTAGATCCGTGGCACGATCATTACCACCCTGCGTACAAGCAGTAGTCGCAGCAGCTATGGCAGTGCAAGCTTCAGCCTCAGTGGTGTTGTTTCATCCTCTCACGCTGAGAGTACCTCATGCAGTTGCGATAATTTTACTACAAGAAAAATAGCATTTTATCCCCTGCCAGACATCTTTCTTGCATGACCATACTATTGAGTCAACCCCATATGACAATTGAACGTTGTACAACATTAAATCCATCGACATTACTTCCGATTCCTGTGGATGGCACACCACAGCTGCCTACAGGAAATGGAACAAATAACCACACCCAGACAAGATCTTACTGATGTACCTTTAGCTGGCAGAGGTGACATTTTTGTAGATGGGTCCTGTAGCGAGGTCCTACAGGAAAAACCTAGTGGGCTATGCAGTAGTGACTGATGACGAAATCATAGAAGCACAACCCTGCAACATAACCTGTCAGCTCAAGCAGCAGAATTGATAGCTTTGACGTGCTTGCACTCTAGCGAAAGGCAAATGTGTTAACATATATACTGACAGTCAGTATGCTTTCTCTACAGTGCATGTCTTTGCACAACAATGGAAAAACAGGGAATGATAACATCTACTGGCAAGCCGATTAATCATGCACAATTGATTCTGAACCTGTTAGATTCTATTCAGTTACCCACTAGAATAGCTATCTGTAAATGTGCAGCCCATACAAAACAACAAGATAGAATTTCAAAGGGAATGCTGCTGATGCAGCTGCGGCAAGCTGCCTCAGACCCAGAAACTGTGCTCTTAAATGAAGAACTACAACCTTCTGAGACTCTAGATTTAGAAATGTTAAAAACAATGCAGACATTAGCTTCAAAAGCAGAAAAGCAAAAGTGGATAAAACAAGGAGCAATCCTTGAAGAGGGACTGTACATCTCCAAAGAGAAAAAGCCCATATTGCCATCTAATTTATTTAGATATGCAGCTTTGTTGAGTCATGGGCAGAGCCATGTCTCAACAGGGGGGATGGTACAGTTAGTTAACAAAATATTCCAAACATATGGATTTACGAATTATACACAAAAATTTTGTGCAACATGTCATATTTGTAGCAAACATCATGCACAGGAGCATTTAAAAAAGGAGCTTTCCAACACCACCCTATCCGTTCCATACTATTTGTATGGATTTCATAGAACTGAATAAATGTGAAGGGAAAAATACTGTTTAGTAATCATAGATATGTTTTCAAAATGGGTAGAAGCTTTTCCAACTAGAAATCCGGATGCAGCAACAGTAGCAAAGGCCCTAGTGAAAAAATCATTCCTAGATTTGGCATACCGGAAAGAATCTATAGTGACAATGGAACACATTAAGTAAACCAGACAATTCAGCAGCTTGGGAGATTTTTGGGATTTCTTTGAAAAACCATTGTGCTTATCACCCTCAGTCAGCAGGGCTGGTGGAAAGGTACAATGAAATCTTGAAAAACAAGTTGAGAAAATTAATGAGTGAGACTCAAAAGACTTGATTTGCTGTCTGCCTTTAGCACTGCTGAGCATGAGAACTGTTCCAAATGTAAAGGGCTTGACCCCTTTGAAATAGTGTTTGGAAGGGCATATTGTGTGCCACAATGGAAGGCCCTCATGCCTGCAGAGCTGGAGGCCGATGGCTCATTAGCTAGTTATATGAAGAAGTTATTAACAAATAAGACTGTTTTGCAGTTGAACTCTTTTCAGATAAACGAGAAGCAAAACCAGAGGCCGTGCTGACCCGGGTCCTGGATTTGGCTGAAAATCATAAAGAGAAAGAACTGGGCGAGTCCAAAGTGGGAAGGTCCGTACCAGGTACTATTGGCAACACCCACTGCAGTAAAAATTGCTGAGAGATCATCTTGGGTTCATTTGACCCACTGCAAACCTGTTAAGAAATTTAGTTTGGACATACCACAGGAACAGGATGGCCAGAGGCAGAATGAATAAAAATGTGAAACAACCCCAGAGACATTGGTTCACTGGCCTACTGATCATACACTTATTAACTATGTTTGTAGTAACCTTTTGTTGTTATGGTTTTTCTTGCATATAACTACAGAAGTGAAATTAATAAAACGTGATGAAGGACTGGCTATAGACTGGCACCCAAACTTTAACACATACCTGGCTATGAAACGAGTTTATGTAGAGACTATGAACGTTTCAAATTGCTGGGTTTGTACTGCAATACCCACAGCATATGGAGGACTTTTGATGTCTGCTGTCCCCTTGGGAATAAATGAAACTTGGGAAAACCTGTTATTTGACACAGGCACTGTGAGATCACAAGACAAAGTGGCATTATATTTGCCTGTTACTCAGAAAGGAATTGTTTGTTTTGTTAAAATGATACACTCCAGGTTGGTTGGAGTAACTGTAACATAACTGTGTCTTACAAATGTTATATAAAACCTATAGACCAAGGTACTAGTTGTAGCACGAATTATGGTTCATACTTAAGCTTGATGAAAACAACATTGAGAGATGTGCAAAAAACTCCTGAAATATATAGACAATTATCTGTTATAGATAAGAAAATGTTTCATTCAGGGTTAACCCGCATCAGTACAAAAGTAGAAAACTGTTATTTTGTTTGTGGGAAAAAGGCCTATAAATGGTTACCTGAGAATTGGTCCGGCAGTTGTTTTTTGGGTTATCTGGTTTTAGCAATAAGACATACTGCAGAATTACCTTTGGGTAAAATACGAAACGTAAGGAAAACAGCTCGAGAATCTGAAGGTCCAGTGAAAAAAAAACCTGTGAATCCAGTTGGTAAAATCGAAGCTGGTTGAAAAGGCCATAATTCAGTGAAAGATAAAAGTAAATTGACTCATATGAACTTGGGCAACAGTGTTATATCCAGGGCAAGAATACCACCAGCCTATGGAGCAGTCAAATCGATCTGGGAGCTGAGGAAGCTGTCAAAAAGTCATGAACAATGCAACTTTTTCCACCCTAGAATTGGTGACTAATGAACTGAATGCAATAAAAACTGTTGTGTTACAGAACCGAATGGCTCTTGACTTCACCCTAGCGGCGAGAGGTGGTACGTGCGCGCTTATCAAAGAAGAATGCTGTGCGTACATTCCAGACAACCAGCATGAAATTAATGATCACCTGGAGGTAATACAGCAGGTGTCAGCAATGGCAGAACCAGGCCCAAACCCACTGACGAACTTTTTCCAGAATCTGTTTGGGGGGTGGGGGTCGGTCCTTATGAACATTCTGATTGCAATTTGTGTGGTACTGCTCATAATTGGAGCATGTGTCTGCTATGGATACCCTGTGTGAAAAAATTAGTTAAAGACTTAGTTGATGTATCAGTGACTGAAACTATGTACCAAGATATGGAATTGAATTTGTTGATACCAAGTGAAAGCCTATCTGAAATATAAAACAAATGACTTACTTAGCTGAGAGTCCTTGAAAGGAAAAGGCTAAGAAATGAAATAATACTGTTTATGTTTCAAATAGAATTAAATGCATTAACAGGAGGGAGAATGTTAGAAAAATCTATACATGCTGCTTAGAAAATATATTTACAATGTATGCTGCTTAGAAAATACATTTACAATGTATGCTGCTTGGGAAAATGTGTATTCAAACATTCAAACACATATAAGTTGTGTGGTCAAATATATAGAGAAATGTGTGCTTTAGTTAGGAATAAATGTACTTAAATCCATAATAGAGAACAAAGTTTGAAAAGTAGTATATAATGCATTTAATTCTGTCTTACTAGAATAATAGTAGAAATAAACCTGCATATTATTGCTTGAAGCACAAGCTGCAGTGTAATCAGAAGTTTGACCTTGGCAGCGTGCAAGCAGAGCCTGGCTCATGTCTTTCAAGTAAAGATTATTTTGCAAAGTTAGAAAATAATAAATCTGTTCGCATGTGTATCTTCTGCCTGCTTCCACCAGAAGAATAGTTTGTGCACTATCAGAGATAGTGCCCAGCTGGTGAACAAGAAAGACAAAGAGAGGCATTAAAGAAGACATACATCCATTGTATTCGAACTAATCTAAGAGCCTTGAATTGGCTACATCCTCAGGAGGTCATCGTGACTGACCAGGTGCTTGCAAGGCTGTAACATTCTCATGGGAAAAGACTTTTGAAAAACACAATCTCAGCACTTTTACTATGATGTAAAGACCCTGTCACTGACCACGCCAGTGAGGTGGGCAAAACTGATAATGACATATATAAAAATGGTGCCCTCTGTCAATAAAGTTAGTCAAAATTCTATACAACTTTGTGTATGGTTTTTTGCCTCCTAATGTACATTAGAGTATTAGAGTTATAGATGCCTGAGTTCTCCTGCATTATTGTTTGTTATTGATTGACATTGTTTTTGAATAACTCAATGATTTTTACAGTCTGACTCTAACGAATTTATTTAACACTGGGCTACTAACCCAAAGGTCTTTATAAGCCTAGCCGTGTGTGCCCAATATAATACTAGAGAAACCCAATATAAAGGATCTTACCTAAACTCAAGATCTTAGTTAACAGTGACTGCCCATATCTAGGAGAGTCAGAGGTGAAATCCCCAGCAAAAATTTATGGTTTCCCATCCAGTCAATCAGGCTTTGCTTAAACAGGATCATAGAGGGGCTTTGTTTGATGTGAGCTGGTAGCCTATTCCTGAGGAGTGGCAAACTCTGAGTGACATATCAGTCTCTCCAGCATCTCTTATTTATGTTGCAGGCCAGAATTAGGTCCCTGGAATGGGTGACCCTTGTCCCATCTGACTTGTGGATGTGCAGCATTTCCATTAGGTTTGGATCCAAGATTGCACTGTTGGCCATGCATATGTCTCCTCTAAGTAGTCTGTATGCTACTGAGTACAGTGACAGTGGCTTGAGTCTGTCAATGTATGGCATGTGCTGGAGACCCTGAATTTTCTTGGTTAGAAATCTCAGAGGTCTCTCAAGTTGCTCCAGGTGGCTGGAAAGGTACACACCAAAGGGAGCATTGTACTCAATTATTGGCCTGATGAGGGTCAAGTACAGGGATGTTATGACCTCTTTCACTCTTGAGGCAATGTCTTTGCTAATGAGGTATGTGGCATAGAATGCCTTCCTTACCACAGTAGGCACATGGTGGTCAAAGTTTAGGCTACAGTCAACTTCCGTTCCCAAGTCTTTCACTACTGAGTTGTTACTTACAGTGTTATTATTTATATGATAATATGCAAGGATATAATTTTTACTGAAGGGAATGAAAATGCAGTTTTTTGCACTGAGTTTAAGTCCATGGCTTTGGCACCAGTCATTGATTTGTGTAAGTCCCTCTTGAAGTATATTGACATCATTTGGGGATTCAATGATCGCACCTAGTTTGCAGTCATCAGCAAACTTAGTCAGCCACAGCCCCTAAGTTTTCACCTGAACTTCTGAGAAGTATATTCAAAACAATAGGGGGCTCAGCACTGACCCATGTGGAACCCCACTGGTGACAGGTCTGCTGGTTGAGGTAAAGTCCCTAACTTTGACTGAGGGTGTTCTGTTGGTGAGCCAGTTAGCAACCCACCTGACGACATAAGGGTTGATATTCAACTGGGAGAGTTTATCAATGATGCCCGAATGTGGGATTGTGACAAAGGCCTTGACTAAGTTAAAATAGGCTCTACACACACATATTTGCCTTTGTCTATGGCTCTGGTGACGTTTTCGAAGAAATCCATCAGGTATAACAGGCATGACCTACCTTTGACAAATCCAAACTGTGTCAGGGTTTGGAGATCACCTATATCCTTATTTATAAGTTCCATGATGATTTGTTCCATGGCCTTACAGATAAGGTTACACTTATGGGTCTGTAGTTCCCAGGGTCTGTTGCTGTACCCCCTTTATGAAGGGGGATGACGGTTGCTGTTTTCCATTCAGCAGGGACAAACCAGTACTCAAGACAGTACCTAATGGAGTTGCTAACTCAGACCATTTAAAAGGCAACCTAGAATGCCATCTGGTCCCACAGAGGCTGTGTTTTGGCCTTGGAGAGAGCATTAATGACTTGCTCTTTGGAGATGCAAGTGGGGGTGATGTAGTGGGAATGCTTTGTGGAGTGTTTGGAGGGGACAGGATGGGGTAAAATTTTTGCCAAATCTGTCAGCTAATAGGTTAGCTATTTTCACAGAATCAGTGTGTGTGTGATGCCATCCACAGCTAGTTCAGCACATTTCTGGGTCCTACCTTTTAGGTTACAGATATAGCTGAAGAATGCCTTATGATTATCATTAGCTATGGTTGCTAAATTTTTTTCAAAGTTGCCCTTAGAGGATTATACAAGTTGTCTTATTTGTTTGTTCAAACAGAGAATGGTGTTCTTCTAGTGCTGGGACCTCTTTTTTTATTCTAAGACAGCAACATCTTCCTCTTGTTGTATAACGTATTAATGCTAGATGTCCACCAGGGAGGATTGTCTTTTCTTGAGGATTTTGTTTTGATCCTATCAGGTACAGCTGTGTTAGTACATTTGTATAAGTGTTTGTACAGGCCATTTGTGTATAACTTAGTATGGTTGTCAATGCCATCTGTGGGAACATGAGCTTAGAAATTATTTATGCCATCCCTTAGGAGGGTATAATTAGCTTTGGTGAAATTATTTAGCATGATTTCACGTAAGAGGGGTTCAGGTGTTATAGCTACATGAAATGTGACTGCTTTGTGATCAGATTTAACCAGTTAAGGTCCTATACTTGTGGTGGTGCAATGGTCACACATGTTGGTGAGAACCAGGTCAAGAATATTTGAGCCCCTTGTGGGGTTGCATATTATTTGTTCCATGGAATTAGTGTTAAAGTTCAGGACCCTTTGTGCAAGCATGCTGGTACTCATATAAGTTTTCCTGTCAATTGAAGGATAGTTAAAATTGCCCATGACTAGAGTGCTTGGTTATAATTTGATTGGCATAAGTAGGTCCAAATAAACAGCATGGATATCTTGGTTGATTGAAGGGGACCTATAACTAATGATGACTTGAAGGGGGGTCTTACCCACAGTTAGTTGTAACTCCATGGAGTTTTTCTATCTAACGGTCTAGAGGTGTATTTATGTCTGATGAAGATAGATACTCCTCCTCCTTTGGTTCTCACACATTCATTTTGAAGTCTGAAAGTGTGGAAGGCATTGAAACCTTGCAAGGCCGGGGTACTGTCTGTGGCCCAAAACCAAGTTTCTGTGACTGCACAGATGTCAACATCCTCCAGGGAGAGGAGTGCTTCCAGAGAGTGCAGTTTCTGATTCAAACTCCTAGGGTTTAGCAGCATAACCTTTAATTTATTTGTGTGATATTTTCACATTGGAAATTTTGAGACCTTGCCTAAAAAAAGCACTATGAGGGAGGCAATTGCCTTTGCCAGTAACCAAAAGGCTAGAGGTGACAGGTAAAGATCATCTCTGGCATAGTAGTGTGGTTTATCAACATGTCGTCCCAGGCTAGAATTGGATCAACCATTAGAATGACACCAGAAACAAAGCCAATTGTTGAAGGCAATCATTTTTTGTTTATATTGTGGTATCATCCTAAGTGAGGGTAGAATGCTGCTCAAGGCTAGGAACATATCTCCCTGAAACACATATTCATAGAGCTCAATCATGTCTCTCTTCATATAGTCTAGTGAGGTACATCTCAAGTCATTCACACCAACATGAACTATGATGTAGTCATAACAGTACTTGTTGTTGACAGATCTGAGTGTATGTGTGATCTGATGGACTTGGCACCTGATAGACAGCTGACTGTAACCTTCTTCTTGTCCAGCCTGATAAGTGGGACATCTGTGTGTCTCACAATGTAATCCCCTATGACTAAGAAATTTGGTTTAGATGTGCTTTGCCTTAGGGGCTTATTTGGTGAGACACTGGTGCTTGTGTTTTTATGTGTATTGAGTGCTGTAGATCCTGTATTCGGTGTAGCATGTTTATGTTTGGAAGGTCTCAGGTGTTTGGTTGGTTTCTGGTGAATACCTCCATGTATGATGGTTTCTGTGTTAAGTGCATGGTTTGCATATGAGGTGTTAGTATGTGAGCTGACAACCTGTTCAGTGTTACTGTTCTGTGCACGAGAGAGCAAGGATCATAAGTCTCAACCCAGAAACATCAAAAATCTGGACAATGCCCATGAAAAATAGGTATAAATTGGTACGCTGATTAACATAGTATTTGCATATATAATTATGTAGCTCCCACCCACTCCGATAGAATTGTGGGATACCAACTTTTAAATGCAAACTGAAGAGCAGACAACCAAAATAGGATCATGAAACACAAAATAAGAATTTCTTCTTCTTCTTTCGGCTGCTCCCGTTAGGGGTCGCCACAGCAGATCAACTGTTTCCATTTCTTCCTGTCCTCTAATTTTATTCACATAAATAAAGCTGCCACTAACAAATAATGTAAAAACATTTAGTCACCAACTCCTCAGAAATAGCTGGGAAATGCAAAAAGGCTACCTTTATATTTTTGTAATTACTAATGATTGTGTATACAGTATAGTATAATGTCTGTCAGGCTGCTGACAATGGATAGTACCTGTTCTGCCTCCACTGGATACTTTGCCTTAGTTTGATCTCTTATACATTAGTAACACATAACTGTAATCTGGCTTATTTATAGATCACGAAAATAAAAGAAAAAACATTTTCAAAAAAAAAAAAAACCTTCTTGTGCCAGTAATTGCTTCTCTTTTTCCAGTTTTTTATATATAATTTTACTTTTTTTTACCTGCTGCTGGTGGAAGACCCGGGGGAAGAAGCAGCAGCAGAAGAAAGTTTTTCATGATCACCACCGCACAGCTCCAAGTCCATTCTGTTGTGTTCTTAATTCTTAACTTGTTCAGTTGCAGTTCTTGTTTTGCTGTACTGAGTCTCTCTGATTCTGACTGCTGTCGGTGCCGGGGGAGTTCAGGAACTTCAGGTGGATTCAGGGTCACCAATCGTCAAACAGTACACACACATTTATTTTAAATAAAAAAAAATGCCTGCTACTAGACTAGTAATTTAAATTTACTAGTATTACCGCTGCACAGCTCAGAGTCCATTTTTCCACTTCCCTAACCCTTCCGTTCCCTCGGTTGTTCAATGTCTTCAGTTCAAACTGTTCTGCATGCGTCTGTCCAGCCCGCCCCTCTCTCTCTTTATTCCCTATCCCAGACAGGCAGTTGCAGTGTGCTAGACACGTGAGTGAGGACGAGACCAGCACGTGCACTGCTAGTGTAAATGTAAACAAACTGGTCTATCTCACTCACTCAGGCTGGCACAGCAGGCAAGCTCAGCTAGATAAGTAGTCTCATCTGCATTTGCAAAACGGATCTGTTCTGGTCTGGTTAACACTATGCATGGCACGACAGACACCTCTTCTTTCATTCATGTGTTTATTATCCATTCTAATTCCTATTGAAAAATATATACTGTGTTACTGTCTGTTCAACTGTTGTCTTGTGTTGTCTGCTTTTACTACTTGCTTTAGTGAGCTCAGGACAAGGGCTTGGTTCAGATTGGTAGTCGATGGTCATGTGTTACTTGTGTGTAGTATACTATTGTATATGCAATGCATAAATATAATGATGAATGATACATCGATCATGGTGACAGACACTCTCTGCCTCTCTTCACAGTATGTTTGTCGGCTTATCATTTAGGCTGGTCAAACAGTTACTATAAATTTAATAAAAGTAAACTAAAAGAACAAACTTTTTAAAATAGTGAGATTATATGAGATTGAGACATGACAATGACAGATAGTGACTGACTGAGAGAAACGTTGCTTGTTACTTGTTTGTTATGTTGAACAGACTTGCCAAAAACACAGTGGTGGGAACTTGGAAGTACTTGGAAGGGAATAGAAGTTATACAGTAAAACAGGAAGGAATGGAAGGATTCATCAGCCTCAGCCAAATTCCGTCAGGCTGGCAGGCTGCTCACAAAGCTGATATCACCGCACATGCCTTCGCGCGATGATGTCAGCCCTAAAAAAAAAAAAAAAACTTAAAAAGTCCAGGAAATTTGGAAATTAAGGGCCATTATTTGGACCTAAAACCTGGGTGATTTGGTATGGTTGAGAGGTATGGCAAGGATTCCAGATTCTTAAGTGTAGATGCATCACTCACAAATTGTACTTGGGGGATTTAGGAGTAAAGGGTTGTCAGTGTACATGAGGCAGTTACTATACTGCCTCAGGATACCCATGTCAGTCAGGCTGATAGGAGAAATGGAGGGAAACTGACTATCCATAATACTACATTAAATCCTGTTTTCACAGTGGGGAGAGAAAATGGAGGGGTGTGGTATAACTGGGTGCTCTAAATGGGGTCTGTACTAAAGGATTTATACTAGCAGGGGTTCTCTAAATGGTATGAGACTATAGTAGATTTGATGGTTTGGGGACTATTTAATGGGCAAAAGGGCAGCTGAGGTGTTCTCTGAGCAGCTAAGCACAATTTAAGAACTTCTCAGCTGGATCATGAGCAACTACTGATGGAAAGTTTATCTACTGAAGTGTTTGCATTTGTAACTGCCAGTGGTTACTCCCACTGTGTGGTAGTGTGCGATGGTACGTGGAGGTGCACTATGAGTAAACAGATGATTACAGCAGAGCAGTGGCTGGTTGCCTAACTCTGTGGTGCTGTGTTAAAACAATAAGCAAACTGAATTAAATAATTTAACCAATAAAAAAGCTCAGAACTAAGCCCTGTACCAGCAACCTTCAATCAAATTAGTCCTAACTGCATTCTCCTGCCACAAGGGTGACATTTTTCCATACAGCACTTTCAGCAGCAAAAGAGTTGTATCATAGATCAGAACTCTTACAAATCATAAGTTCCATTTGAAGACTGTCTAGACAGAACATCTCAAGGGGACTGGAATATTTATTTACAAGAATGTTTTAAAGCTTTTGTCCCCAAGCACTTAAAAGAATACACAGAACAATATAAGGTAGTGTTACAAAGTTCTATAGAATGCTTACAGTCAACTTTGCTGGTATTCATTCAAAAGACAGTTTGATCCAAGGCTGCTTGATCACTTTAAAATCACTGTTGTTGTCTTTCGGCTTTTCCTGGTTAGGGGTCGCTACAGCGGAACTTCGGTCCGCTAATGACTGGCAGTAGATTTTCACAAATGCCAAGGTGCCAGCTGTACGTTCAACCTTCAACAAAGGCACGCCCATTTACACATGCCTTTAGAATGTCCACCCAACCGCAGGGAGGACATGCAGACTCCACACAGAAGGCACTCCCCGCACTCCAACCGAATCACTTTAAAATCACTAAACACGATAATTTGTAGAAAATGCTAGATTTTACAAACAGGCATTTCAAGTAGTTCATGGATATGCTAATCAAAAAATGAGTGAACCAGATGTAGCATCAAACATGGTAGAGAAATTTTTGCAGCGAATACAGGGTTGCCATCAAGCTAAATGTTACAAGTAAGGTAAACTCTATACAAGGAGCACAACTGACTATCAAGCAAAAACAGCTACTGAATAGAGGTGAAAATGTATGTAGGATTTTTTGTAACTGAACCACTAGACAATTCAGAAGAAGCAGTAGTCAGAAAGACTCCAAACTCAGGGGTGCCATCTGGTATCTGTTTGTGTATGACCTGTTATTTCTGTAAACATTTAGGACATATGAAAAAACTGAGTCCAAAATATTGGGAATGGAAAAACAAAGAAATAAAGGAGGAAAAACATTCACCTCTAGACAAAGATCAGATTAAGACTACAGAAGGACCCTATTTTGGGGCCAAGGGTTCATAGGTTCATAGGTTGGTACTAGGCTATCGGCCCTAGGGCCTATGCAAGCCTAGCCATAACAATTCCCTGGATATTTCTTCCCACAATATTTACTTCTCTGGACCCGTCTAGCAGGGCGACTGACATGATCCCCGGGGTGAATTTCCTATCTCCCATCCAATCATCAAGGTTCCTTTTGAAGAGAGCCAATGAGGCGCTCTGCTTGACATGTATGGGCAGTCTATTCCAGAGTATGGGGAGTCTCTGGGTCAGGAACCTATCCCTCCAGCATGTTTTGTTCATTGTGATGACAAGGTTAACTACAGAAAGCCACCAATCAACCCACAGGGTGTAGTCAATGCAGTCAAATTATACCCTGATCTGCAGCCTTTACAGTCTGCAATTGATAGTGTAAAACCTTCTTTGCACAATACTTTGAGATATGAACAGGTGCCTCCAAAGGTTCTCATCTCTACAGCTCCCCATACACTTACAGGTTTGCCAGAAACTTCAGTACAAACAGTACAACAAGTAACAGATGCACAAATAATGTTAGCTTTGTCAGCTCTGAGCAAACCACTTTTGAACACCTTGCAAAATATTCAGCTAGATGGCTAAGGGTGTGACATCCCTGCCCAGCTTAGCCAACTGACCTATTTAACCTTGGGAAACTGATGGTAGAATATTTGTGTAAAGGGGCAGAAATGGAACTAGGTTCTAACTGAGACTGGAGCAACAGTTTCAGTTTTAAACAAACTGCCTAGAGATGCTTATCATACTACACTCATCAGGGTTTAGAGGTTCTACAGTACAGGCACACTATAGTCACCCTATTAGAATCTGGGTTTTAAAGCAAGAGAATGTGCCTGGAAAAGATATCCAAGTTCCATATTTAATACACCTTCACTATGACTCTCTCATACCGGGTATGAATGTACTAAGTACCTTAGGAGTAGTTTCATAGATTATTACTAGGCTAACTGCTCTTGAGAGTTATTTTAAGCCTAGGCAATTGCACCATGTGAGCATCAAACTCTGCATCTTGTGCCTGTAAGGTAAACACCTTAACCATTATACCAACCTTGATTTTAATCAACTAACTACTTTTGAGAGACAAGACCAACAGATTTGTAGTGTAATGCTTATGATTTGCCAGGATAAAAAAATTCCTAGCATCAATTTTGCGGCTTCAGATTTATGACAAGATTTGATAACACATTAGCCAGATCTCTGGGCACATATTAAAACAGACTGTGGTTTTGTAAAGCAAAATAGAGTACAAGTTGTGGACTCACATGATAGAATGTCACTATATCAGAAACAGTGTGCAATTCCAAAGGAAGCAGAAGATGACATTAGAAAATGTATTAAGCAATGTGTAGAATAGGGCATAATAAAAATGCATCAGTCCATATAATTCACCTTTGTGCAAAAAGGTGGAAGATAATGTTTTGTCTTAAATCTAACGTTAGTAAATAAATATACTACTCAGGTAGCACATACAGTGCACCAGAAATAGCCACTAAACTATAATATAAAATATTTTTCGGTCATTGATTTGGCTAATGTTTTTTTTTTTTTTTTTTTTTTTTTGCAATTCCCGTAATGGAAGATTCAAAAAAGAGGTTTGCTTTAACTTATGAAGATCAGCAATATTTAATGACTAGGTTACCACAAGGGTTTCATAACGGTCCTGTGTTTTTCATCAAGTCCTAGCAAGAGTGCTTAATAGAGGTGACAAAATTCTTCAGTACATAGATGATATGCTGATATAGACAGAGACTAAAGAAGAACATTTGCAGATACTACATTACGTTTTTCAGGCTTTACAAAAAGGATAGTTTAAAGTGAACATGCAGAAAAATGCAATTGTTACAAGAATCAGTACAGTTTCTAGGTATTACTACACAGCTGCAGATTAGACTTCCTCGCAAAGAAAGGGGGCAGTTTATTTTACAGATGCCACTGCCCAACACTGCAAATGATTTACAGAAGTTCTTGGCAGTAATGAATTACAGCCATGAATTCATAGAGAATTATGCTCCCACAGAAAATCCCTTGTATAAATTGTTTAAAGCATATGTGGCAAGAACAAATGTTGCACAATGGACACAGACAGCACTGAAAGCAGTGCAAGATTTGAAAAAGGAGATAATGACAGCTGCTGGGTTACTCATGCCTACATTGTGTCATCCCTTCTATCTTTAGGCAGCTACCAATGAAGACAGCATCTCCGTAGTTAATTTACAAAAATGGCCATGGGGTACAGAAAAGAGAATACAGAGTAAATTAAGACCAGTCACTTTTTTAGTCACATGTTAACTCAGTAGAGAAGAGATACCATCCTAGTATCCAAGCACTGTTAACTAGATACTGGGGACTTAAGCAGTCAGCTCACATTACACAGTTTGCTCCAGTAATAGTGCAGACACCACATTGCACTATTAAACCCTTCTGCACTCTATAGCTCACAAGCCAATCAGCCAGACAAGATTTGCCAAATGGCTTACTGAGTTTGAACAGAGAAATGTGGTAGTGGAAACGGGATCTCTACTATCTATCACAGCATTTGTTATATAATGGAAATCTTAACAGTTGTCAGGATGAAATTTGGGAAGCCCCAAAATCTCCATTTTCTGAAGATTTTGATAGAAAATGCAAATGTATTTATGTGGCTGGAGCTAGATATTGGGATGAATGAAATTACAAGACAGGGTTTACAGTGTATGTTGTTGATGGGAGCACAACACAGCTGTACAGAGTTGTTACCCCAGACACTTGTCAGTACAAAGAGTAGAGTTTTAGGCAGTGCTGTATGCATTACAAATGACAAAGGAAGAAGATGGGAAAGCGAGCATCATCAGTGATAGTTTGTATGTAGTGACAGCTCTTACTATACATTTAGCAGCTTGGAATAGATGGGATTTTGTGGACAGTAGCAACAAGCCACTACAGCACGCAGAAATACTGAGACAGATTTTTGAGTTGGGACAACAGCACCCTCTCAAATGTAGTGTGTGTAAGGTTAAAGCATACCAGACTGTGGAAAACAACCTTCATTATCAGTGAAATGCAGATAAAGATGCTACATCAAAAGAAGCAGCTAAACCAAATAAACCTTTAGATCCCACACCAGAAGTTGGGGTCAGTAAAGTTAATAGACAGAGTCAGAAACCCAGTGATGTTGAAGACCTAATGTTTTTACAGAAGTCTCAGGGTCAAGCAGATGAACTCAGTAGGTGTAAGATATTGCCATTAGGTGATATTGCCATTAGGTCCAGAAGTGGAGATTTATGTATCCGAGACTCAGAGTGGTCAAAATCTGTCAAATGTACCAGCTCATCTAGTTAAGCAAATGATAAAATACTGTCACTAGATTCTTGGACAGATGTCTGCAGAAAAGCTATGGCCAATAGTAAAACAAAAGTATTGGCATCCATATTTGAAAAAGTTCTGCAAGAACATAATAGAGGGATGTACCTGTAACACATTGTCTGGGAATCTTGAACAACTGCTTCATGTACACAGACAACCCTCTCCTCCTCCCCAACAACAAATTCCAACACACAAGAGAGATGCAAACCCATGGCCAAACTGGGGCTAGCAACTCTCACTCAACTCACTGGCAGCATAACCAGTCAGGAGGAGGAAACCCCACACAACACCAGTCTCACCTCAGTCTCACAGAAACCCACGACAACAACCAAACACACAACATCACACAAAACATAGGAGCTCAAAAAAAAAAGAAAGATCGAAACAACAACCTCCTCCACACACACCAAGCAATGCTACCCCAAAAAAAACAACACGCAAACACATATCTCTCACCAAGCCAGTGCCAAACAGTCACAGCCCTTAGACTAAAACAACACACCTCATACACTTGTAATAGTGACAGGTTGACCACAACCATCAGAGACTATCCATATCCATGTGCAACTGGGTAAAACTGCCTTCCCTTCCAGTTTATAGCCTGCTACACAGACCACTCCCCCAAACCCAGGAACCTCACTCAGCTTCCTGTGAACACTGGAAAATATGAAGGTCTCTCACACCATTATATTAGGAACCTGTGGTAATTCCAGATATGCTCAGAAATAGTCCAAAAACGACAAAAAATACACTGAACCCACAGACATAAACATAAAACTCTCAGCGCCTACTACAGATATGTGCCCAAAAAAGTGGCGTGCGCAACAGTGGTCCCAGTCCATAAGGGTGGTGCCTCAACGGATCCTGAAACTAGCGCCCCCCCCATAAGCCTGACTAGCGGTCTGCAAAAGCTATGGAAAGGATCATCATGGACCTCATAAATAAAGATATTGGGGACTCCCATCGACCTGAGCACTGGAGGAAAATAAATAAAATAAATAGGACAGACAGGCTGGAGGGACAGATGGACCTCACTCCTCCTCTGGAATAACAATCAGTCAGTCCAGGTTAGGCAGAGTCCCCTCTTCTTTTCTCTCTTCGGCTTGACTTTGATGGAGATGGGGGTTTACTCCCGGATTCACTTCTAAAGTCACTGTTAGACAGAGGCACAGTATAGTATACTAACCAAAAAGGGTATAGCAAAATAAATTTAAAATGGTGTGCTTACAGACAAATCCAACCTGTAAAAAGGCACTTACAGAAAATTCCAGTATCAGAGGGACCATGGTACAATGTACAAATAGATTATGCAGGGCCATTGCCTCCTGCTAAGGGAGGGTACATATACTTGTTAGTTCTTGTGGATATACTTTCTAAATGGGTCAAAACAATACCAACCAAAAATTATATTGAAATAAACTACAACATCAGCACTGTGGACACATATTTTCACTCTGGGGTTGGCCTCAGGTAATAGAAACAGATAATGGTCCACAATTTACCAGTCAAGTCATTAAAGAAATGTGCAATTTGTTAGGGATCCAGCACAGATTGCATGTGCCATACTATCCTCAGTCAAATGGGATTGCAGAAAGAATGAACAGAACTCTTCAAGAAAGGTTGAAAAAAGGAAACCAACTGGGTTCAACAATTACCACGTATTCTGTTAGGAATAAGAGTATCTCCAAGTGCCAAGACAGATATTACACCTTAAGAGCTGATGACAGGCAGGCAGATGCCAATGCATTTTCTATTTGATCCTAATCTACCAGTTTCTAGTCCTGAAGTTACAGTAACACAGGATAAAAAGAAGTTATGTCTTACCATAATGTTCCATCTGTGTTGTTGATCTTCATTCATTCATTCATTACTGATGGGTTATCGGTTCCGTCCTCAGAACCGAGCCGGCCAATATCAAGCTTGCGTCAGCCAAAAACTCTTAAGCAAAGGTCCTACCCATAATGCTCTGCTCCCTGTTACCTCAGATCGAGTTGGTGACAATGGACGTTGATTCATTGTTCACATCTATACCTCATATACATGGTGTTGAATGTGTAAGAACATTTTAGAGAGGTTTTCAGACTATGACACTGAGAAGATCAGGTTATTTTGTGACCTACTAAAGATGGTCTTAACATCTAACATTTTTATTTTTGACACCAGTTTGTATTATCAAGAAAGAGGAGTAGCAATGGGAACAGCAGTTGTAAATACTTATGTGAATATTGTCATGTACATGTGGGAAGAGACATGTGTTGTCTTTGACTAATCCTTTCAAAAAGTGTATTATTTTTTATAAAAGATTTGTTGATGATCTTTTTGTTGTGTGGGAAGGCAATCAAGATGTGTTTGAACAGTTTATAATATATGTTAATGGTACTACCACTTTTTTAAGATTCAAACATGATATATCTATGGATTATATTATGTTTCTTGATGTAAAATTACCGAAGAATGAGCAGGGTATAGTGCATCCTGAACTATTTAGAAAGGAAGTTAAGCATAATAGTTATTTGCATCATAACAGCATGCACCCCCCTTTCATGTTTGGAAATATAATAAAAATTCAGATGCAACGAGTAGTCAGATTAAACACTGGACATGATAGGATGTCCAAACAACGGATGTTGTGGTCTCTGTCTTTCTAAATAGGGGTTATTTAGAATCTGAAGTCCGTGTTGCCAGTAGGAACACTCAACAGCAAAGACAAAGTAGAGGGCTTCAACCCTATTTTGGTACTGTGAGTCAAGACAGTGTTAGAGTAAGACCACAAGTAAATAAAATAAGGTGTATGCTTACCTATAATAGGAACACTGAAGCAGTAAAAAATATTATTAGGCAACACTGGTCAATTTTAAGGGATGTCTCAGCACTAAAGGGAATAGCAGGAGATCCACCAGTGTTTGGATACAAAAGGAAGAACACTTTGAAACAGATGTTGTGTTATAAGGAGCAACCTAAGGATTTCTTTAAGGTAGGAAATGTGAAACAAGGCACATTTAAATGTGGGAATTGTGTTTACTGTAAACATATGTTTACAGGGAAGTCTGTTAAACATCCTATGACAGGTGGTGAGTTTGTTTTATATGCATATGGGAATTGCAATAAAAGCAATTTGATATATTTAGCTAAGTGTGACATCTGTGATGCTTTTTATGTGGGTATGACAAACAGGAAATGTAAAGAGTGTATAGCCTGTTACCTTAGTGATATTAGACATGAGTAGTTACAAATGCCCTTAGTAAACACATTATAGAGAAGGGTGATCAACATGGTTTTAAGTTCATGATTTTAAAAGTAATTTATAGACCATTGCGGGGTGGGAACATACAACTTTTAACTGAAAATGAAGAGATGAGATGGATTTTAAGAATGAGAGCATTTGTACCACCTGGTCTTAATGACAGTTTTACTTTAAAGCCTTATTTAAATATGCTGCATCAGAAGGTGTAATTAGAGTCATGTGACTTTTTAAAATGTATTTAAGTTATGTTGTTTAATTGATAGTATTTATTTTGCCTGAAGAAGCCTTGAAGGTGAAAGCTTTACTTGCAAATTTGAAGTTGAATTAAACACTTGTTATTTTAGTGTGTTTCCAGTTTTCTTTTTCTTTTTGGAATGGAATCGAGTTTGCAAGTTGATAGATAAAAGTAGAGGCCACCTCTGGTCATGACAGACCTACAAAAAAGGAGTACATGAGATCAACCAAGAACCTCTGGATGGGGGATGGAGGGTGGGAAGTAATGAATGAACGAAGATCAACAACACAGATGGAACGTTATGCTAAGACATAACTTCTTTATCTGATGCTGTTAATCTTTGTTCATTCCTTACTGATGGGACAGAGTCCCCAGCTCCCTGTATCCCTGTTTGGCCCTCATGGAAGGACATTCCTGAGCACCATGGAGCCAAAGGAAGCTCTACCTCTGGAGGCCAAGTCCAATTTGTAATGAAGAATAAAGGCATGAGGTTTGGCCCAAGTTGCGCTACTCTCCCTTGTTGGAATGGTTAGGAAAGAACACTGGAAGGTCAGTAGATTGGTTGATAGCTCGCCCTGACACCACTTTTGGTAAAAAGGTAGAATTAGTTCTCAGTGATATCCTATCCTTATGGAAGATAAGATAGGGAGGTTTGATGCATAAGGCCTGATGTTCTGACAATCACCTGGTCGATGTGATTGCAATCAAAAACAAAGTTTTCCAAGAGAGATATTTTACATCACATGACAACGCAGATTCAAAGGGGGGAGCTTGCAGAACCAAAGCCAAATCCCAAGGTTGTACTGGTTCTCTAAAGGGAGATTTTAGGTGGATAACCCCTTTCAAGAAAGTCTTACAGAGTCTGTGTGACATAAGTGAAGAATCTTGAAAATCAATATGGAAATTTGAGATGATAGCTAAATGTACACGGATAGTAGAGGCAGATACCCCATAGTGGAAAAGATGTGATAAGTAATCCAATACCACTGAGACTGGGGCTGACAAGGGGTCTAATTGTTTATTTCCTGCCCATAGACAGAACCTTTTCCATTTGTTTAGATAGATTAGTTTTGTGGACAATTTATGAGATGCAATAAGAATATTGCTCACAGGGGATGAGAGGTCTTCATGCCTGGCAATCATTGGAAGTGGAGAAACCAAGGTGTCAGTTTCAGGGTTATTATATTGGTGTGAATCAGACCCTGTGGATGGGTGATCAATGTCGGGGATGGATTGAGGATCCATGCAGGTGAGGCCAGAGGAAGGGAAACCAGACTTGCCGAGACCAATATGGAGCAATGAGGATCACTTTGCTCTTCAACTGTCGTGCTTTCTTCAGAAATTGGGAGATGAGAGGAAGAGGAGGATAAGCATAAAGAAGACCCGAGGGCCAAGCGTGGGCTAGAACATCTCTTGGTGACTGTCCCCAAGGGGGGATTAGGGCAAAGTAGTTGCTGCACTTGTAGTTGGTTGGGGAGGCAAATAGGTCGCAGCAAGGCTGGCCCCAGCAGTTGAAGATTTTTGCCGCTATCACAGGATTGAGGGCCCACTCGTGAGGTTGTAGAATGCACCTGCTCAATTTGTCCGCTATCACATTGGAGCTCCCGGGAATGTGCGTTGCAATTAGAAAGCGGTTGTAAGCTATCACCCATTGCCATATTCTCAAGGCCTCTCGGCATAACGGGTAAGATCTGGTGCCCCCTTGTTTGTTGATGTACCAGACCACTGACATGTTGTCTGACTGGATCACAATAGTCCCTGACGGAAGGATGGAGTAAAATGCTTGCAACGCTAGAAGCACCACCCTCAGTTTCAGGACATTGATATGCAAAAGGGTCTCTGTATCTGACCAGGTGCCTTGGACCGAGTTTCTTTGACATAGCCCCCACCACCCTATCAGAGAGGTGTCCATGGTCACCATGGCTATCGGTTGATAGGGGTTGAAAGGGCGAGACCATTCTTGGGGATTTCAAGACGTCCACCAGAGTAAATCTTGCTTGCATCTCTGAGTTACATTTATCTGAAAGGACAAAGGATGTTGTAGAGGGTACCACTGAGTGAGAAGTAGCCATTGAAGGAGCCTCATGTGGAATCTGGCTAGAGGAACAATGGTAATCGAGGTTGACATTGACCCCAATAGCTGGAGTATAGATCAAGCGGGAGAGTTGTGGTGACAGAGCAGCGGTTGAACGTGTTGTCTTATTCTCTGAAACCTGTGTTCTGGAAGGGATGCTGTGCAATTTCTCATGTCCAACAGTACCCCTATAAATTCCAAAGACTAAGTTGGGGTTGTGCTGCATTTCTCCCAGTTTATAGTGATTCCCAGGCTTTGAGCTGTTAAGAGAGTATACTGCAGGGCTTTTTCCAGTAGATGCTTGGTTTGGGCGGTGAGCAGCTAGTTGTCTAGATATGGAAATGCCTGGAATCCTTGAAGTCGCAAGTGAACGATAACCACTGCCATACATTTTATGAACACTCTGGGGGCTGCAGAGAGACCGAAGGGCAGAGCTTGAAATTGGTAGTGACTGGCTCTTATGCAGAAGCAGAGGTATCTTCTTGAGTGTTTGTCCATTTTTATGTGGTAATACGCATCCTGAAGATCTACAGAGCACATCCAATCATCTTCTTCCAGAAGAGGAAGGATAGACTGAACCATGACCATACAGAATTTCTCTGTTTTTACAAATTTGTTTAGTGTACTGAGATCCAGAATTGGTCTCCAGTCCCCTGTCTTTTTTGGCACTAAAAAAACCTTGAGTAAAAACTGGATCCTATCTGGTCTGGATGACTCTTTTTTTGTAGCAGCTTTTGGATATTGTGTGGTGCTGCTTCCCTTTGACTGGGTGGAACGTCGGGTAATACTCTTGATGAGATTGGGCAAAGATGGAAGGGGATGTGGTAGCCTCTGGATATTATCCATTGTACCCAAGAGTCAGTGGTTATATTTTGCCAGGCAGCAGGGTACAATGAGAAATGACCCCAGACTGCTTTCAGAAGTGAGCAGTTGGGCTACGCTTCAGGAGTGCTGATAGGGTTGGCCAGAGTAGGAATCTCTGGAACCCTAGTTTCATGGACCTCCTCTGCCCTGAAAGGGGTGTCTTCCATTGGAGTTTCCTCCTCTGCCTCTATGGGAAAACTCAGCATGTGAATCCCAGAAAGAGCCCTGTGATTTCTTGCGCCACATCTTTCCATTCCTCCGATTTCTGGAGTAGAATCACTGAGGAGTGGAGTGTCTGACACCAATGGCAGACAGGGTCTTGCCATCTTGTTTGCACCTTGCCAGCATATCTTTGACTTTAGGGCCAAACAAAGAAGCGGCTTCTATGGAAGCATTCATAAAGGAAGCCTTAAAGGAGTCCTCAAAGTCGCAAAGGCGCATCCAGGCATGTCGTTTGGTGACTTTACCCATGCCTGCTGCTCTAGCTGCCCCTTCCACTGCGTGAGAAACAAGATGCATGGAAAAGTTGGAAATGGACTCTAGGGTGGCTATCTGAGAAGCCACATTATCACGGACCTCGTCAGAAAAGCTCCTGCCAAGGTTTCAGAGTACTGGTTGATAAGATCTCGCTGAAGCCTGGTAAAATGTGTCAAATAATTCAAAGACCTTATGGCGAAGGTTGATGAAGCAAACACGTTTCCCTAATCTGTCAATTGCCTGAGACTCCTTGCAGTTTGGTTCTCTTCTGCCAAATCTTTCTTAGTTGCAGCTGCCACCACCATAGTATCTACTGGAAGGCCTCATGACTAATGTGGGTGCTTAGCTGTGGGCAATAATATTTTATCTGGTCTCCTAGGTATCGCTTCCAGGGTGTCAGGAGCCTTCCATGCGCGCTGGACGATGAGCTGGAGGAGCTCATAGGCAGGCGGGGTGACCCAGGAGGTAGGGGGCTGGGCACAAAAAGCCTGCATGAATACAGATTCCTTAGAAGTAGGATTAGAGAGCTTCCAGTCACCCCTCTGTCTAAGGATATCGAGAATGTCACCAAAGGATATCTCATCAGAGGGTGACTGTGGGGACCCTTCCCCATCATCAAAATCCACTATGCTTTGCGGGGCACTGCCTCAGTGGGAGATTCTGGGGAAGACTGCAAGGGGGGGGTCTCCTGAGAAGGAGAAACCTGAGGCTCTTGTGCCCGGAGTCCAGCAGTTGAGGCTTGTGACAGTTGCAGCACAGAGCGGGGAGAGGACTCCAACATGTGAGTTTTGCCAGTGGAGGCAAGCGCCCTCTCCATGGCCTGGAAGGCTGGCCTGCCCAAGGAGGGATGGGAGCCCAGAACTGAGCAAGACAACCTCGGAACCGGGGTCACACCCCACCCCGATGAGCCCACCCCCAGACCAGGAGACTCAAGATGACCATGAACCGTAAGAGGATCCCTGGAGGGTGACATAAAAAATTGGCATGGAGCCAGGAATGCCCTCCCCCATGGCACAGCCACTGGCCTGAGAAGACCCCGATGCCCAGTGCACAGAGGGCCACAAGGACAACTCTGGTTCCAAAGTGAGATCCACTATTGGAGTCTGAGGAAGGGAAGCTTCTGTCAGAGTAATAGGCTTTGAAACTTGAGTGGAAGTCGAAGGAGGAGTGTACATTGGGGTTTGAGGAGATATACGTTCACCTGAATGAGGGAACGTGGACTTCAGCAGTTGTGAAGAGACCTCTGGCCACAAGCAACTTGTCAACAAGCTGCAGCACATACTGTTCAGAGAGACTCTTTGACCTCATGGAGAAAGCTGATAGCGATTCTGGCCTTTCTATGAAAGGACTATATTGACTGCTAGCAAAAGGATCCAGTGAAGGAGAATATTTAGTCCTTGCTAATTCAATAGGTGCAGAGTCCAGAGCCGAGAATGTCTGCACTGAAGAAAATGGTATGGAAGTAGTCTGCGCCAACGATGTCAGTGCCGTAGTAGTTGAAGGTGTCTACGCCGTAAAGGCAAAAGTCTGCCCTGAAGGGTACGGTGCAGTAGTGGAAGGTGTCTGCACTGGCAATTAGGATTGTGGCAAGAAGGACTGCACCAAAGCACATGTCGGTGCCAAAAATGTCTGTGCAGTGGAGTACAGAAGAGTCATACTTGGAGCCAAAGGTGACTGTACCAATGGTGCTGAAGGGGACTGAACCTGTATGGATGGTGCCGGTAAGGGTTGTGACAGAGCTGTCAGAACTGTAATGTCTGCACTGGGAACTCCGGTGCCAGTACTGATAAAGGAGACATGGCTGCAGTCAGAATCATTTAGGGCAGTGCTGAACCTGGAGCCGACAGGGTCACAGGTGGCAGCGCCGAAGTAGTAATCAATTTCACCTTCTTATGAGTCGACTCCCTATGATCTCCAGAGGGAGAAGAAGGGAGTGACTTCAATAAAGAAGAGGAAGAACGTCTCTTTTGGGGTTTAACAGGAGGGGGTGAGCCCTCCGACCCAGAAATAGCCTCAGAGAAAGGAGACTTGAGGAGACCTTTCAAAATTAACTTATTCTTCCTCTCGTTGAGAGTCCTGGTAGAGAAATTTTTACAAATCCCACACGGAGGATCCACTGTCAAGTGGGAGACATTAAGACAGTAGACACATAAGTCATGGCCATCATAACTTACTGCCACAATCCTTACACTGCTTGAAACCAACGCTACTTTTTTATCCGATATAACTGGTGTGGAGAAGAACAGTTTCAAAAAGAAGAAGAAAGACTACCCAAAAAGGGTAAGAAGTGAAAGGAAGGATTACCAATGATGGTAATGGAGAATTACCACAAGGTAAGAAAAGTGGGTAATAAAGGGAAAAGACTAAAGGGAGAGAGTCTAAAGTGTACGATAGGGTAGGAAAATATTAGTATAAACTTTTGAGAAAATTTAAAGTAAGAACAATGTATAAACTTTCAAAAAATTAGACACTTAGCTGAGAGAGTGGCTTGACACGGCTGTACAGCAACACGGCAAACAAGGTCTGAGGTAACAGGGAACAGACAATTCTGGGTAGGACCTTGGCTCGAGAGTTTTTGGCTGACGTGAGCTTGATATTGGCTGGCTCAGTTCTGAGGATGGAACCGATAACCCATCAGTAAGAAATGAACGAAGATTAACCACATCAGATTGTATGGTTACAGAAACTACAAAAGTCTTTTACAGAAATCAGCATGTTTAACACCAGAACTTACTGTATAGTTACACCCAGAGCACAGAATACTGTTTAAACATTTTTTGCAAGCAGAACCGTGGAACAGTAAGGGGGAAGGTCCTTATGTTGTTATTTCACAACTGGAACCATTGGTATACAGAGTCTATATTATAAGCATGAAAGTCCTTTTCAGTGAATATGAAAACAGTGACACACATTGTGCGAACCGCGAAACACCGAATGCCCTAAACCGTGAAATTCAAAATCTCAAATCATCATAGTTGACCAACCCCACCGCCCTCTACATACTACCTACCCAAACAAAATAAATAAACCACATACATACACTAAAAAAACCCTACTTCTAACCCTAAAGTAAAGCTTGCATATACTACCATGTATGCACTTACCTTAACCCGCACCCTAACCCTAAGGTCCGTAACTATCGCACACTTACTTTAAGGAGCTATACCCAAACAAAATAAATAATCCACACACATACACTTAACAAAACCCTTCTTCTAACCCTACACTAAACCTTGCATACATTACTATCTATACACTTAACTTAACCCGCACCCTAACCCTAAGGTCTGTAACTATCGCACACTTACCTTAAGGAGCTATACCACAGAAGGGCCAACTATGACGATTCGACATTTCGAATTTCGTGCTTTAGATCGATCAGTGTTTTCACAGTTCACTGAATATGTGTCATTTCCGTATTCGCGTAAGTGACCTTCGCGGTTCTAATAGGGAACCTGGTATATACTGTTAGTAAAGAAAATGAGAATAAAGAGTCAAGACAAGATAAAATTATGCACCTAGATAAGTGTAAAGTAATTAAATCTGTAATAACTGATACTGCTTTTATTTTTTGGTTTTAGAAAATTAAGTGTCAACAGCAGCTCAAGAAGCTTGCTAAAGAAATAAGAAAAAGTAATTAAAAAACAACATCTCAGTGTTATGATATTGCAAGTCTTAGGAATATTTTTAGTTTATAGTGTCAGAGCTTTTTCTGTGTACTATCAGTTTATATTACCTGTATAAATGTTTAGTGTTAGTGTGTTATTTCTTTTTTTACATGGTTATAGATCATTGTGTTTAATGCAATAATCTATATGTTTACTTCAGTTCAAAAAGTTAAAGTATAGCTAATGATGAAATAATTATGTTGTAAGTCCATAAAACATGGACTTAAAAGGGAGGAATTCACAGCTGTTATGTAAGTATAAAATGGTTCCCCCTGCTCCATTTTATATTAAGTTTCATTTTTGTTGTACTTGTGCGTGGTTCTGAAAATTATAATGTACATAAATAGTTAATTGTTTCAGCACAAATTCTTCAGCTATAATTGCTTTGTATTACTACAAGATCCTTGAAATGTAAGAGTCTAAGCTAATGTATAATCAGATGTATTAAGTATAGATAACATTGGAATGTGGGAATTTAGCATAAATTATAATATTTCCAAACTGTAGGAGCTTAATAATTAATGTAGAGCTAAAAGTAATTTTCCATTATTCCTGCATGGCTGGAAGTGTCAACTTTTTTTTATTTATTTTTTTTAAACAAGAAACATCTTTATTAAATTATCATGTATGACTTGCCATATTTTATTTATATAAATGACAATAAACCGTAGTAACACAATCTCAGTTGCAAACATTATACATTCCAAACCGTGAAACACAGTTGTAGTTGCAAACATTATACATCACTTTTAACATATCCAGTCATTGTTAGTTAACCATTACAGAGCTCATTCAAATCCTGCCTTCTTTTTAATGATCCCACAGCTGCTCCTGCCCTTTTCTAAAGATCCCAGTTCCAGTTGTTTTAACTCTGTTACCATCTTCACTACTTCTAGTAAAGTTGGTTTAGACTTTGATTTCCATTTTCTAGTAACTGCATTTTTAGCAACCATCATAATTAGACTCAGCAAGGCCTTACTATGTCTAGGCAATTCTGAGTTTGTGTCATAGCTCAGAAAATCATTTCACTAGTCACTCCAACTTCCTCGCCCAGCATCTCCGACAGAGCAGTCGTTAAAGCCTACCAAGACATTACACTCCCAAAAAATATGTTCCCAATTATCTCTTTCTGCTCCATCATACCTCCAACATTTGCTGTTTACCGGAGAAAAAATTCTTTGAAGTCTGCTTGGCGTATAAAAATACCTATGTAAGCACTTCCAGGCAAAGATCAAAATTCTTCTAGATTTTGTTGCATATTTGTGAGACATACGAATATCCCACCATTGTTTCTTTGTGAAGTGCTTATCTAATCTCTCTTCGCAGTCCTTCCTAACCTTCTCTGATTGATTCTTATTATCATGCAATATTTTATATGCTCTACTAGAAGTGTCAAAGGTTAAAGGTTAATGTAGTTTTTTCCTACTGGAGTCCATTCACCAGCCAAACTTGCAACCCACTGGTCTCCTAACAGACAGACAGACATGTTTAGCCATGAACACGGGTATATATCTAGCTGCTTGAATAAACAAGGGAGGTAAAGGCTTACAGTATTCTGCTGGAGTCCAGATTTTGTGTTATTAATTTCGGTTAAGTTCTCTGACAGTATAAATACATAGTTAAAAGGAAAAATGACATTGAGGTATTTACTTTTAATACAATTTAAAGTAAGCTATCAATTTAAATAATTTTATCAGTTTCTATTAAGTTGATTTGCATATTCATCTGAGCAAGACACTAAGTCTTCTGAAATGTCATATATTCCAGATTTGCTCCACAATCTTAGCCCCATGTATCAATCTTTGTTGCTTAGGTTTGGCTCTGAATGGTTCTTGGTTTGTACATCAATTGCAGTTACCCATCACTGTATCCTTAACACTGATGTAATCTGTGACAGTTATCACTCAGTGGGTTCCACTGTTAGATTTCAAATGTTCCCAAAGTAATACTGGCATATTCCCAAATGAAGTGTGGTATTATTCATTATCATGAAGCTGGATGCTACATGTCCTAACACTAGAAGGAATAATCTTGCTAAAAGGTTGGTCTGAGCTATTTCACATTGAAGGACAGAATTCTTTGTTATGCCTGGTTGAATAGTAATCCTGAAAGACATTCCTTTGTAATTGGAAAAGTTCTAATTACCCTAAAGAGTCTGGAAATCAAATCATTACATTTAAATTGTCCATTCACTGCCTGGAGGACTGAGCTTCAATTACTCATCTGTGCATGGAAAACTGTGAATTTCTTTCAGTCCAAGAGCTGCAATGGTCAGAGTTGGGCACAGTGACAAAATTGACAACTGTCACAAGACTGAAGACAGTACTGAAATCTGAAAGTGATACATGCTCCACTGAAAATGAAAGAATCTAATTTGAAGAGTAAAGATGTGAAAAATATGAGCATGCATCCTTAAGAGCTAGTATCAGCATCTAGGCATCCTGAAATAAAAGAAAAAGAACAGTATGAAGAATCACCGTGTTGAATTTTCACTTTAATGTGTTTGTCCAGGATGGATGGATCCAGAATATGTCCTCAACCATTGTTGATCTTCTCTGAAACTTGAAAGAACCTTCAACAATATCACACTGACTTGTTAAACACATGCATATTCTCTACAGCTTCTTTGCTTAATATGTTGCATACAACAGTTCTAGCTTTGTTTAGTAAAAACTTTGAAGCTCTTCCAACAGCTTGATGCCAAGGTTTTTGAATAGAACTCTGTTCTGCAACCTGATTCCAAAAAATACCTTTTACGCAAGTATTCTCTGAAAAACATTCTTAGGTCTGTACAAAAAGGGTGGGGGAGGGGGGGCTGAGGAAGGAGAACATTGATACTAAGTGGCATTCTCTATGACAACATCAGCATCATCATTGTCATCAAGCCCGTTTTTCCCATTTTCTACGTGGAGTTGGGGTGTCATGTCACTTTTGCCATCTCTCCCTATTCAGTGCCACTCTACTACTTTTTTTGACAGTCATGCTTGATTGTAGCAGGTCCCCGCTCATACAATCCATCCATCTCTTGGTTGGATGCTCTTGTTTCCTCTTGCCTTCTTCCTGTCTGTCCCAAGTCTTCTTCACCATATTGTCTTCTGCTTTCCTGCATATGCGTCTGAACCACTTTAATCTGCTCTCTGTGACCTTTTCTGAAATTGGAGTTACTTTGGCATCTGCTCTTATGTTCTCATTCCTTCGTCTGTCCCATAGTGTGTATCCTACCACCCATCTCAGGCACTTCATTTCCATTACCTCTAACTTCCTCAGCTGCTGTGCTTTTACTGCCCAGTTATCTGTACCATAAAGTAATAGTTGTCATGCCATTGTTTTATACACCTTACTTTTAAGCTTCTTTGGCATTCTTCTGTCATACACTTCCCCTCTGATTCTAACTTTGTCCTCCTCATTCAGACTTCCCTTCTCCTCAACCACCCCTCTCAGATACTTTAAGCTGTTAACCTTTTCCACTATTTTCCCTTCTATCTCAGTTCTCAGCTTCATCAGATTGCCCCATTAGCTGCCATTACAACGGTCTTATCTGTACTCAGTTTCATCTCATGTGCATTCGGTTTTGCATTCCATTCCCCTGCCCTTTGCTGATGGTTTTGCTCCGAGTCTGCCTGTATTTACATACATCAGTTCTGTTGATCTGTCCCCTCTGACTTGTTTGCTAATGTAGTAGTTCACTAGTATGAACAGCAGTGGGCTCAGAGATGAACCCTAATGCACACCCACTCCCACTGGGAACCCCTCTGTAGTTTCGAACACTGTTCATACTTATGTTATTTGGTCCTTGTACATACTTTGCACCAGTTCTACCACTTTGAACCACTGCAGGACTGCCCAAATCAGTTTTCTTCAGACCTTATCATATGCTTTCTCCAAGTCTAGGAATGCGCAGTTATACTCTTTCCTCATTTCTAGCTTCTTCTCAAGTATTTGTCTCACTTCAAACACCAGTTTGTGCTGCATCCTGATTTGAAGCCGAACTGCTCATTTCCCATTTTACTTTCTACTACTCTACATATTCATTTATCAATCATCTATAGAACTTTCATGCAATGTGATAGGAGTTTGATACCTCTATACTACCCACAGTTATGAATGTCCCTTTACAACAATACAAGGGAAATCAAAAATAATATAAATCATTTAGAAGAGCTGTCTTTGTATGTGACAATATACAACATTTTAAAATATCTTATTTTATTTTCTCTTCCTTGTATCACCTCTGCTTGCCACCATTTCTAACCTTAGCTGATTATAAACTGCAGGAAGAGTGCTGGTCAAAATCCCTCTTTCTGTAAACTGAGAAGGTCTTGGATTTTCCTGAACAGGAAAAAGAATCTGCAGACATTTGGAAATAACTACACAGATTCAGAGATCTAGCTAGGTCAATTGGTGCCCTGGAAAATACCTCAAATTTGCACCATCAACCAGTGCTGGAGACAAAAAAGTCTTCAATCAAAGCTGAAGATCGAAAAATAAAATCGCTGTTTGTTCCTTTCACATGTTCATACACTTCAGTCACTTAAATGTAGGGGCACTTTCAGTCATACAATGCAGTAAACAAATGGCTCTTTGATATATTTTATAAATGAAACTTCCCTTGTTTCTATTACCTTTGTTAAAATTCATTTGTTAACTAGATAAACCTAATGGGCATAAATGTACCTATTTAGGTAAGGCCCAGGAGTAGTGTCTAGTTAAGTAGTTTAGTTAGAGTCACACAGTAGGCAAATTGCAGTGGAAGGAGTCAGCCCCTGTACATTTGATTACAGAAAGCAACTCATTAATGGCTCAGAGCCTTAATCCTCTGTGCTAACTGCCATTGATTTTCAGTGAGGAATATCTTTGCTTTAAGCAGAAGTCAATGTGTGAGCATAACAACTCTTTGCTGTCTTCACACACTATCATTTAAGCATTCAGGTAGTTGCAATCATGCTTTCACAGATGCTTAAATGCATTATGAGACTACTTGGGCTTCCTAGCAGAAAGATATCAACACAACTTGGTCCTAGGGAAGCTGCTTCCTTTGCCCCATCCTTGGTATGGTTCTGCACATCTCTTTCTTTGCCTTACCCATGCTTTCTAATTTATGTATTACCTCAGAATCAAGAACAACATTAAAACAGAGTGGGCCATTCTTAGAAAAGTGTTTTCTTAAATAGGCTGGCTATTAAACCAGTGAATACATCTCTCCACAACAGGTAAGGTATATTTAATGAAAAAATATGCAACAATGTATACTAGTAATTGTTTTATGCATGGCTGATCTGTGATCAATTATTAATGTCTACCTCAGATTAATGTGCAGTAATGCTGATTGATAATACCTACAAGCTTCCTCTGAGAATGAAAGTAAAGCTATGCTAGCAAAAGAATCAAGAAGTAGCATATCATTCTTTGTCTGTGCTTTTTGCATGCCTATTGCCTTTGTTAGTGTCTATAACCTGACCCCAGAGATGACCAGAAACTACAAAAAATAGCCTTATGTGTGGGATGAGCCAGCCTTGTAGAAGAATTTAAAGTTTTAAATAATTCAATTCAAAATCCACCAACTCAGCTTCTTTTACAAGATAACGCAATTCTTCATTTAAAACATTCAAGTAACTCATTATAGAGTGTTCGAATCCATTACAGCCCACTGGATGCAAGACTGCTTCAAAAGTGGAAGTAAAAGAGTTAGCATCTTTGAAGAGAATACTTACACAAGTAATTCTGTGGCGATAATTACACAATAAAAATCTTACAATATTTTAATAATTTAATTTAGAAGTATTAACTGAATAATCACAGCTCTCTCCTTACATACTGACAGACAAAAAGGCAGTAACTCTAAAATTAATAAAAAGATTAAAATCTGTTTAAAACAATGAGCAAGACATAACTTTAGCTTAAGGTTTTTCGAAAGTTCAGATTTTTGCTATTCAACTAAGTTATTATAGAATAAAAATGCAAACACCAGCAGCCAAATCTCACCCAGGAGAACAAACTGCAAATGAAGAAAGCAAAAACTTCAAGTGACTACCACAGCTAAAAACATTGCATAGTTTATTAAAAATATGGCAGGATAAGCACTTTCACACAAAGTGCTTCTTCAGATCCATATAACAGACAAACATTACACCCAAGTTTAAATATCTTAACAATAATAAAACAACCAATGACAGCTAATCAATAAAACAATTAACATTTCTTTAACTGTTTAACCTAGATATTTAAACTTGGGCGTAATGGTTGTCTGTTATATGGATCTGAAGAAGCACATTGTGTGAAAGCGCTTATCCTGCCGTATTTAACTACGCATGTCTTTAGCTGTGGTGGTCGCTTGGAGTTTTTGGTTTCTACATAAGCTATTATAGAAGTTACACCAATAATGACATCAATACATTTTGATTATTAATGGAGATTATACTAGAAAACCTTTTTTTTATTTTTAATGGTACTTACTATCAACAACTGAGAGGAATAGAAACGGGAGCCATAGTTGCTCCCACATTTACTAATTTAGTTTTGGGGTGGTGAGATACTAATATTCTACCTAGTAGCACATGCTGCTTGGATAAATTTTCATATTAAAAAATGTTTCTTGATGATTTATTTTTTAAACAGAGAGGTGCTGTTGCAGAAATGTGACAGTTTGTTACAGCACTTAACCTTAGTACAGAATTGTTGATGTTTTCTTTAAGGTCATTTGGTTAGGATATTTTAGTTACTTATGATCAGAAGAATAACAATTGCCAATATTATATACAAAACAACTTGTTTTGTTAACAACTGTTTGCACTACACTAGTGTTCATCCCCAGTTTATTAAAAACAATATATAGCGGGGACAAATGATAAGACTGTCTAGGGTAACAACTGATCATGATATTTTTTGCAAACTATTGAAGAGATTATAGAAACATTTTGTGACAGAAGATACAATAGAAGAAAATTGGAAAAAAACAGCAGAAGAAATCAAATTAAAAAGAATGACATAATTCTTGTCTGTATTATAGGCAAAGGTTAGTAAAAACGCTGGAAGTAACAAGAGCAATGAATTTAAGAATAATTTTGTTTTACAAATGTCAGTAGCTAGTGTTTGTATTAAGGATGTCATTTTGTATAACTGGAAAATATTAAAAGTAAATGTGATTTAGTACATTTAGTGAGTCAATTCCGTATTTTTCTATATAAAAAGTGTTGTTCATTAATACAGATACTTGAAAAACAGGACACTAAAGTACTTGTAAGTATAACAAACAAATGTAGAAGTATGTATAAATGTGGTTTCTGTACCACATGCAATTATGTGTTAGAAGGAGCTAACATTAGTATTATACATTTGGACAGGACTTTAGTTCTTAAAGAACAATTTGATTATAACTCAATAGGTATAGTGTACACTGCAGTTTGTTCATATTGTGAAGCATACTATATTGGTATGACCACACATACAGTAAATTGTCCAAAAGGATAAAGGAGCATTTATATTCTATTAAAAACAAAGATGAAAACAGCACTTTTGATTTAAGCATAGCAAGATATGCAAATCTAGTAAGAAATTGTATTGTATTCTTTTTAGAAAGGGTCTCACTTGATGATAGAGGTGGTAATTATAGGAATAAATTGGAAATTATGGAAATGTTATAGTAGATTAATTTAAAAGCAGATACATTTCTGGATTAAATGAATCCATTAGTATTAAATGTTTTTTAAGAGATAGAAGACCAGGTAAAAAAAAAATGGAATACGATCCAATGAAACATAGTTGATTGTAATAAAAGGTGTTCAAAACAAAAATAATAATTGACAATGAATTTTAAGGGTCAATTTGATTTAGATTAAACAGTCTAGTATTATGTGTGTTTTTTGTTTTTCATACATTTATAAAAAATATGTAACTTATTTATTGATTGAATTTTGTAAAGGAATTTCTTAAAGTTGTCATAAGTCATGTAATTTATTAATTAATTAAATGTTTAGATGATTGTGTATAATGGTTAGTTACTAGCAAGCACATGGTTATATAAATAATGCTAATTAATTTTTAAACATTCTGAAGAAGCCCAGTTTAGTTGGTAGATGAAAGCTCTAAATACATTATATTTATTTATAGGTTTGTAGGTGTGACTAAATATGGCCCTTATAAGTCTATCCGTGCAACCCAAATGTGACCCACAGGTTTGATTTATATAGGGGGTCATATACAGACTACCTCTGTCCATCAAAGACATAAATGCCAGACCAGGCATGCATTTCCAATTACCCATCCATTGTTCCAACTTGTGCTTAAATAGGGATAGGAAGGAACTATGCTTCAAATGGCTGGGGAGCCTGTTTCAGAAAATGGGAATTCTCTGAGAAACATATCTGTCTCTCCAACGTGTCCTATTCATGTCACAAGTAAAATTCAGGTCTTTTAATCTAGTAGTTCTTATGATGTTTGTTTTGTAGATGTGCAAAAGGTTCATCAAAACAGGATCCAGGGATGCACTGTATACCAGGTAAAGATCACTTCTCAGATGTCGGTATGATATTGAGTAAAGAGACAAACTTTGAGTCAATCAGTGCAGGATGCTGTGTTTGATCGTTTTATTCTATTTGGAAGGAGGCTTTGTGGATGTTCCAGTTTCTGTATGTGTCTAATCAGCTACATATCAAAGGATGCATTATACTCTATGGTGAGTCTGATGAGGGCTAAGAACATTGATGTGATATGATGACCTCTCGACTTAGATGTCATGCCCTTGCTTATAAGCTGAGCAACACAGAATAATTTTCTTATTCCCTTGGGCACATGTTGATCGAAAACTAGGTTACTATCTGCATGAGTTCCAAGATCCCTCACTAATGAATTGACTTTTAAAGGTGTTTTGTTGATGACAGTTACTTGGGGTGACCATCTTTCCAAGAGGTACTATAAAGCATTTCTTGGTACTGAGTTTTAAGCCATGGCTTTGGCATGAAGTGTTTGTATTACACTTTCCTGAAGGGTGTTCTCATCTTTAGAGTATTCAGTTGACTGCTTCCAGTTTGTAATCATCTGTAAACGTGGTTATCCAGAGGCCTTTGACATTGGCTTTGACATCCAAGAAGTAGATGCCAAACAGGATTGGACCTAGCACAAAGCCTTGGGGGACTCCACTGGTGACAAGCCTCTTTCTGGAGGTGGCCTCACTGATTTTAACCTCCTGGGTCCTATTGGTGAGCCAGCTAGCTATTCAGCATGTTATAAAGGGGTTTATACTTAGTTTTATAAGGTTGTTGATAATACCCAAGGTATTGTATCA
Source organism: Protopterus annectens (assembly GCF_019279795.1). Taxonomy (NCBI): domain Eukaryota; kingdom Metazoa; phylum Chordata; order Ceratodontiformes; family Protopteridae; genus Protopterus; species Protopterus annectens. The sequence continues at coordinate 327,442,422 of NC_056750.1, read as the reverse complement.
AATGTTTTAGATATGGGTAGGCAGAATGCACAGTTTTCCCCTCATCCATTGCCTTAGTGACTTTTCAAAGAAGTCCACCTGATTCAATAAGCATGATCTTCTTTTGACAAAGCCAAAATGGGATGGATCCAGTATCTGGAGTTCTCCTATGTCCTTGTTGATAATTTCCAAAATAATTCTTTACATGGCTTTGCAAATAAGACTAGTCAGACTAATTGGTCTATAGTTTCCAGGATCTGTTGAAAGTCCCCCTTATGAAGGGTATGACTGTCGCAGTCCTCCATTCATGTGGCACTAAGCCTGTTTTCAGAACATAGTTAAATAATGATTCCAGGAGTCCTGATAAGTTGTATTTTAGACTGTTCAGGAAGCATCCTGGGATGTTATAGAGGCCCATTGAGGCAGAGTATTTGCCTTTAGTGAGTGCAGCCACTACATGCGCCCTAGTTATAGTTGGAGGGGGTTATGTTTGAAGCTATTTTGGAAGAGATTGTTAGGGCATGAGAGGGGGCAAAGTTGGAACTGAATTTTTCCACTAACAGGTTTGCTATACCACCATGCTCAGTGAATGTGACACCATTAACCACCAGTACAGCACATTGGTGTGTGCTGCCCTTGCAGTTCCTGACATAGCTGAAGAAAGCCCTATGGTTATCTTTTACCTGGGAAGATATCTTAACCTCAAAGTTGGCTTTGCTTGACCTAATTAGCCCTATTAGTTGACTATTTAGTTTGATGAGAGAGTTTCCATCTTTAAGGGGAAATACACTTCTTGATTTTTGCCATATTATTTTTGCTTTTGTTGTATATTATGTTTAATTTGGGATGTCACCAGGGTGGTTTGTTTCTGGAGCTAACCCTGGGCTTACTTCTAGTAGGTACAAGCAGCCTCTATACAGCCATTGACATGGTTGTTCAGAGTTTCTGAGAGCAATTCAGCATAGGCTGCTGTATTCTCAGGGTTTGCAGGAACATTGAATGTTGATAAACTATCACGTAATAAATGATAATTTGCATTGGAATACAGATTTTAATGATAATGGAGTTGATTTTGATTTAGAAGGAGACAGCTTTCTGTTGGACCTTACCAGGGAGGACAAGACATGTGGAGGTGCAGCATTCCCCTATACTTGTGAGCACAAGGTCCAATATGTTGGAGCCTCTAGTGGGCATATTCACAATTTGGTCAAGTGTGATTGAATTTACAAAGTCCAGAAATCTCTGTGCCTGTAGATTTGAGGCCATGTAGAATTCCCAGTCTATAGAGGGGTAATTAAAGTCTCCCATAAGTAGTATGTTAGGTTGGATGGTAAGCATCTCCAGTAGGTGCAAGTATGCATTGTGGGCTTCTTGGGACAAGGAGGGAGACTTATAGCTGGCTAGGATATGGTGCGAGATTTTCTCTATGACGATCTGCAAGAGGAGGAACTACATCCAGCACATTATCCTGTTTGATAATTGATACTGATGTATGTTGAGACACCTCCTCCTTTAGCCCTTGTCTGTGTAGCTGCTGGTTTAAAAGTGTGAAACGTACTGAAACCTTGCACTACCAAGATACTATCTGCCACTTTAAGCCATGTCTTAATAACTGCATAGATGTCTATATTCTCATTTGTGAGAAAGCCTTGGAGGGAGTGAATTAATTTATTTAAGTTTCATGCATTGAGCAGTAACACCTTGAGGTTCATTTGAGATGATTTTGCTGTGTTGGCAAGTTTGTCAATTTGGTATTGTCTAAAAAATGCACTATGGGGGGTGGGGGGGGTGGATAAACTTTTAGCCAGTATTCAAAAGCCTAGAGGGGACAGGTGCAGACCATCCTTGGCAAAGCAGCATGGTCTGTTAACCATACCCTCTTTAGTGACAAATATTGGTTCCCCTTAGAATGTCATAAGAAAGACAGACAGCTTTTGAAATCAATCATTTTTTGCTCATATTGTGGCATCATCCTTGGTGATGGTAATATGCTGCTCAGTCCTAGGCTTATACCAACCTGAGACACATAGCCTGAAAGCTCCATAATGTCTCTCTTCATATAGTTCAGGGAGGTACATATCAGATCATTTACACCTACATGGACTAATCATACTGGTACCCCTATGGCAAAATGACTTGAGTGTGTGCATGATTTGGCAGATCCTGGCTCCAGATAAGCAACTAACAGTTATCTTCTTCTTGTTCAGCTTGGTTAGAGGGGCATCAATATATCTTACAATGGAGTTCCCTATGATGAGAGTCCTGGGAAGTGTGTTTGCCTGCCTTAGGGGCTTAGTATTTGGGGCTCCACTGAGAGTGGCAGTATGGTTGGTGTTTGGTATTATTTTTGAGTGCCTTTGGGCTTGCTGAGGCATAGCGTTGACAACAGGTGGTCTAGGAGATTTTTGTTGTTTAGGAAGATTACTTTTAAGTGCTTCAGCATACAATTGTCTATGTGTAAGTTGTGTGTTATGTAAGGTAGATGTTTTGTGTGTGTGTGGTTTTGACAATAGCAGATTATGCTAAACAGTACCAAATTCTACTAACCTTAATCCTTAAACAATACTGAATTCTACTAAATCTGTAGGTATTGCAACTTGACACCCAAATAACTATTCAAAGCTTGTCAGAAAGCAATATATTTGCTCTGTATTGTTGCTGTACAGGGTATGGTTTTATGGGCCGTTTTTTCAGGGAAAATTTGTCTTCAAGGTGTTTGCTGCTCTGTATCACCACTAACTCACTCAAATGCACAAAATTTACTGCAACACAGAAAACAGCTGAAAACTAACTCATGAATCCTCTGTCCAATAAAATGACTACTTTACGAGTACTTTTGTTTATTTCCCAGATCTGCTACAAGATGAATAAAACCAGTCCTCCTAATGTAAAATCACAGTAAAAGAGACATACAAATGCAATGCTGCCACAAACCAATTAAACAGCTAGCTGGAAATCCCATGCTGAAGGTGATTTCAAGACAGTCTTACAGCAGTAACAGTGAGAGGAACAGCAACTTTTTTACAAAAAATACAGTGAAATTCACACATTAAAGCAGGAAGCAGTAGCAATGTTTTGTTTTGCTTTTCAGATAAAATACATCCTAAAGGGATCATTTTACTCAATAATTGGTCTTATCAATGCTTAGTGTAAGGGACTGTTTATAGACCTTAAGATATTAATTTTGCAATTAAATGTGCTAAATAAAATGATTTCCTGATGGTCACTGTCACATAGTGGTTGAAAAAAATGAGAATTATCAATCCAATTTCCTAGGTCCCGGATTACATTTTTACTCTGTAGTGATGTGTTGTCTGTACAATATGATGAGAGGAGGGGTTGCTTCACAAAAGTGATGAAACTACAATTTTTAGCATTTAGTCTGAGCCCAATTTAGTACACCAACTGTTAACTAGAGAGAGTTCATGCTGGAGGGTTTGGGGGTCAGATGGTGAGCTAACCGCAACCCACAGTTTATAGTCACCTGCAGACTCTGTTATCGAGAAGTCTTGGCTGTCTGCTTGGAAATCTGAGTAGCAAAAGCCAAAAAGAAGAGGTCCCGGCATCATGCCCCAAGGGACAATGCTGGTTACTTTCATGCATTCTGATGAAGCACCTGCAACTCACACTGTGTGGGTTCTGTCTTTCAACCAGTTTGCAATATATCTTACCAAATATGGGTTGATTGTTAATGCATTTGACTTCTGTATGATGACATTATTGAGAATGGTGTCAAAGGCTTTGGCCAGGTCAAGACATGCAGTGTGTGTACCGCATGGCCATCATCCACAGATTCTGTAACTCTTTCAACAAATTCAGATTCAGTAGACATGATCTACTCTTCACAAAGACACTGTTAGGGGTCAAGTCAAATAAGACTCTTGAGATTGTAGTTTATGAGGCCATTTATAATACATTTCATTACTTTACAGATGAGACTTGTAAGCCTGTTAGGTCTGCAATTACCTAGGAAGGTTGTAAGACCATCCTTATGGAGGGGCATCATGGCTGCAGTACACCACTCAACAGGAATGAAAATAAAAGTTATGTACTCACCATAACTATGAATCTCTGTTGTCCAGTTCCATTCTTCCTCACGACTTAACTGCTTTTCTTTCAGACTCTGGATTGGACTCTTGAGCTCCTCCCTTATCCATAATGCCCCTTGCTACTACTTTACCTCAGATTGAGTTTGCTGTGACTATAATATACCCAAGCAAAATGTGCATAACAAGAGAAAGAATAGCATGGGGGCTCAAACAGGAACAGAGGTTCCAAAACACAAAACATTATCAGGTCACTCCCAAAGAGAAGAAAAGAGGATGGAGGGAGGGCAGTTGAGGAAGAATGAAAATGGACGACACAGATTTATAGTTATGGTGAGTACATAACTTTTATATCTGATGTTGCCATTTTCATTCATTCCTCAACAGATGGGATAGAGTCCCTAGCTACAATAATCCTGGGTGGGCCGCAAGGAAGGATATTCCTGAACACCACAGAACCAAAGATTTCTGGAGATGATATCCAACTTCTAATGGGCAAAAAAGGATGAGCTTTGGACCAAGTCACTGCAACACAAATATTATAATTGGAAGCTCTGGCCCTGAAGGTGGCAGATGTGGCCATAGATCTAGTAGAGTGAGTTTTTGGGTGTCTTGTCAAAGGTAAACCTTTCAAGGAATAAACATGAGAAATACAATCTGAAATCCATTTAGCTAAGCTGACTTTAGAAACAGGCTTTCCCAATTTGTTACAGTGAAAGGAAACAAAGTCAGTCAGTTTTCCAGAAATATTTTGTTCTATGAAGATAAAAATGAAGCTGCCTATGTACATCCAAGAGGTGAAGCATCCATTCTCCTTTACTGGAAAATTTTGGAAAGAAGACGGGCAAATTTATGCCCTGACTGATGTTTATTTCAGAAGCAATCCTTGCTAGGATAGATAGATTAGTACATAAAGTGACTTTGTCTTTATGGAAAATCAAAAAAGACAGTTTTGAAGAGAGTGCTTGGAGTTCAGAATCATGCCCGTTGGAAGTAATAGCCACTAAGAAGATTGTCTTCTAAGAAAGAAATCTGAGGTCAGGTGTAGCTAAAGGCACAAAGGGAGGCTGACTCATGCTTTGTAATGCAACTGTGAAATCCCAAGGTGGAGTAGGGTCTTTGATCAGAGGTCTCAGCAGAAAAGTGCCTTTCAGGACTACCTTAAATAGTCTGGTTGAGTTAGAGGAGAAGCATAATCTCCAGTGTGAAAATTAGAAATGGCTGCTAGCTGAGCTTTGATGGTGGAAAACTAGTACCTCCAGGAAATGCAGAATAGCAGGAATGGGAGCAGTAAACAGATCTAACTATCTCTGTTCTGCCCAGATAAAAATCTTTTCCATTTACTCTTGTATAACTTCCTGATTGCAGGTTTCCGGGAAGATATTAATACTCGATGAACTGAAGAAGAAAGCCTGGACTCTCTAGCCATCATCAGAATTGGGGAAACTATGCAGTTATCTTGAGGCCTAGGATGTCTGGGTAAACCATCCCTGAGGGAGGAGATACCAGATCTGGACTGGGGTCCAGTGTCCAAGGAGGGCATAGAAGGTGAGACTACAGGAAGGGAAACCAAACTTGCTGAGGCCAGAAAGGGGAAATGAGGATAACCTTGCTGTTCAACAGTAGTGCTTTCTGAAAACATTTGGGGATTAGAGGTAGGGAAGGGTAAGCATAAAAGAGACCAGAATGCCAAACATGGATTAGAGCATCTCTTGTTGAATCTCCCTGAAGCAGGATTAGGGCAAAAAACCTGCTGCACTTGCTGTTGAGGGGTGCGATGAAGAGATCACAGCAAGGTTGACCCCATCTGTGTAAGATCTTTTCCGCCACTGCATAATTGAGAGACCACTTGTGAGGCATCACGATAGTTCTGCTGAGCTTGTCTGCCAGAGCATTGGATTTCTCTGGTATGTGAATTGCTACTAGAAAGTGGTTGAAAGAGTGTCCACTGCCAGACTCTCATTGCTTCTCAGTAAATAGGACAGGACCTGGTTCCCCCCTGTTTGCTGATGTATCATACCACTGACATATTATCCATCTAGATTGCAATTGTCCCTAGAGGAAGAGAGTTCTGAAAGGCCTGCAACACTAAAAGGACTGCTCTCATCTTTAAGACATTTATATGCAGATTGGTCTCTTCTGGGGACCATGTGCCTTGAACAGTCCATCCCAAGAAATGCCCCCACATCAATTGGGAGGTGTCTGTGGTCAGTATGGTCTTTGGGGGAGGAAGGATAAAGGGATATCCCCAACAAACATCATTGGACTGGATCCACCAAAGTAGGGAATCCCTTCAATCCCGGGAAAGCTTTATAGGATGCTTCAATGGATATCGAAGAATCAACCATTGTACTACCATAGTCCACTTGAGAATTTACACGTGAAAGCGAGCAGTGGGTAGCAGGGTAATTACTGCAGTCATGAAACCTAAGGTCTGAAGTACCAATTTTGCTGGAGGAGAAGGATGTGATAAGATCTGACTGACATGAGCTCTCAAAGTATGAATCCTGCTTTGTGGTAGAAAGGCCAACTGATTGATAGTGTCCAGGTGAGCTGCTATGAAGTCCAAGACTTGAACTGGCTGAAGACGAGACTTGGAGAGATTGACTGTGGTCCCCAGATATTGACACAGAAAGAGTAAATAATCCCTGGTTTACTCTATCCTGGTTGAATCAGTAAGGAGCCAGTTATCCAAATAAGGGAACACTCTGAATCTGTGCAGTTGGAGATGAGCTACGACCATTGCCATATACACTTGGTAAACACCATGCAGGCTGTGAGACCAAAGGGCAGGGCTCTGAACTGGTAATGACTGGCCTCCGGGCAACACTGTAATTACCTCCAAGAACATCTATTCATTTTGATGTGATAGTGCACATCTTGGAGGTCTATGGAGCACATCCAGTCATCCTTCCGCAGAAGAGGGAGAATAGACTGTACCATGGCCATGTGGAACTTGGAGTTCATTACAAACTGATTCAATTGTCTGAGATCTAGAACTGATCTCTGGTCCCATGTTTTCTTTGGCACTAAAAAGAACCTTGAGTAAAGTATGTATCCTGTTTTGTCTGGTGGGACCTCTTGGATGACTCCTATGTTCAGCAGCTTTTGAATTTCTAGGGCTGCTAGCTTCTTCTGATTGGGTGGTACATTGGGGAGATGTTTTTGTTGGGTTGGTGGTGTTTGTGAAAAGGGAATGAAATAATCTCTGGATATGATCCATTGCACCCAAGAAGCTTTTGTGATGGCTGTTCGGTGTCTGGGTGTAAAGACAAGAGCCCCCCTGACTGCCTCTAGAAAAGAATAGTCAGGCAACCCCTCAGGAGTGCTGAAAGGACCTATCTGGAAAGGAATCTTGGAACCCTTGGTTTTGTGGACCCCTTCTACCTCAAGGGCAGTATCTTCCATTATTATTTCTTCCCTACCTCTGGGAGAAATTTCTCCTCATGAATCCTGAAAAGGACCTTGGGATTTTCAGAACCACATCTTTTTCCCACCACATTGATCTCTGGAGAAGGATATTTGTGGGGTAGAAAAGCAGATTCCCATGGCAGATAATGTCTTTCCATTCTGTGCATTCAAAGTGAAGTGTGTCTTTAACAGTTGACCCAAACAAGGAAGAGCCATCAGAGAGAGCATTGAAGGAAGACTTGAAGGGTTACACAAAATCTCACAAATGGATCTAGGCATGCCTCCTGATGGCTATGCCTGAACCTGCAGCCCATGAGGAACCTTCAGCTACATGAGGAATTAACCTCATGGATGGATTGGAGATGGACTGTAGGATGGCCGGTTGCGAAGACAAAATTTTTGTTCTTCTGCTGACATGAACTCAGGGATAGAAGAGAGTTCCTTAATTAAGTCTCTCAGTAATCTAGTAAAGTGTGCCAAATAATTAAGCGACCATAAAGCAAAGGTTACTGATGCATAGACATGCTTTCCAAACCTGTCCAAAGCCCTAGACTCTCTGTTAGGGGATGAACAGGGGAGCTCTGGTGAGCTAGATCCTTTTTGGTGACTGCCACAACAACAATAGCATCTAATTGAATTCCCTTACTCCGAAAGTGTTTGTCCTTGGGTGGAACAAGGATCTTGTCCGGGTGACAGGGAATAGGTTCTGTGGAATCTGGCTCCTTCCAAGCCCAGTGGTTGACAAGGTCTATTAAGTCATCTGCCAGAGGGGTAACCTAGGACTTAGATGGGCCAAACCCATAAGCTTTGAGGATCACTGACTCCTCCTGAGAAGATGGGCCAGGGGACCAATCACCTTTTTGGCAAAGGATTTCTAGAATGTCTCAGAAGGAGACATTGTCTGGTAGTGACCTGGGGGACTCTTCCCCTTCATCAAAATCGGTGTCTTCAGTAAGAGATTCCTGATGGGAATCTAAGTGTCTCCTTTTACACAGCCTCTTCCATGGAACCTCTTCAGTGGGATGGTCTGGAGAGGTATCGGAAAAGATGGGATGTTCCTGGACTGGAACTGCCTGGAAGCTCATACGGGCTAGTTTTCCCAGTGGATTAGATAGATGAGGCTCAATAGCTGGATCCGAAGGGGGAATAGGGTTAGGATACAAAGAAGTAAGAGTCAAGACTGTTCTCAGATAAGAAAATACCCTCTTCACCGCCTCAAAAGTGGACAGACTAGGAGAAGCTGAGATCAACCTCACTGGGGCCGAAACTCCTGGTGCTGATCCTCGACTCTGCCCAGACCTCCATTCTGAGGGAGGTGTCAGGCTCCAGCTGTGCAGCACTGAGGCTCCGAGAAGAAGTGATGGCTCAGACACTCTCAGACTTGAAGACATCCCCCTGGATTCGATGTTGTCACTTCAGCTCTGAGACTCATCCTGCTCAAAGAGGGTCAGCGCTAAACAAGTCAGAGCTATGGTCGGAATCAAAGATGAAGCAATCATCAGATCCAACATCTCAACTCTCAGTGCTCTCATATCCAACAGCTCTGAAATCACTAGCTGGATGGAGAAGGATAGATCATGGGATGAGAAACTGGTTGAAGGCTCATGGATCCAATGGGAGACAGAGCCAGTAAAACCCCCATCTGAGTCTGAGCCCTGAGAAATTTCCTCATCATCCTATCCACATCAGCTTCAGACAGACTATGGGAGGACCTGATGGATGAAGAGGTAGAAGGACATTGAGACAACCTCTGAGGAGCTTCTTGCAAGAATGGTGATTGGAGCCATGGAGAAATTGGTTCCTGGGAGAACAGAGGGCTCTGGGGTCCAGGTAACTTAGCAGTAGAAGGAATCAGATCTGAGGAAGTCTGAGCCAAACGTTTAACCAGTTTGACTTGCGGCTCCGATATCAAAGCAGATTTTAGAGACGGAGGAGGACAGCATTTCCTCTGCTCCCTTGGATCTGAAAAATACTTCTTTTTTGGGTGGGGGGCTTGAGCCCCTGATGCCAATGCAGAAGAAGAAGGAGCTGAAACAGGAAGAAGGCCCTTGAGAACCAATTTATTTCTTTTGTTGCTAATAGGTCTTGTATTAGACTAAGGCCTAAGCAATAAACCCACTCCTATGGGCATCAGAATTGAGTATCTTGTGACCACATGAACTGCATTTCTTAAATCAGGTTGGCTTTTCTGCCATAGTGAAGAAGAGGGGAAGGCCAATGGTGAAAAGGAAAAGTTTTTTCTTTTGATAGGGAAAGTAAAAAGAAAAGCGTTATCAAGAATGGTAACTATAACACTACCCTAATAAACAGGGTATGAGAGATAGAGAAATTACCAAAGATGATAATGGAGAGTTACCCGAGAAACACTAACTAGATGGAAAAAACAGCTAACTGAAGAAAGAAAAACTATATGGGTGAAGGGAAGAATACAGGTAACCAGCAATGTAGAAATAGAAATGAAAAAATCTATCCTTTGCTTACAATTCCGCCAGAAAAAACCTATCCCACAACCCGAGAGAGCACGTTCCATGTCAGAATCATTTGAACAGCAATCGAGATCTGAGGTAAAGTAGTAGCAAGGGGCATTATGGGAAAGGGATGAGATCAAGAGTCTGATCCAAATTCTGAAAGAAAAGCAGCCAAGTCTGATCCGATACCCATCTGTTGAGGAACAAATGAAAATGATAGCATCAGATCCTGTAGGTAAAAAAAGAAGTTATGTACTCATTATAACATTCCATCTGTGTTGTCCATTTTCATTCTTCCTCAACTGTTGGGTTCAGATCCAATCCTTAGATCTGACTTGGCCGTTACTAAAGCTCATGGTAACCAAGAAGGTCTGGAGCTTGTCCCTTACCCATAATGCACCAACCCTAAGCTACCTCAGATCTTGTTTGCTGAATTTACCAGAAAGGGAATATTTAACATGCATAATTCTAGGAGACGTAAAATTGCACATGATCTATAAAGGAAGAAACTATATCTGGAGCTCAATGTGAAGGACAGTGATGTCCCTCTAAGAACTCATTCAACCAGAAGTTTGTGAACAAAAGGGATGGGGGCTGGTGTGTGGAAAGTTGAGGAAGAATGAAAATGGAGAACACATGGAATGTTATGGTGAGAACATAACTTCTTTATCTGATGTTGCCAATTATCATTCTATCCTCAACTGCTGGGATAGAGTCCCCAGCTATCTACAATCCTGGATGGACTCTAAGGAAGGATATTCCTGAGCACTGTTGAACCAAATTATTCTCTACCCCTGGAGACCAGATCCAATTTGTAATGAGTAACAAAGGTATGGGGAGTAGCCCAAGTTGCTGCTGCACATATATCATCCAAGGAAGCTCTGGATAGAAAGACTGAGGAAGTTGCCATGGATCTAGTTGAATGAGCTCATACCAGTTTTGGCAAGGTAATACTCAATTTATTATATATCAATGAAATACAATCAGTTAGCCATCTGGCTAAAGTTACTTTTGCTACCGGTTTTCCCAATTTGAATTTTGCAAAGGAGCAAACAATTGGTCTGTTTTTCTGATCCCTTTTGTTCTATGCAGGTAAAAAAAGAAGTTATGTACTTACCATAATGTTCCATGTGAGTTGTTCATCTCACCTTTATTCTTACTGATGGGATCAGTGCTGATCCTCAGCTCTGAGTCGGCCTACTACAAAGCTTGAGGTCTTCAGACAGCTCAAGGGCAAGTCCCTATCCCATGATGCATCTAGAGTTACCTCAGATCTTGTTTGCTGCGTATAATAATACCATATGTCATTCTATCACTCTATAAAAGAAAGCTATTGAAGGGTTGAGCAACCAGGAAGAATCCAGCATCTCGGTCTTTAAAAACCCTGGAGGGGGTAGGAGGGTGGAAAGTAAGAATGAAGGCGAGATGAACAACTCACATAGAACGTTATGGTAAGTACATAACTTCTTTATGTGAAGTTGTTCTATCTCGCCATTCATTCTTACAGATGGGTAGCGTCCCAAGCACCATCTATCTTGGGTGGCTCACGGGAGTATGTTTTTCAGGACAGTAGACCCAAAGTAGGCCCTGTCCCTGGAGGCCCTTTCAACTTTGCAATGAGTGATAAAGGTATGAGGTCTTGACCAAGTGGCTGCTGCACAAATGTTATCTATAGGGAGTGTGGCAGAAAAGGCAGAGGATGTAGACACTGTGCTGGTAGAATGAGCCTTAATTTTATGCTGTAAGGGCATATTAGCAGCTGAATAAACAAATGTCATACAATCAAATAACCACTTAGACAGAGTTGTTTTGGCCACTGGCATATCTTTTCTGGAGTCTGAAAAGGAAACAAGCAGTTTAGATTTCCTAAAATATTTTGTTCTATCCAAGTAAAATCTGAGCTGTCTATGAACATCAAGTTTGTGCAGCATATATTCTAAATTGTTGGAGTGATTGGGGAAGAATACTGGCAAATCAATAATTTGATTAAGATTAGCTTCAGTACAAACTTTAGGCAAAAAGGAGGGGTTAGTTCAAAGTGAGACTCTGTCAGCATAGAAAATCAAATAAGGAGGCTTAATGGATAAGGCTTGAAGCTCTGACACTCTGCAGGCAGAAGTGATAGCTACTAAATAGATAGTCTTCCATGACAAATATTTGAGGTCACACGAGGAAGCTGGTTCGAATGGAGGGAGAATAATGCGAGAAAGCATAAAATTTAGATTCCATGGGGTATAGGAAGATTTCACAGGTGGTGTGAGATGAAAGGTCCCTTTGAGAAAGGCTTTGGATAGTTTGTGTGACATTATGTTCAACCCTTCAAATCCAAGGTGAAAATTAGACATAGCAGCAAGCTGAACACAAACTGTTGCTGCTGCAGCTCCTTTGTTGAAGATCGGGGTCAAGAACTCTAGTATAGGCCATAGGGGCTAGGTAGGGATCAATGTTATTTTGAGAGGCCCATATAGAAAATTTTTTCCATTTACTAAGGTATAGCTTCCTCATAGAGGGTTTATGAGAGGATATGAGAATTTGCTTAGTCTCATTAGAAATGTTATGGAATCTAGCTATGATGGGAATTGGAGCAGCCAAGCTGTCAGCTTCAGGGACTGAAGAGAGGGATGCGTCAGAAGATCTGGAACTGGGTCCAGAATCCAGGTGTCCTCCAAAAGATGAAGTCGAAGGAAGGGGAAGCAAATCTGACAAGGCCAATGAGGGGCTATTAGAATGATGGTCCTTCCCAGGGCTTTTGCTTTCTGTAGTACCTTGGGTATCAACGGGATTGATGGGCATGCATAGAGGAGACCCGGAGGCCAATCATGTATGAGTGCATTCCTTGCAGCTTCTCCTGGAGGGGGGAATCAGGGCAAAGTAACTTCTGCATTTCGTGTTCATGTGGCTGGCAAAAAGGTCGCAGCAAGACTGGCCCCACCTGCGGAATATCCTGTCCACTATTTCTTTCTTGAGGGACCACTCATGAGGCAACAAAATTGCTCTGCTCAGCTTGTCTGTTATTATGTTGGATTTCCCCGGGATGTGCATTGCTAACAGAAAGAGCTGGGTGAATATAGCCCACTGCCATACTCTTAGGGCCTCGCGACAAAGGGGGTAGGACCTGGTTCCTCCTTGTTTGTTCAATTATTTGACCACTGACATGTTGTCTGTCTGAATCGCAATTGTACCCAGATGAAGAGAGTTCTGGAAGTACTGCAACACTAAAAGTACGACACTCATCTCTAGGACATTGATATGCAGCTGTGTCTCTTGATCGGTCCATGTGCCTTGGGCTGTTCTTCCCTAAAAATGCCCCCCAACCCTATCAGGGAAGCATCCGTGGTCACTGTGGCCGCTGGTGGGGGAAGAACATAAGGACGACCTATGGTGACATGAAGAGAGGTCAACCACCACTGAAGATCCTTTTTGCATGGTTTGGTGATCATTATAAGATGAGACATTGGGAGCTCTTGGTAAGATCACTGAGTGAACAACAGCCATTGCAGAATCCGCACGTGCATGCGACCCAGCGGTATGACTAATATTGCAGCTGCTATCATGACTAGCAATTTTAGTACTTCTGATGCTGGAGCCTTGTTTTTGGATATGATATTGCAGACCTGCTGATGGAGTAGTAAGACTCTTTCTGCTGAGAGTCTCAGCATGGTGATGGTGTCCAATTCTGCTCCGATAAAAACGGTATGTTATGATGGTAACAAGGCAGATTTTCCTGAGTTTATTGTAATGCCCAGCTAACTGCAGAGTGAAAGAGTGGTGTCCCTGGCTTGTATGAGTTGATGCCTGGTGGTGGCGGTGAGGTGCCAATTGTCTATGTATGGAAACACCTGGAATCCTTAACGTCTCAGGTGAGGCGTGACCACTGCCATGCATTTGGTGAACACTCTGGGGGCTGTAGTGAGACCAAAGGGCAGGGTTTGAAACTGGTAATGATTGGCTCCCAGCCAGAACCGCAGATGATCCCTGGATGGTCTGGCCATTTTTATGTGGTAGTACACATCCTGGAGATCTATCAAGCACATCCAATTGTCTTTCCCTAAAAAGGAAAGTATCAACTGAAGCGTGACCATCTGAAACTTCTCCTTTTTGACAGATCTGTTTAGTCTGCTGAGGTCCAATATAGGTCTCCTGTCCCCTGTCATTTTTGAAACTAAAAAGAATCTTGAGTAAGTTCCAGATCCTATCTGGTCTGCTGAGACTGGTTGGATGACTCTTTTTGTTAGCAACGATTGGACCACTATTGTTGCTTGTTCCCTGTATCTTGGAATGTCCAGGATTTTTCTTGCCAGTGGAGGGGGTGTGGTGAAAGGAATGAAATATCCTTTGAAAATGATACTTTGTACCCAGTTGTCTTTTGTTATTTTGAGCCAGGTGTCTGGATACAAAGATAAGCGACCCCTGACTGGTTCCAGAGTAGGACAGTCTGGCCTCCTTTCAGGAGTGCTGGTAGGGCTTCCCAAAGAAGTGATCTCTGTCACCCTGGTTTTGCAGACCCCCTCTGCCATGAGGGTGGCATTTTCCATTACTGCTCCCTCCTCTGCCCCTGAAGGGGGATTCACCACATGTCCTGAAAGGCTCCTTGGGCTTTGTGGAACCACATCTTTCCTCCTCTTTGATCCTTGAGGTAGGGTCTGGTAGGGGTGGAAAAATGGACTCCGATCTTTCCTTCCTGCTCACACCTGGTCAAAGTTTCCTTAACTTTGAGCCCAAAAAGGGACGAGCCATCAAAAGGCATATTTACAAAGGATGACTTAAAGGGCTCCGAGAAGGTACACAAGCGCATCCAGGAGTGTCTGCTAAGAGCAATTCCTGTACCCGCTGCCCTGCTCATTCCATCAGCTGCATATGAAATGAGATGCATGGATAAGTTCACTATGGAGTTGAGGATAGCAAGCTGAGAGGCAACTTCATCTGAAGCTCCTGCAGCTACTGTACCCTGAAGAGTATCACCCAGCTCTTTAAGGAGATCTCTTTGCAGTCTAGTAAAATGGGTTAGATAGTTGAGCGAACACAGTGCAAAAGTCGCTGAACTGTAAGTGTGCTTCCCATATCTATCCATGATCCTAGAATCTCTGTTAGGAGGATGGATAGAAGAGAAAGTTTCTGAAATTTCCTTTTTGGTGGCTGCCACCTCCACCACCATGGCATCAACTAGCACACCCTCAGTAAGAAAAGATTTGTCCTGGGGGCAGAAATAAATTTATTAGGCCTCCTGGGGACAGGCTTCATGGTGTCTGAAGACTCCCACGCCCTTCGTGAGACCAGCTACATAAGCTCATCGAAGGGCAGAGACACCCAAGAGGTGGAGGGCTGAGACCCAAAAGCCTTCAGGAGAACTGACTCGTCTTCAGTAGGGTTGGTGGACTGCCAGTCACACCTCTGCCTAAAGATTTCTAATATCTCAGCAAATGAAACATCCTCAGAGGGGGACCATGGGGACCCTTCTGATTCATCCAAGTCAGTATTGGATGTCAGGGACTCCTGTGGGGAGTCTAAATGCTTCTTCTAACAGATTTTCTTCCTGGGAACCTCATCAGTGGGGGCTTCTGGTGAGGTCTCGGAAGAGCAGGGGCCACCCAATGGGGCTTCCTGAGGCTCTGGATCTCTACGCTTGGCAAGGATCTGTGAAGCAGAAGCAGACACAGGTGCTTTAGGGGAGGAGGTAGCCAGACCTGAAGTCAAAGTCTTAGGAGACATAACTCTCCTCATGGCTTCGAAGGCACCTCTGCTCCAATGAGAAGGGACCAACAGATCTAAGTAAACCATCTATACCCCCGTCACTGGGACAGTGGGCTCTGAGCCAGAGGTAGGAGCCAAGCTCATCCAAGCTGAAGCCCCGAGAGGCAGTGTCGGAACCAACAAGTTGGTCCGACTATCCTCCCCGGACCTGACCAGAGAGTGTCGGCTCCTAGATTCCTCGATCAGTGCTGAGGACATCAGAGTAAACAGAGCTGAAGACACTGGAGCAGGCGTCGGCTCCGAAGGCTCAACGATCATCAAGTTCGACTCCTCTGGCTCTGAAAGACTGGTATGGTTTGGAGGAGGAAGAGTAGTAGATGGTAAAAGGGTCTTCGGTTCCAAAGCCATTTGGGTCAGAGCCAATAAGAATTTAGCACAGGCCGGTGCCTGTAAAGTTTCTGCATCACACAATTCACATCCAAATCGGAAAGGCTAATCGAAGACTGAGATGAGTGGATAGAAGGAGGTATAGACTGCAGGAGTGGAGACTTAGGCACTTTGGATACCAGTTCCAAAACCGGGAACCGGCTACGAAAGAACAAGATGGTCGGCTCCGAGGTCTGTGGAACCAACGTTGAAGACTTTTTTGGTTTCTTTACCTCATAAGTCTTGGAAGACTTTGTGGACTTACTGGACCCGTCTTGGTTACTCAAAGCTTCTTGGAATGAAGGTTTAAATAAACCTCTATCGATTAACTTTCTCTTTCTCTCCTGGAGAACCCTAGAAGAGAATGAATGACAGATGGAGCAGCTTTCCTGGAGATGCAATGCCCCCAAACAATATACACAATTTACATGACTGTCAGTGACAAACATTTTCTGCCCACATTTAGGACATTTTTTAAACCCTGATTTAGGGTGTTTGTCTTTATCATCAGCCATTCTATAATACACAAAGTCAAGAGGGTGCTGTAAAAAAATAGACACACCTAACCAACAAATAACAAACAAGCCCTTGAAAACTATGGGCTAAATATTAATCAACACACACACACACGCACACACACACACAACTATTTTTCTAAACTCTAAAGAGTAAATATAAGAAAGTAGTGACAGAAAAGTCACTATATAAATGCACACAACTATAATATAAACTGCTAATACACACACTTTTATCTAATCTCTAAGATTAATTATTTCAAAGCTGTGACAGAAAGGTCACTTTTTAAACTCTAAGACTAAATCGAACAAGCTATCAGCACACAACTATAATCTAAGCACTAATAAAGATTAAACAAGGCCTAAAATAAACGAGGCCAAGAGAGCTAAATACTAGATTAATAAAAAGGGCACATCAAGGGAAGGAAAACTACACAAGAAGCTATAAGAGCTTATGTAAATATCTAAAGATATAAAACAGAAATTTTTATCAATAATATAAGATATTTTCAATAAGATAAGATTTTTACTGGCCCGAGCTAGCACGAACCTCCAATCTATTGCAGTGGCAAACTAGATCTGAGGTAACTCTAGGTACATCATGGGATAGGAACTTGGCCTCGAGCTATCTGAAGACCTCGAGCTTTGTAGTAGGCCGACTCTGAGCCGAGGATCATCTCCGAACCCATCTGTAAGAATGAACGGTGAGATAGAACAACTTCACATACATTATTTATTTATTTTCTTTATTTATTTGACATTTGTTTACCAGGATAATCCGTCTGGGTCACATAATCCATTTTCAACGGAGGCCTGAGGAGAAAAACTCCTCATTTATAACTTGGTTACACATACTATACAATTGGTTACTTATATAAGAATACACTGAAATATTAACAGTTTACTGAATAATATCTAATGTCTACAGAAATAGTACAATACTTACAGTTTACATTCATACACAAATTGATATAAACTTTTTAGGGTAAAAAGTAGCTGTTTAAAGTGTGTTTGATTAACATGACACGGATTGGAGTGGGTTAGTCAGAATATTAGTCCTCTGGCAAAAAGAGTAAAATGCAAGAGACAGAAAGGTGCATAGTATTCATAAATTTTATTGTAATAGTTGGTAGATTAGTTTAGGAGAATGTTAGTAAGGAGGGAAAGAAGTGGATTAGCCTGGAGTAAGGCATGTGCATAACCATGATTTGTTTAGGTGTTCTTTTAGGAAGGCTTTAAAGAAAGGTAGGCTAGGTGTTAGCCTGATGTCAGGTGGAAAGATATTCCATAACTTGGCTATTGAGTACGAGTATAGTGATTTTCCTTAGTTTCTGGAAGGTTTATAGGTTTCTAGAAGGTTTTTGTTTTCAGAACTGAGTGGTCTGTTTGGTTTGTAATGTTGGACTAGGTTAACTAGGGCAGGCAGCAGGCCTATAGAATAGGTTATAAATTGTATTTAGGTGTGTATATGTAAGCTGATTTG
The DNA here is from genome assembly GCF_019279795.1 of Protopterus annectens. NCBI lineage: Eukaryota > Metazoa > Chordata > Ceratodontiformes > Protopteridae > Protopterus > Protopterus annectens. The sequence goes on along the minus strand of NC_056750.1, from coordinate 327,424,403 downwards.
ATAGTTTGAGCCAATTTAGTTCTTTTAGTGGTATACAGTGATGTGTATGGTAGTTGCAGTTTGTTACAAACTTTACTACTTTATTGTAGCATTGTTCCATTTTAATCTTGGTGGAGTTTTGCATATTGGTTAGTATACAATAACCATAGAAATGGGAGGGAGCAAGAAGGTTTTAGGTAGTGTAGTCTTGGTAAAGTTGGTAAGGAATTGTCTGTTTCTGTAGAGGAGTCCTAGTTTTTGTATGTGTCTTCTTGATGTTTTGTTGGATATGAAGGTCAAAGCTGAGTTTGCTATTGATAGCAACACCTAGGAGTTTAGTTTCTCATACATTTTCTATGCTGGCTTTGTCAGCTATGAGAATACTAAATTGTCTGGGCTGGGGTGGTATTTTTGAGGTGTAAGACTATAATTTTGTTTTTTGTTTTTTTGGGGGGATTTAGAAATAGTTGGGCATTTGTGAGCTAGGATTCAATTGCTATGAAAGATTGTTGGGTTTTGATTAGCAGTTCTGGGAGAGTACAAGAGGTACAGATTAAGGTTGAGTCATCTGCATACTGCATTAATTTTCCTGGGGAAGAGGAGGTGTGTAGATTATTGGTAAATATGTTAAACAGTAGGGGTCCTAAGATGGAACTTCTGGGAACTCCTGTAGGGTTTTGTAGGAAGGGGGAGAGTTAGCTAGACCATTTGACTGCATGCTTCCAATCATGTAGGTAGCTTTGGAACCGCTGAAGTGTGGTAGTGGAGGAGTATAGGTTGGATAGTGTGTCCAGCAGTAAAGTGCGTGAAACTGTGTCAAAGGCTTTTGAGAGGTCCAGGGATACTGCAGATACTAAGCATCCTTTGTCCCTGGCCTCGTTAATTGTGTTTGTGAAGGATAATAGTGCAGTGAATGTGCTATGATCTGGCTTGAAGCTGTGCTGAGTTTGAGTGAGTAGGTTGTTTTGGAGAAGATAATTCATTAATTGTTCGTGAATAGACCTTTCCATGATTTTGGATAAAGGGGATAGAATTGATATTGCGTGGAAATTGGATATTTCCGTAAAGTGTCCTGCTTTATGAATTGACATTATGTGTGACATTTTCCATATGGTAGGGACTGTGTCTTTTGAGAGTGATCTGTTTATCGGGATGCTGACTGGATATGCAACTGAGTCAGCTACGAGTTTCAGGTATTGGGGTGGGAGGTCATCAGCTGATCTGGAACCAGGTTTTAGTTTGAGCAGTAGCATTTTTATTGTAGAGGTGGGTATGGGTTGAAAGGAGAAGGTAGTGTTGTGGTTGTTTTGTTGGTTATTGGTGAAGTTATGGGCTTGGGTGATGTTGAGTTACTGTGGTTAGTATGTGAATTTAGGTGCAGGTGTCCCTGAGATAGTTTGGGAGGTTAGTAGGTCTGCTATGAATTTTATGAAGTGTTTGTTAAATTACTCTGCTATTTGTAATGGGGGGGCGGCACTGGGTGAAAAGGAGTGGTCCTTGTTGGTTCCTGGGCCTAAGAGGGTAGTTATAGAGTACCAAAAATTTTTGGCATTGTGTTTGTTTTTTAGCTGGAGGTTTGAGTAGTAGGTTTCCTGTACATTTGTCCAATAGTTTGGTAACTCTGTTGCATAGTGTTTTAAAGGCTTGGAGATTTTGCTGGATTCTGTTATGTTTACATTTATTCCATGCTGTGCTGTGTCTCTTTGTTTCATGAGGTCAATCCAGTTAGTGGTTAACCATGGGGTTTTTGTTTTCTTAACTCTTTTTGTTCTTACAGGGGCGAGACTATCAATAATGTTCAGGAAGGTGGTACTGAAGTATTGTATGGCATCATTGAGGGGTAGGGTTTTTAAGGTTGTCTAGTTTGTATATAATAGTAGATTGTTGAGTATTTGTTGGTTAAGTCTAGTAGTATTTCTTACTGTTTTTGTGGAGTGTTTTTTTGGAAGGTGGGTTGTGGCTGTGACAGCAAAAGTGGGAAGATGGTAGCTTAGTGAGACCGAGAGTGTACCTAAGAGAAATTGGCAGGGTGAGATACCAGGATCCAGTCCAAGGTGGAGTGGTTAGTAAAATCTTTGTTGAATCTTGTAGAATCGGTGATGAGTTGCTTAAAGCTGTACAGGTTAATACTTGTGGTGGGCGAGTTTGCAGTGATGGTTTGCCAATTCATATTCATGTCACCTAGGATGACTGTTTCAACATTAATGTTTTCAGTAGTCCAGGACAGTATATCTTCCAGGACTGGTATATTGTTTCCAGGTGGGATGTAGACTATGACAATAAGATTTTTTTTAGAGTTATTAAGGTTTAGGGTGGTTGTTAGTATCAGTAATTGCCTGTGAACATCCAATAAATGTAACACGTATTCGCCCTTGTTTGCAAAATTAGGAAAGAATACCAGTAAATTATTGGATTGATTAATATAAGATTCTGTCACTACCTTGGGAAGGAAGGAGGCATTTGTTCATACCATCACGCTATCCTTGTGAAATATCAAGTATGGAGGTTTTGCAGACAAAGCTTGAATCTCTGAAATTCATCTAGCAGAGGTAATAGGCACTGGAAGAACAGTTTTCCCGGTAAGATACTTCAGCTCACATTTAGCTGCTGGTTCAAAAGGGGAATGTATCAGACCCTGCAGTAGCAAATTGAGATCTTATGGGGGGTAGGGTCCTTAAATGGGGGTCTCAAAAGAAGAGTGCCTCACAAGAAAGTTCTGCACAATTTGTGAGAGGCTACTGAAGAACTTTCAAATCCAGTGTGAAAATCTGATAGTGCTGCTTTAATAGTTGAGGAACTATCTCCTTCTTTAAAAAGTAAAGCCAAAAACTCAAGTATATTATGTATCACAGCTGAAAAAGGGTCAACATGAGTTTGATGTGCCCAGTAAACAAATCTTTTCTATTTACTTGTATAGAGTTTTCATGTTGAAGGTTTATGGGAAGATAAAAGTATATGCTGGAAAGGGGTAGAGACCATCAGTTGTCTGGTTGCTAATGGAATTGGAGAAACCAGGCCATCAGCCTGAGGTTTGAAATGTCTGGATGGATGATGCCTGTCATGTGATACAGGAGGTCTGGAACCAGATCCAGAATCCAATGGTGGTGAAGTAAGTGAGGCCAAAGGAAGGGAAACCAAACTTGCCAAGGCCAGTAAGGTGCAATAAGGATGACTTTGCTCTTCATCCTGGTAGCTTTCTGCAGAAATTTTGGGAATAATGGGATTGGTGGGTAGGGATAAAGTAGACTGGGGGATAGCCGTGAAGTAGAGCATCCCTCAGTGATTCTCCCTGTGGGCAAAATAGCTGCTGCATTTATTGTTTAGGGGGGAAGCAAAAAAGATAGCAGCAAGGCTGGCCTCATTAACAAAAAAACATTCTCATCACTTTCTTGTTGAGAGACCACTCACAAGGTAGAAGAATGTACCTGCTCAGTTTGTCTGCTATCACACTGGACTTCACTGGACTATGTGTTGCTATGAGAAAATGGTTGGATGAGATCACCCATTGCAACACTCACAAGGGGTATGATTTGGTCTCTCCTTGTTTGTTGATGTACCAAACTACTGACATATTGTCCATTTGAAATGAGCATCCTGGAAGGTCTGTAACGCTAACAGCATTTTTTGGGGGGGAAAGAAAGAAGGTAGGAAAAAAACTACCAACGATACTAATAAGAGGCTACACTAAATGTAGAAATTAAAGGAAATTACTAACAATAGTAATTAAAAAAGTACACACTGTACTATAAATCAAGTGAAATAAAAGTTACCAACTATGGTAACAGAAGAAATATTATGTCATATGAGGGTAAGGGGCAAGAAATGTAAGAAATATTAAAAAAATAGTAGCAAATATAGGAATTTAGAAGATAATAATCACTTATCTGTGAAAGATCGAGAGCGAGGTCAACCACGTCTTTCGCGGAAAGCGGCAAACAAGATCTGAGGTAGTATAGGACTGGTGCATAATGGGTGAGGGACAAGCTTGAGAGCTTCTTGGTAACCATGAGCTTTAGTGACAGCTGAGTAGGATCGTCGGATCCAAGGATTGGATTTGAACCCAACAGTTGAGGATAGAATGAAAATCGGCAACATCAGATCTTAAATAAAGCATGTTAAGGAGTGAGTCTGCAAGGGCATGTTTAATACTATTAACAGGCAAGGTATACTGTCAGGTACCATGGAGAAAGCATTTTTAGCCTTGGTTAACACTTTCAGTAAATGATCTTTAGAGGCAATTTGAGTAGTAAGGGATTCAGGTACTTTACGGCTTTGGATAGAAGTCTCAGAGATTAAGCTGGCACTGAATTTATTTGCAAGGATGTTGGCAATGTCTGTTGGTTAAGAATAGGAGGTGTCATTTTGAGTAAGTTCAGAGCAAGGTAAGATGTTCTTAGTTTTCTCACATGAAGAAGGAATTTATAATTATCTTTGTCTTCAAAGACCAGCCTATGTTCATGTGCTCCTTCAGTGCACCTGACAGTGGTTTTCACATTTTTTGTAATTCTTGTGATATTTTACAAGAGATGATGAGCTTTGATTAGGATAATTTAAGGAGTTTTGAATATGATAATTTAAGCAGTTTCTTTCTTTTGTTTTGGAGATTATTTACTGCAGTGGACCACCAGGGACTGCTAGCCTATACATTTCTCTAAATAGATATACATTGTCTACAAGTCTTTCTGCTGTTCCAGGGTCAGAGTGGTGCAGTCAGTAATGAATTTTGATACTTCATCATACAGTAAGTAAAGGTTGGCACATTTATAGTCTTTAAATTCAGTGGAATATGCTATATGGGCTTTAATGAGTTTAAAGGAGAAGGTCGCAAATTTGTAATCAATTTTCACTAGGAAAGGAGGTACCAGATGTGTAATGCAAGAGGCAGACATTTGTAAGAATCAAGCCAGGAATGCTGTGTCCTCTAGTAAGCTTGTTTACCTACTGCTCAAGGGAGTTTTTTATTAAGTCTAGGAATTGTGGGGCATGTTCTACACAAGAGGTACAGTTGTCCCAGTTTATTGAAGGGTTGTTAAAGTCACTCAGAGTAATGGCATTTTTGCTAATAGAAGATCATTTAGAATACTGAGGGATCTTACATGGTCATTAGGGGACAAAGAAAGTGCTCTGAAGCAAGCTATTAGTTAATACTTGATCCTGTCTAAGGTGATCTGTAGTTCAGTAAGCTCAGTTTGTGGGTCCTTTGGGACCTGCCTGAAGATAATATATTGTTTGATAAATATGTAGACTCCACCACAGGTGCCAGTGGGGTTGAAGACATGAAAAGTGCAAAACCAAACTACAGACGGAGTGTTCTCTTTACAGTTAAACGTATTTTCAGTGCATGCACAGACATGGATGCTTTCCAAATGCAGAAGTGCCTCAAGAACAAGCAATTTATCAGTAGTGGTAAATTATGTACCCGCACAAGAATTGGTCCAACAATACTCATATTTATGGGGATGATAAAATGAAGTATTTAGGAGTATGGATTAGAAATGACTCTGTGGTGGCAGCTAACGATATGTGGGAAGAGACTAAACAGAACATAATACAAAAACTGAGAAACTGAAAGTTTTGTTATATGAGTGTGGATACTAAGATACAACCCATTAAAATGTTTTTAGTCCCTTTAGTCTTATACACAGGTCAGACATACTTTTTTCAACTGGAGGAGAAGTTGTGGATAGCAATTAAAAAAGAGTTGAAAGATTTTATCTGGGAAGGGAAGACAGTAAGGGTCAAGTGGGATAAATTGATTCTACTAATAGAACAAGGTGGACTAGGATTAATTTGAGGGGGTATTTTAGAGCAACACAGTTAAGGCTCTTGTACATAGCACAAGCAGAAAACTATTATTGAAAGTGGAAAGGAATGATGCTGACACGGGGAGAAAGCTCAAGAAATAAGGAGAGAGTGGGATTTTGGATGCAGACTCTTAAGAAGAACAATGAAAATCATACAGAGTATTATATTAATAAAATAGCAGGGAATATTCTAAGACACAAACCAACACAAGATTGGAGAAACGAGATTTTGCTGATAGGGATGATTGTGGTCAGGGATACAGATAATAGGCAAGAGGGGGCTGGAATTTATTGGTGAAAACTGGCAAAGGAACCAAGGTATTGGAAGCAAATAACTAGAAAGGGAAAGGTAATAAAATAGGAAGAGGCCAAGAATATATTTGGACTGCAGGTTAGAGATTCCCTTCTCTATCAAGGATTGATATCAGAGTATAAGCAAAGAGAAATAATTAGGAGGCTCCTAAATGTAAGACCAGTACTGGAAGAGTATTTAATAGAATCTAGAACAGAAACTGCCATTAAAAAATAATAATTAGTAAGGCATGTAAAATATTGCATGATCATTATAAGAATAATAGGAAGAATAGGAGCTTAGAACGGATTGGGAAGAGAGACTGGATAAGCAATTCACAAAGAGACAATGGGGGATATATGTATGTCTCCCAAATATGCAACAAAGTCTAGAATATTTAGGATCTTTGCCGGGAAGGGTTTACATAGGTATTTCTATACCCCAAGTAGACTCCAAAGAATTTTTCCACAGGCGGATAGCAAATGTTGGCGGTGTGATGGGGAAGAAAGAGATAGCTAGGAACATATTTTTGGAAGTATAATGAGATGGCAGACTTTAGAAATTCCCTGCAGACCACTCTGTCAGAGATGCTGGGTGAGCAGATTGGACTGACTGGGGAGATGATTTTTTTGAGTTATGCTACAGAATTGGAATTGCCTAGACATAGTAAAGCCATGCTGAATCTAATTATGGTGGCTGCCAAAAAAACAATTACTAGAAAATGGAAATCAATGTCTAGATCAACTTTGCTACAAGTAGTGAATATAGTAACAGAGATAAAACAACTGGAACTGGGATCTTTAGAAAAGGGAAGGAGCAAACTACATAGGAAAAAATGGGAATTGTGGGAACAATATATGCAGAGCAGGAATGAGATTTAAGAGGCAGGATTCGAATGAGCCATATAATGCTTAACTTACAATGACTGGATGGTTTATAAGTGATGCATAATGTTTGCAACTACAGTTGTTTCAATGGTGTCTGTGATGTAAACTGTTTGCAACTAAAGTCATATTATTTTGTATGTTTTTCATTTATATAAATGTAAGATTGCCTTTGCCATATGTGAAAGTTTAATAAAGATATTTGGGGAAAAAAAACAGATGCCAAGGCCTCAAAAAAAAAAAAAAAAAAGAACAAGCAATTTATTGTTTAGACTTTTGGCATTGCTGATCCAGATTTAGGGTTGACATGTTAGTTATGGTAAAATGGACATCAAATGGACATCAACTAAAAAAAGCATTAGTGGGCAGCAAAGGCTTTAGCCAGTATGCAGAAGCCTTGGAAGGAGAGGTGCAAGCCATCTCTAGTGAAGCAAGTTGGACTATCAAGTATCTCTTCCCATGCTGACTCACACTGGATCCCCCTGCAATGTCAATACCTATTTTCTTTTGTATCCAAGCATCGTCCAACGTGAAAGAAGGATTCTACTCAGGAGGACCAGAGTCTTACCTGCATGTCCCTCGGGGTTTTTCTTCATAAGTCATTCACTCCATGTTGCAGTCATATTTGTCGGGGTTCATAGGGCCTTTGTACTATTAGAAATCCTGGTACCTGGAAGACAACCCACTGGAACCCTTTCCTCGTCCAGGAATGTAAGTGATGAACCTGACTACAGAGTCACCTATCACTAAAACATTTCTGTTGCAGCTCTGGTTCAGGGACCTAGATATGGAGTATTTTTGATTCAGACGCTGCCTTGTTTGGAGCATACTTGGACTTATCTGCTCTTCTCCATTACTATTGTCACTTGCTTTAAAATAAATTTGTTTCACATTTACAGCAGATATCTTTTACATTTTAACATGGATTATTCTGATGAAAGACGTGTCTTAAACTCTTATTTCAGCACTCATTATCTTTAGATGCCTGTGTTAGATGTTTGAAATAAGTAAACTACATATTTCATACATTAACTTCTCAAGTCAGCTAATAATAGTTTCTGCATGGTTTGAGATTTTATAGTCACAGCAAGTAGTTCTCTGTGTTTTTTATAGATTTCTTGTAGCACTCAAGGAATTCCTGGTATATAGTGTACAGCTAACCCTTTGATGATTTTATATTATGAAAGCAAACTCTTTAGAAGTTCTAAGACTTTTTTGCCTCAGCATTTTGGTGTTTATTGTAGCCAGTAATAACAGTTGCAACTTAAAAGTCAGTCAGGAAGTGGTTTCACTGGGATCTTCTGTTGCCATAGCAACAGAGCGGGGCTATTTGACATTTAGCATATGAAAAGCAACACTAATTTAAGTCTAGGAAACAAATAACAGCAGATTCATGAGGATACAAAGCAAAGTTACTCCAGTGGTATCACATCTCATCAATTATCATAAACAGTATTCGTGTCCATTCCAGTTTCTTAACTGTGGTACAGAGTGTTCATATAATCTTGATTATATTTAAAGAGTTATGCTGAGCTCTGCCAGCTTTAGGTATGCTGCAATAGCACTTTTCTGGCTCTGTGTAATTTCTACCCCAGCCTAACTACTTAACGTTGACACAAAATGGAATGCCTCTAGTATCTTTTTCCTGCACAGTCAATAAAGCTTTCTTTTTCTTTCCATTTCCACTGCTGAACTGCATTACACTTTATGTGGAAAGTAAAACCCAGTATTTCACACCAGTTTTGCTAGCTGTACTCAAAGGCAGATCAGCGCAATTACTGAAAATAGTCTAATCTGTGGAAACAATTTTTTTTTATCACTTGTCTTCTTCTTCTTCTTCTTCTTTCGTTTTTTTCCCAGTTAGGGGTCACAACAGCGGAGCACATGTTCGCTCATGATTGGCAGTGGAGTTTTTATGGTGTTGAGTTGTCAGCCCGGCGCCCAACCTTCCACGGAAGGCACACACACATGCACTCACACCCAGGGCCAATTTAGAGTGTCCAATCCACCTACAGCATGTCTTCGGGATGTGGGAGGAAACCCACATGACCACAGGGAGGACATGCAGACTCCACTCAGAAGGCACCCCAGCTGAGGATTGAACCGGAGAACCTCTTGCTGTGAGGCGACAACGTTAATCGCTGCACCACCGTGGCCACCCTTTTTTATCACCTGTAAATATTGAATATTTTATATACACTTTGTTGACTGGGCTAGTCCAACTAGGCCAATGGCATCTTTTCAAGAGAGACCCAGAGTGGTATTCATAATGACTAGGAGAAATTTGCCCAGGGCATTCGGGCGGGGAACCTCCTCTCCTATTTTCATTAAGTGTTGTGGGATCTTTAACATTCACCTGAGCTACCAAGAACTAAGACAGATGAATGTCTTATCCAAAGGATGTTGAAGCTTTTATTTATTTTAATTTACTTTATGCATTTGTTAACTGATATACCCTTTGGACGTGCATATAATCTCTTTCCAGTGCTGACCTGGGATTCAGTCTGGTCAAATGACTTCCTCAAAGTCACACAGTAGGCAAATGGAGGTGGGAAAATCAAGCCATGTACCTGTTAATACACAAAGCAGTTCATTAGCAGCTCAGAGCCTTAATCCTCTGCACTAACGCCAAACAGTCATGAAAAGCAGATACAGATATATGATCAGTTATGATGTGAGATAAAACGCCTTCATGACTCATTATTCATTATTCATTCTCTTTTTATTAGACACCAGGATACAGCCCTGAGTCTTCACTTTGCCTGTTGCATAACAGTATGGGGGTCATTATGATGATGATCTGGGTTAAAATATATCTAAGCAGGAATGGCTGAAAACCATCAGCTGACAACTTCCAGTCAAGGCTGAACTTTGCTATATATTAGCTCTGAATTAATGTAGGAATGTGGCCAATATAATGTTTTCCTCTGTGATGTCGGCAACTTGGCCTGAGGATATATATATATATATATATATATATATATATATATATATATATATATATATAGGCAAATGATAGCATCTTGGTTTCATTATTTCTAACATTATCAAACACTGATCTATAATAACTGGAGTTAGGAATCTGAGTTTCAGCGACATAGCAAGTTGGAGTGCTCATATCAGATGATAACTCCTCCCGCACCCTTGTGAAATCTGTGTTTCCTATGTATGGTTCCTGTTAGAGTAATGATATTGTCCGCATTAACTAGTTTAAGCCATGTCCCTCCTACCAAGATTTAGCTTTATTAGGCATCTAGATTCATTAATCATTCATGTCTCGGATGATAGCAACATTGTGAGTAACTACATTTGTTCTGTACTGCAGAAGTAGTGCAGTTTGACTTGTGCCCATTTATTTGCTCTGTATACTTAACGGCTTTATCCGATAGCCAGCACTGATTCTCCTTTTTTGGCCATATATCTAATTTCTATTTTTTAGCTCTACATGTCAGAATGATTACCTCATGAAATAGACATCAGTCTGACTCAGTGGTAATGGGATACTTTATATGATCATAGGAACATAGGAAATATTAGGCAATTGAGTTTTGCAGCAGTTTACACCTTGCCAATACCCACCCTCCAGTCAGAACCTCCTTTCACAAGGAGAGGCCAGTCAAGCCAAGGGTGAATATCATCCAGCTGCTGTATGACACTGCTTTATTTGCAGTGGACGTCTATTCCAGAGGTGGGGAAGATGCTGTGCAATGAACTATCTCTCCAGTGTCTTTTATTTATTTTCTGGTAAAGGTTTTGATTCCTTGTTCTGATATTATGTGACAATTTGATTTACGAAGATACAAAAGATCCAGGACCACTGGCTCTGTAATGGATTGAAAGGCAAGGCTACATCTCCCCTCAGGAGTCCGTAAGACACTGAATAAAAGGACAGTGCTTTCAGTTTTTTCTGGTAGCTTAGGGTTTTTAGCCAGTGATCTTAGGAAGCTATTGGGTCTTTCCTGATGTTTTATATGTTTAGTGAGGTACATCCCACTGGAGGCATTGTATTTAATGACTGTCTTAATCAATATTGAATATAGTGGGACAATGATATCTTTAGATCTAGAAGATATCCCCCTGCTAACTGGCTACACTAAGTAGAATGACTATGAATTACTGTCATTATGTGGTGATCAAATGACAGGATTATTAACCAAGTACCAAGGTCTCTTCTCAATCTGGAGTGGAGCATTGCCTACACTATATGCTGGGGGGATAGTTTGCCAAATGTGACAATGTTGCATATTTTTAGCATTTAATTTAAGCCAACTGTTATAACACCAGGTACAAGTGTAATTACGTGTTGCAGGGCATGAGTATTAGAGGGTGACCTAAACATGACTCCCAGTTTATAGTCATCTGAAAACTTGGTACCCCAGAGGTTTTGGTTTGTGGTCTGGAGGTCAGAAAAGTATATGCCAAACAAAAAAGGTCCCATCACAAAGCCCTGCACAATTCCATTCTTTGATGAAATAGCTACTATTTGCAGTGTATGGGTTCTGCCCGTTAGCCAATTTGTTATCCATATTACCACACGGGAATCTGTTTGTAATACATTAAGCTTTCTAATTTTGCCAGAATTGGGTATGATGTTAACTGACTTGGCCAAGTTGTTGTTTGCCATGTGTAGAATGGCTCATGTTTACAGCTTATGATACTATTTCAAAGAAATTAACCAGCTTTATTAGACAAGATCTTCAATTCAGAAAGCCTAACTGCTGTGGGTCTACCCTGATGAGACTTTTAATATCATAGTTTATTGGGTCATTTGTAATATATTCCATGGTTTGGCAGATATGACTCATCAGGCTGAATGGCCTATAATTCCCAGAGTCAGTAGTAGGGCCACCTTGGGATGAAGCCAGTGGCTAAACTCAGGTTAAACAGATTAAGTAGTGACTCCACCAGGGTTTGCTTGGGACTGTTTATTAAGGTCACATGGAGGAAGGATTTTTAGTCACAGAGTGTACCTTTAGTACATGACCAATGCTGATGATGAGGGGGTCCAAGAGTTTCAGGGATAAGTAGGCATTGAACAGTCATAAAGTTGGCACTGAATTTGTTAACTAGTATGTTGGCAATGTCTACTGGCTTAGAGTAGGTTAGTTGAGTTAGAGTAGGTGGTAGCATTTTTAATAACTTTTGAGCAATATTGGGTGTTATTTCTTAGTTTTCAAAACAGAGATAAAGAAGGATTAGTAGGTGTCCTGAGCTTCAGAAGATAACCTACTGCGTAAGTAGTCCTAGTATTTTTTCACACTGTTAGACAATATTAGCCAATATACTAACATTATCCTTGATTTGAGGGTCTTTAGATTTTCTGTATACTTTAATGACATTTTTTCTTTTATTGCATAGTTTATTTTCATTATCTGGCCACCAGGATGGTTTAATGTTAAACTTTCCATTATATTTAGATTTGCTATATACTATCAATTCTAAGTGGGCAGAAAATTCTTTTATGGAGCTTCCTGTTAAAGTGATATCTGGGGTCATATTGGAATAAGTGAGTCGTGAAACTTAATCATAGAATTTCATGAGATTTGTATTTTTAAAATCCTAGAATTCAGAGATACTTGTATCTTCAGGTTTAGAGATTCCAGTGGTGAAGATTACTAGTTTATGATCTGAATTAAGGTGAGATGAGGTGTAGGTGCTCCAATTTATTGATGAGTAATTACAGTCTACCAAAATAATGGAGTTTTTTTTTTTTACAAGGAGTTCATTATATCTAGGAACCTTTTATGATTGCCAGTGACATAGAGGGTGTCCTGTAGAAGGCAATGAACTGATAGTTGATTTTGTTTAATGTGATCTGGAGCTCAATGAGCACTGTTTGTAGGTCCCTGGGAATCTGTTTAGAGGTGATAATGGCCCCAAACAAACATGGAAATGCCATCACAGTTGCCACTTAGTCTGAAAGCATGGTAGACTCTAAAACTAAGTATGGAGGGAGTGCTTTCTGAACATTTAAACCAAATTACACAGATATGGATGCACTCCAAATGCAGGACAGCCACATGGGTGGGCATTTTGTTGTTGAGATTTCTAGTACTGAGCAGAGCCACCTTGACATGATTCTGTTTTGGATATGATATATAATATGATATATTAGTTACACTGGGATGTCCATTAACTAGACTATGCCTAAACAGGTAATAAGGGGACAGCAAAGGCTTTAGCCATTATGCAGAAGTCTGTGACTGAGAGGTGCAAACCATCCTTGGCAAAGCAAATAGGACTGTCATACATCTTTTGCCATGCTGACACATACTGGATCTCTCTGGAAGGATGCCAACTATTTAGCCAAGTCATTGAAGTCAATTATCCTTTCGTTTCTTTTTACCTAAGTATTATTATTGGAAAAAGAAGGATTCTGTTCAAGACCAGAGTCTTGTCTGCATTTGTGACATACATGCAGAGTACTGACATGGCTCTCTACATATCCCTCATGGTTGTGCATGCCAAGTCATTCACTCCTACATGGACCAACACCATGTTATAGTCATATTTGCCAGGTGAAAGGGCTTAAGGGCCCTTCAGATATCAGAGATCCTAGAACCTAAAAGACAACTCACCATCACACTGTCTTTATCCAGCATAGTGAGAGGAGAATCAATGTGTCTGACTATAGAGTCACCAATCACTAAAACATTTTTATTTGAAGGGTGGTCCGGGATATGGGATCTGAACTGATTAAAATCTTGGTGACTATTTGACAGAAGGTGATACAGTGTTAGATTTTCACTGAGACTTAGTTTTCTTGGATCTATGAGGCTTTGGCAAGAACTTTTTTTACAGATTCAGTGCAAGACATTTTTGTGTGGTTTGGTGTAGAATGCTCTATAAGTGTGTTGCTCACAGTCCCTGTCTTTTTGTGAGAGTGAGGCCTCCATGTTGGTTAAATATTTGCATTTCTCAAAAACAGAATAAGTTGTAGTAAGTAAAGTTCATTATCTTTGAGCATCAGGCAGTTGCTAAACTGCCTAAGGATGCAAAGTGTTATGAGGCTGACAAAAGAAGGACAAGCAGGCTAACCTGCCATATTAGTCCAGGGATTTGGAGAATTTGTTTGAAATACACATTGTACTATACACAGTTAAATTAGATTTTACCGTGGAGGGGAAAAAAAAGTTATGTGCTTACCATAACGTTCCATGTTTGTTGTTCCATTCTTACAATGATGGGGCTCCGACTCGGCCGAATACATAGCTGAAAGTCTCAAACTTGGCTCATGGCAAGTAGGTATCCCACAATGCAGTGATGTAATTCTCCAGATCTTGTTTGCTGCTACTACTGAATGAAATGTAAAACTATATACATATATATATATATATATATATATATATATATATATATATATATATGAGAAACAAACTGAAACAAAGAACTCCTGAAGGTAGTAAAACATCCAACAGGTCCACAAGGAGTCTTTGGCAGGGTAAAGGAGGGAGGGTTCATAACAATGAACAGCGAGATGGACAACAAATGGAACATTATGGTGAGTACATAACTTCTTTATGTTATATTGTCCTAGCTCTCCTTCATTCTTGCAATGATGGAACAGCGTCCCTAGCACTTTTTCCCTGGGTGGCTCACGCGAGTACACCTTTAAGCACCGTGAAACCAAAGGAGGCCCTGTCCCTGGACACCAAATCCTCTTTGTAATGTGTGATAAAAGTATGAGGAGTGGTCCAAGTAGCTGCTGCACAAATATTATCCATAGGAATTCTGGCTTGAAAAGCAGAGGACGTAGCCATTGCTCTAGTGGAATGAGCCTTTACTTTGAATGGTAAATCTCTGCTATTTGAGGTATAGATGTACGTAATGCAGTTTGAGAGCCAATTGGAAAGAGTAGTTTTTGAAATTGAGCTACCTTTTTTTGCGTCAGAGAAGGATATGAATAACTGGTCAGATTTTCTAAAATCTTTGGTCCTATGCAATTAGAATATAAGTTGTCTATGCACATCTAGTTGATTGATTGGGAGAACCTCTTGCTGTGAGGTGACAAGGCTACCACTGCACCAGCATGGCTTATTTAGAAGTTAAAGTACCCAGCTCTACCTTGTCCTGCCCGTGATATAATCACAGCCTACCTGGAGTGCTAAGAACCCTATCCAAAACCAGTGGCCTCAACCTCCAGTTTCCTGTTTTCTGAACCTTCTATCAAGGAAAGAAATAAGTATGTTATGGACTAAATCTACCTGGTAAAACAGACCCCTACCTTTATATTTATATCCACAACCTGTTTCAGGGCTCCAAAGTTTGCTGGGAGCCTGAGCAGCCAGCTGCCTTACCCCTATTTTGTATCTACCTAACAGCCTACACACCTGTTCCACTTACCTTCACCCCCTCTCACTATAGTTTTATTTTTCTCCACTCTCCTACACTCCTCAGCTCCCTTTCAAACTCACCTACAATACCAGAACTGCCCATTAAGGGGGCACCCCTCTCCCATCCATCTATCACTTCCTCTCTCCCTGTGCTACTTTTGTAAACTCAATCTATTTTTCTAAGCTTCTTGCCTGTTCCTATTCATACTTACATGGTGCCTGTCAGTTTGTACTCCTCTAGCAGTCTTTTTCCCTAGACTCCCCCTCTATATTAAACCTCTCCACTCATGTCCTGCCTTCCAACCTGTAGCTACCTTCATTAATGATTGTTTCCTCGCTAACTTCTCTTCCTTTGTCTCTACCCGCTCCGTTCGCCCTGCAGGCTCACTTCGCTCCCCTACCCTACCCCCAAATTCCACCCACCCCCAGTGCCTCTACATTTCTACCTACCTAGCCACACCCCCTCGCCTTTTCCTCCAATCACAACCTCACCACAATTATCCAATCTTCTCCTTTCCCTCCATATTTCTTTTTAACCACTCCCTTTCACCATCTCTTTTATGTTTATCTTGCAGTACCACACCCACTACATTTTGTACAAGTAACTAGAGCTATAATATCCACCTTAACAATGTATAAACCACCCACCCTAGTACTCAAAAATACCTTACTCATACTCTCACTTCTTCCCCTTTAATAATATCACTCCTTATAACCTCCTATGAACACCCACTACTAGCACACCTTCCCAACCCAACTAAGCATTCTACCTCTTCAATTCCTACCTACCAAAACCATCACATCAACATTACTTCCACACCTAGCTATCTTTTACCTAAATATCATAGGACAACCCACATAAAATATGTTCACCTAAATCCTAGAAGGCTACCCCTTCCTCAAAGTAAATATACAAACACTGCATATCTAACCCTACTGCTCTCCCTAATCAATGGCGATATTCACCCAAACCCAGGTCCAACTAGCTCCTCTATAAATCAGAACTTTAACCAAAACCCCACAGCTAGCCACCTACCTAAAAATCATAACAACTCACTCTGAATAGCTAACCTCAACATATGTAGCATTAATAAAAAAACAACACAACTCCATGCTCTCTTAGAACTCTATATTGATATTATTTGTCTAACAGAAACCTGGTTAAAACCTTCAACAAAAGACACTGAAGTCACCCCTCCTGGCTATAATATCTTGTGTCTTGACAGGCTATCACAAAAAGGTGGTGGAGTAGCTATATTATTTAAATCTAGCCTTCAAATAACCACTTTCCACCAAAAACCTCCTCAGGACTCTAATGCTGAAATTCTTATTACCAAACTCAAACTAAACTCTGTCAAATCTATCTTTATTATCTGCATCTATGTCCCCCCAGGAAATAATATTTCTACCATTGAAAACATCCTATGTTGGCTATCCCTAAACTTATCCCAAGAAACGATCATCCTAGGTGACTTAAACATCGATTGGCAATCTTGCAGCAACACACAACCTACTAGCCATATTAATCTTTATGGGTTTTCACAAACTATCACCTCCCCCACTAGAATAAATAAGACTAACAAAAAAGAAAGTACCCTAGATTGGATACTCACCAACAATCAACCCCATACTTATGAAACAGGAACCCTCCCTGATGATATAAGTGATCACTTACTAACCTACATTATCAGGCTCAAAACCAACCCACCTACCCAAAACATAACTAGAACAATCAGAACCAAAAAAAAAACTTCAACTTGGAGCTATTTCAAAGTGAACTAAATGCATGTAACTGGTCCCCCTTAAAACACATTTCTCTTGATAAAGCTGTAGATTTCTTTAATGCTAAGTTCCTAGCCATACTTAACTACCATGCCCCCACTCGCTCTATTAGAATTAGAACTAAATCTGCCCCTTGGCTCTCAAAAGAAACTAAGCAAAAAATCCATTTCAGAAATAAAATCTGGAACAAATCTCGCTTAACTAAAAACACAACAGATTACCAACACTACAAACAACTGATAAATGAGACCAAAAAAGCAATAATGACTGATAAAAAAAACTATTACCTGAAATCTCAGCAAACTCGCCAAAATAACCCACAAAAGTTCTGGGCAAAAATAAATCAGTTACTACAGCCAAGTAAACCTATCACACCCAACCCACAAGGCTCTGACATAAACAATCCCAACCAAATTGCTAATGGCTTTAATTCCTTTTTCACCGAAACAATTCAAACTCTAGCCAGTCAACTCTCTAGTAAAAACACAACTATATCGAACTGCAACTTAAACCCACCTCCCCCTTTTCTCTTCCAACCTGTCCCAACAACTTACATTCTCTCCCTTATCAAAAAACTCAAACCATGTACTCCCTCTGCTGACCTACTACCCACAGAATACTTGCAATTAGCAGCCAAATCCATAGCCTACCCAATTTCCATACTCATCAACAGAATCATCTCTGAGGGATATGTCCCTAAACTTTGGAAAGTCTCCCATATTATCCCACTTCATAAGGGTGGAAATTCAACTGAAATCTCAAACTACCACCCTATAGCCCTACTGTCTCCCTTATCTAAGATTATGGAAAGATGTATACACAAGCAACGGTTTGACCATCTTCTCCAAAATAACTTGCTCTCTAATACCCAACATGGTTTTAGACCTTCCCACAGTACCACCACTGCCCTCCTCTCCTTTACAGACACAATCGACAAAAATCGTAACCATAACACCCTTTCCTCTGCACTTTTCTTAGACCTGTCCAAGGCTTTTGACATGGTCAACCACCAAATACTCATACACATTCTTCAATCTTTGTCACTTGAAATCCAACCTATTAACTGGTTCAAATCCTACTTAAACAGACATCAAGCAGTACTCTGGAACTCCACTCTATCTTCCCAGCTACCTGTTAACATTGGTGTCCCCCAAGGGTCCATTTTGGGTCCCCTCCTGTTTTCTTTATTTATCAATGACCTCCACCAAGTAGTTTCCCAAGCTATATGCATACAATACGCAGACGACTCTACACTCATTTGCTCAGCCACATCTGTATCAGATCTTCACTCCCTTACACAACACATATTTAATTCTGTAGAAGAATGGTTTTTACAATGCTGTCTCTTACTTAACCCAAAAAAAACTAAACTACTTCTTTTTACTCCTTCTAGTAAATCTCCCCATATAGACTTTACAATAACATCTAAAAATGGCACACCTATATCACAAGATCCTACTACCAAACTACTAGGCATTACTATTGACAACAATCTTAACTTCGATACCCATATAAGCAACACTTTGAAAACTATTAATAAAAAATAGGCTCTCTTTACAGAATCAAACCTTTCCTCACACCAGAATCTAGAAAAACTATTGCCCACTCCCACCTTATCTCTCCCCTTCTCTATGCCTCACCCATTTTTACTAACTTGTCAAAAAAGAATCTTTTGAAATTAGAAAACTCCTACCACAACATAGCTAGATTTGCTACAGGTAACCCTTTCAGAACCCACCACTGTACTAATGTAAAGCAACTAGGCTGGCTTGAATTACAGCAGCAACTAAAAATTAATTAACTAGCCATAGCCCATCAAATTCTTTATCAACCTGACAAAACACCTATACTATCTACTCTTATTTACCCCTACCAAAACCTAAAGTCCCTTAGTTCCGCACACAAACTTCTAGCAAATATTGACAAAGCAAACAACAAGGCTGGAGATTCCCTTTTTTCTAACACTGTTGGAAAACACTGGAACCTGCTTCCCTCTGAGTTCTCTACTATTCCCTTAATATCTCTCTTTAAAAAGAGACTTAAGCTCTACCTCAATCACAATGGCCATGCCCCTGTACTAATCCTGACTAACTCTAGCTCTTGACACCTGACTAAAAACTATACCTTAAAACCCAAAGTCTACTTCTCATTTACATCAACAGACCTATATCTCCTTCCTACTATCTTTATATATTATGTTCCTCTTAATTTCCTTTACCCTCTATTACTGTACATGATGCTAGTATTCTCTCAGAATGTCACTTGTAACAAGATTTTTGTCACAATATTTTAACATTCATGTTATAATTACTGCATTTTTACACTTTATAACTATGTCTCCAGTTATAATGCTTCCTTTTTCTCTGTAATTTTCATATGTATTTCTTTAATGTAAATTAATTTTAAACTTTGGAGCTTATCTCCCCGGGCCTCTACTGAAAATGGACATATATCCAGCTAGACTAGCCCGGTCAACAAATGTAAAATAAAATAAAATAAAATAAAAATAAAATGTAATTTGTATTCTGCCTTGTTGCTGTGATTAGGAAAGAACACTGGAAGCTCAATAGACTGATATATGTTAGTTGAAGAAGAGACTTTGGATAAAAACGATGGATTAGTTCAGAAAGATAACCTATCTTTATGAAATATCAAATATGGCGGTTTGCTAGAATGAGCTTGCATCTCTGATACTCATCTAGCAGATGTTATAGTCACCAGAAAAATGTTTTTCCAGGAAAGGAACTTAAGGTCTGAAGATGATGAGGGCTCAAAAGGTGGTAACATAAGGTGAGACAAAACAAAATTTAAATCCCAAGGAGAAAGGGGTTCCTTAAAGGGAGGTCTTTATAAGGAGCCATCTTTCAAGAAGGCTCTACACAACCTGTGTGACATTAAATTTGAGATTGCAGTAAGCTGTACTCTGATAGTTGCTGCAGCTGAACCTTGTTGAAAGAGTTCTGCCAAAATGTCTATAATAGAATGGATGGGTGCAGAAAAAGGATCAATGTTCCCATTTTGAGCCCAAAGGGAAAACCTTTTCCATTTGCTAGAATACAGTTTTCTAGTGGAAGCTTTATGAGAGGACATTAAGATATGTTTAACTGTAGGAGTGAAATTCTGAAGCCTGACTAAATTGGGAAGTGGAGCAGCCAACCTCTCAATATTAGGGTGTGGAGAGAAGGATGAAGCGCACCTGTGTGTCAGCAGGTCTAGAACTGGGTCCAGAGTCCAAGGCTTCTCCTGAAGATGAGGCCAAAGGAAGGGGAACCAAACTTGATGAGCCCAGTAAGGAGCAATGAGAATTATCCTGCTTCCCAAGGACTGTGCTTTCTGAATGACTCTGGGTATGAGAGGAAATGGTGGAAAGGCATACAGAAGTCCCGAGGGCCAATCGTAAGCAAGTGCGTCTCTGGGTGTCTCCCCGGGAGGGGGATTAGGGTAAAGTAGTTGCTGCACTTGGCATTCATGGGCATGGCAAAAAGATCGCAGCAAGGCAGACCCCATGTTCGGAAAATCATTTCTGCTACATTCTGATTGAGAGACCACTCATGAGGCATTAAAATTGCCCTGCTTAGCTTCTCTGCTATCACGTTGGACTTCCCCAGAATGTGCATTGCTATTAGAAAGTGCTGGGAAGAAACTGCCCATTGCCAAACTCTTAGGGCCTCGTGACAAAGGAGGAAAGATCTAGTCCCCCCCCTGCTTGTTTATGTACCAAACCACAGACACATTGTCTGACTGTATCACAATTGTCCCTAGAGGGAGAGAGTTGTGAAGTGCTTGCAATGCAAGAAGCACTGCTCTCATCTCTGGGACATTTATATGCAAGTGAGCCTCATGTTCTTGCCATGTACTTTGGACTGTTCTCCCCAGATAATGCTCCCCCCACCCTATCTGGGAAGTGTCCATGGTCACCGTAGCTATGGGTTGTTGTGGAACAAAGGGTCTCCCTATGGTCACATGACTGGAGTGTATCCACCATCTTAAGTCATTCTTGCAAGATTCTGTTATCCTGATCCAGTGAGACATAGGAAGCTCTTGAAGTGACCATTGGGAGAACAACAGCCATTGAAGGATCCTCATGTGCATTCTGGCAAGAGGAACCAGTGTTATCATGGAAGCCATTTTCCCTAGTAATCTTAGAATTATCTTTGCTTTCACCTTGGTCTTGGAGAGAAGACAAAGTATCTGTTGTCTGAGTGCTACAACTCTTTCTGTTGGAAGACGTGCTACCATGGAAGTGGCATCTAGATCTGCACTTATAAATGTAATATGTTGCCAGGGCAACAAGGCAGATTTTTGAAAGTTGACTGTAATACCCAACTGAGTGCAAACATCCATTGTTAGATCCATGGCTTGTTGGAGTAGATGCTTGGTGGTGGTAGATAGGAGCCAGTCATCTAGATAGGGAAACACTCAGAATCCTAGATGTCTCAGGTGAGCCGTGACTACTGCCATGCATTTGGTGAACACTCTGGGGGCTGTAGTGAGACCAAAGGGCAGAGCTCAAAACTGGCAGTGACTGTCTCCCAGCCAGAAGTGTAAGTACCTACTTGATGTCCTGTCCATTTTTATGTGGTAGTAAGCATCTTGAAGGTCTATCGAGCACATCCAATCATCTTTCCCTAAAAAGGGAAGTATAGACTGCAGTGTCACCATTCCGAACTTTGACTTCTTGACAGATTTGTTTAATTTGCTTAGGTCTAATATGGGTCTCCAGTCCCCTGTTCTTTTTGGCACCAAAAATAAAAATTTTGAGTAAGTTCCGAATCCTATTTGGTCTGAGGGGACTTCTTGGATGGTTCTTTTTTGCAGCAACTTTTGAATCTCTATAGTTGCTTGCTCCCTTAGATTGGGTGGAACATCTGGGATTGTTCTGGTCTGTGGAACAGGATTGGAGAATGGAATGGGGTATCCTCTGGATATTATTTGTAGTATCTATTTGTCTCTTGTGATAGTTTGCCACGCTTCTGGGTACATGCATAAATGTCCCCTGACTGCCTCCAGAGTAGAGCAGTCAGGCCACCTTTCAGGAGCACTGATAAGGGCGTCCATGAAAGGAATCACGGTTACCCTGGTTCTGCGGGCCCCCTCTGCCTCTGGGGTGGCATCTACCATTGTTACCTCCCCCTCTGACCCTGGGGAAGGAATCACCCCATGTGTCCTGGAAAACTCTCTGGGATCTTTTGAACCACATTTTCCCACTCTTCTGACCTTTAGGATAAGCTCTTGAAGGTACAGAAAAATGTACTCCAACAGCAGAGAGAGTTTTTCTTTCCTGCTCACATCGGGTGAGAGTGTCTTTTAGTTTGAGTCCAAAGAGTGAGGAACCATCAAAAGGGGCATTAGTAAAAGTAGACTTAAAGGGCTCCACAAAATTGCACAAGAGCATCCAGGAGTGTCTCCTAAGGAAACTCTGGAACCCCGCTGCCCTGCTTGCTCCATCAGCTGCATAGGATATCAGCCTCATGGAGGAGTTTACAATGGAATTTAAGGTGGACAGCTGGGAGGAGACCTTCTCATTCATCCCCACAGCTAATGTACCTTGTAGAGCATCACCAAGTTCTTTTAGAAGATCTCTTTGTAGCCATGTAAAGTGAGATAGGTAGTTAAGCGATCGGAGTGAAAATTTCACTGACGAAAAGACATGCTTCCCGTATCTGTCCATCATTCGAGAGTCTTTGTTTGGAGGATGAACAAATGAGGATGTCTCTGAAAGTTCCTTCTTGGTGGCTGTTGCCACCACCATAGCATCTACAGGTACCCCCTTAGTGAGAAAATCCTTTCCCAAAGGAGCTGACAAGAATTTGTCGGGCCTCCGAGGGACTGGTTCCATTGTGTCAGGTGACTTCCATGCCTTTTGACTAACCAGGTCCATTAGCTCATCGAAAGGCAGAGACATCCAAGAGGCTGAAGGTTGAGACCCAAAAGCCTTCAGGTACACTGACTCCTCCTCAGAAGGGGTGGTGGCCTGCCGGCTGCCTCTCTGCTTCAGGATCTCTAGAATATCTGCAAATAAGATATCATCAGAGGATGACCATGGGGACCCTTCCAATTCCTCGAGGTCAGTGTCTGAAGTGATGGACTCATCTGGAGAGTCTATATGCTTCCTCTTGCAAGTTTTCTTCCAAGGTGGCTCCTCAGAAGGATATTCTGGGGAGGCCTCGGAGAAGAGGGGTTCACCCAATGGGGGATCATGAGTCTCTGGATTTCTGCTGTTCTGTGGAATGGGTGGTGCCAAGACAGTGGCCGGTGCCTTAGGGGGAAGAGTGCTAGCATCTTTCTGTGGCACTGCATGGGTAGACAACACACTCCTCATCAGCTCAAAGGTGGATCCCACCAGCTCCGAAGACTCCCTCGGCTCCGAGGAGACAGAGAAAGGCACCAGAACCAGTGAGATCAGACCCAAGGCTGATGTAGGAGCCGAGCTAACCTGGGCTGATGCTCCGATGGATAGGCTCGGCATCAAACATGATCGGGGCCAAGAATCCCCCCAGAGCCGACCAGGGAACCCTGGCTCCCAGAGTCTCCAGATGGCACCAAGAGTGTCGGAGCAGAAGTCGGCTCCATGAACACCAAAGGGGTCTTGGAATCGACGGATCTACCGTAAGTGGTACCAAGCACTCTGGCTCTGTAGGTCCAACTTGGCTCAGAGGAGGAACAACAGTGGGTACAATTGGTATGATAGGCTCTGAGACCAAATGGGTCGGAGTCGAGAATAATTTAGTTAGCGCCAGCGATTTCAGGAGTCTGCGCACCACCCATTCCACGTCAACGTCAGATAAGCTCCTGGCGGACTTAGAGGATAGTGATGGACAGCGAGATCTATGCAGAATGGGAGATATCAATGTTGGAGAAACTGGTAAAATATCCATGGACTGGCTCCAAGAAGAGGTATCTTGTGGCTCCAAGGACTTTGGAACTGAAGAACCAGGCTTGTCAATTAGTATAACCTCCGACAGCTCAGAGGACTGTGGAGCCGAGGAGGTAGTAGCCTTAGAAATTTTTGGTAACTTGACTGGCTGCACCAATTGAGCCAATGATGCAGGTGATTGCCTCTTCTGGGATTTTTACTTTTTGGAAGAAGGTGCAGAAGAAGAGGAAGAAGAGCTATGGATAGCTTCCTCAAAAGTTGACTTTAAGAGCCCTTTAAGGATCAATTTGTTCCTCCTTTTTTGTAGAACCCTTGTACTGAAGGAATGACAAAACATACAATCCTCTTGTAGATGAATTGCTCCAAGGCAATACACAAATATTACATATCCATCTGTGATAGACATTTTTTGTGAACACTTCTGGCATTTTTTCAAAGCCCTAAGGCTTATGTTCCCTCTCTTTTGGGTCTTTAGACATGATAAGATAAGACCACAATGAAATAACAAGAAGTTTTAACTATCAAACTGCTAAAAACTAAACTGAGCAGTAAACTATAGGAAACATGGCAACAAGGGAGTAAAATATGGCCTCTGTCTCAAATGGCCCTATTTTCCAGACAAAACACACTAACTACAAGTCCTCTAACTTAAATGGGTGAAGAGCTCTCTAACTTAAATGAGCTACTAATAAACTATGACAGAAACAACAACCACTACAAGGGATACAGTTAGGCCTATGAAATGACGGCCAAAGGCAGCACCAAAGGGAATAAAACTATAACTATTTAACTATATGCAAGAAAAGACACAAGAATTTCGATATGACTAAATACTAAGCTATCTATTATAAAATAGAACAGTATAACAGGAAATATAAAGAAATTTTGTCACAACTTAGCCACGGCCAAGATGAGCGCATCCAACCTCATAAAGCGACAAATGAGATCTGGGGAATTACATCATTACATTGTGAGATACCTACTTGCCACGAGCAAAGTTTGAGACTTTTAGCTATGTATTCGGCTGAGTCGGAGCCGAGAATCGGCTCCGAACCCATCATTGTAAGAATGAAGACGAGATAGGACAACATAACATCAAGTAGTTGTGCTAATTAACTATTGAATATGCACTGTGCAGTGCAACTACAAATTACTAAGTGCAAAGCAGAGCAATTCCAAGCTAATTTTGCTAAAGTAGAGCAGCTATGGGCTGTTAAACACTACTATGCAGACTCGTTATGTGCAGTGAAAAATCACTGCATAACTGCAGACAGCTGTCCGTACTATAGATATTGCTAATCACATTAGCCAGTAGTGATATGGAGAAGATAAGCTGTATAGAGAAAAATATGGCTTAAAAAACTTGCATAACTAGACCCAGAAACAAAGCACCCTGGTGGCATCCCAAATTAAACAAGATATACAAAAAAGGAAAGAAAAATGCAAAAATCAAGAAGGGTAATTCCCACAAAGATAAAAACTCTTATCAAAGTAAATAGGCAACTAAGAGGGCTAATTAATTCAACCAAAGCCAATACTGAGGTTATGATATCCTCCCAGATGAAAGATAACCTTAAAGTCTTCTACAGCTATGTCAGAAACCTGAGGGCAGCACATAGCAATGTGCTGAACTCGTGGTTAATGGTGCCATTCAATGTGCCTGGCAATATAGAGAACCTGTTAGTGGACAAATTCAGTTCCAACTTTACCCTCATCTCACCCCCAACCACTCCTGCAATGACCTCAAATATAACCCCTTCAACTACAAGTAGGGAACATATACTGGCAGCATTCACTAAAGCCAAGAACACGGCCTCAATGGGCTCTGATAACATCCCAGGATGCCTCCTGAATAGTGTGAAATAGGACTTATCAGGACCCCTGGAGTCATTATTTAACTATAGTCTTAAAACAGTCTTTATGTCACGTGAATGGAGGACTGTGACATTCATCCTCCATCATAACGGAGGACCTTTAACAGATCCTGGAAACTACAGACCCATTAGTTTGACTACTCTTATTTGCAAAGCCATGGAAAAAAGTATCATGGAAATTATCAACAAGGACATAGGAGATCTCCAGATACTAGATCCATCCCAGTTTGGCTTTGTCAGAGGAAGGTCATACTTGCTGAATCTAGTGGATGTCTTTGAAAAGGTCACTAAGGCAATGGAAGAGGGGAAAACTATGCATAGTGACTACCTAGATCTGGCTAAGGCATTTGATATACTAGCCCACTTGGGCATTGTCAACAAACTTACAGAACTAGGTATAAACTCCTTTATAACAACCTGGATAGCTAGCTGGCTCACTGATAGGACCCTGAAGGTTAGAACTGATGAGGCCACCTCCACAAATAGGCCAGTCACCAGTGGATTCCCACAGGGCTCTCTCCTAGGCCCACTCCTCTTTGGCATCTACTTCTTGGATGTCAAAGCCAATGTCAAAGGTCTCTGGCTAACCATTTTTGCAGATGATTGCAGAATGGGAGCAGTCATTGAATCCCCCTAAGGTGAGAACACCCTTCAGGGAGGTCAAATACAAATGATTGGTGACAAAGCCATGGCTTAAAACTCAGTACCAAGAAATGTGTTATAGTACGTTTTGGGAAGTCTGACACTCCGGGTAACTACATCTTCAACAAAACACCCTTAAAAGCTGATTCACTAGGGAACTCACGTAGATAGTCATCTAGACTTCGACCAGCATGTGTCCCAGGTAGTACAAAAATCCATCTGTATTGCTCAACTTATAAGCAAGGTCATGGTATCTAGGTCCAGAGATATCACCGTACCACTATAGTCAGCCCTCATCAGGTCCATCATAGAGTATAATGCCACCTTTGGTATGCAACTGACCAGACACATGCAGCAACTGGAACAGCCACAAACATTCCTTACAAAAAGAATGCAGGGAGTAAGCACAATGTCCTACACAAATCACCTCAAAGCCTTGTCTCTTTACTCAGTATCATACAGACTTCTGAGAGGTGATCTTTGCCTGGCATGCAAGGCTTCCTTGGACCCTGTTTTGATGAATCTTTTATCCATCTGCAAAACAAACAGCATCAGAACTACCAAATTAAAATACCTGCAGTTTGCTTGCGACATAAATGGAGAGACAGATATACTTCTCAGAGAATTCACATTCTCTGGAACAGGCTCCCCATCCATGTGAAACATAGTTCCTTCTTATCCCTATTTAAATGCAACTTGGACCTGTGGATGGGTAATTAGAAATTCACCCCTGGTCTGGTTCCTATGGCTCCGGTGGACAGAGGCAGTCAGTAAATCACCACCTATAAATCAAATATAAATCAAATTTGTGGGTCACATTTGGGTTGCACAGCTAGGCTTTTAAAGGCCCTAGTGGTCATTAGGCTAGTATAATTTTAAGTTATGTACTCACCATAACTAAGTATCTGTATTGTCCATTTTCATTGTTCCACACAAATGGGTTTCGGATCTGATCCTCAAAACCAACTAAGCCAAATTTCCTAGATTTCGGATCCAACTCTCGAACTCCTCCCTCTACCCATAATGCTCTAGTCTACCCCCACTGCCACAAACCAGGTTTCTGCCAAATATCTCTATAGTTAAACAGAGACAGGTATAGACTAATAGAAAAAAGATGGAGCTCAAACCTGGAACTGTAGGTTCCACAACAGTCCAGTTGGTCCTACCAGAAGAGAAATGGATGGGTGAATGATGGCAGGGAATGTGAGGCAGAATAAAAATGGACAACATAGATGCCTAGTTATGTTGAGTACATAACTTAAAAATCTGATGTCCTTTGCACTCTTCCTCACAAATGGGACCGAGTCCCCAGTTATGTAGACTTTGGGTGGCCCTCATGGATGGATATTCCGGACCACTGTCCAACCAAACGAGGCTCTATTTCTAGATATTATGTTTGACTTGTAATGTGAAACAAAGGGATGAGCCTTGGACCATGTGGCTGCTGCACAAATGTTGTTAATAGAAATCCTTGACCAGAAGGCTGAAGAAGTACCCAAGGATCGAGTTGAATGAACCCTGGGAGGTCTTCATAAAACTACACCCTTATGAGAGTAAATCAGTGAAATGCAGTCTGTAATCCATTTCTCTAGGGTAGCTTTAGAGACTGATTGACCCAAGTGATTTGAGGAAAGGGACATGAACAGCTGACCTGACTTCCTAAACAGTCTTTCTCTATTAAGATAAAAATGTAGTTCCTGTGAACATCAAGGAAATGCAGTATGTACTCCCCTTTATTTGAGAAATTTAGAAAAAAAGACTGGTAATTTAATGGATTGGTTGATGTTGTTCTCTGAAGCCACTTTAGGTACAAAGGAAGAGTTAGTCCGTAGAGAAAACCTGTCTTTATGAAAAGCAATGTAAGAAGGTTTTGCTGACAGAGCCTGGCATTCAGAAATTCTTTTTGCTGAACTTATGGCTACCAAAAAGACTGTTTTCCATGATAGAAATTTCAAATCACATTTGTCTGAAGATTCCACAGGCTTCTGAGTTTAACCCTGAAGAAAAAGAAGTTATGCTCTTACCATAACGTTCCATGTGTGTTATCCATCTTATCCTTTGTTCTCACTTGTGGGGTCAGATCCGATGTGTCGGATCCATCTCGGCCATTTCTCCAGCTTGAGGTCTTCAGCAAAGCTCGTGGGCCTCATTCTTCACCCACAATGCATTCTCCTAGTTACCTCAGATCATGTTTGACCCCAGCAGCACATAAAGAACTTACACAGTGGCAATTTGCTGATGTATAGAAATATGTATATATACTTACTGCCATAAATTAGAACTAGACTGAAAGGGTATATTCTCTGAGGCTATATGGCCCTGCTGAATCTTTATTTTGTTGTCTAGTCTACCAGGAGTATAGGTAGGGGGAAGGAGGGAGGGTTGTGAGAATAAAGGATGAGATGGACAACACACATGGAAGGTTATGGTAAGAACATAACTTCTTTATAATGTTGTCAATCTCGCCTTTATTCTCACTTGTGGGACCGCATGCCAAGCCACTTGGGTGGCTCATGGGAGAATATTCCTCAGAACCATAGAACCAAAGGAAGCTCTACTCCTAGAGGCCAGATCCACTTTGCAATGAGTAATAAAGGTATGAGATCTTGACCAAGTAGCTGCAGCACAGATATTATCCAGTGGTAGTCTAGTTTGAAAGGCTGCAGACCTGGCCACAGATCTAGTGGAATGAGCTTTAGCAACATTTTTTGGGGGGGCTCTGTTTTTTGGAATTGTAAATGTGGGATATACATAAGGAAATCCATCTGGATAATGTGACTTTTGAAACTGGTTGACCTTTCCTTGTGTCAGCATATGAGACAAAAAGCTTATCTGACATTCTAAATTCCGAAGTTCTGTGTAAATAGAAACGCAATTGTCTGTGAACATCTAGAAGCTGCACGGCATACTCTCCTTTATTTTGGAAGTTGGGAAAGAAAACTGGAAGGTCTATAGATTGGTTAAGGGTATTTTCTGTCACAGCCTTAGGTAGAAAGGATGGATTAGTGTGTAACGACACCCTATCTTTGTGAAAGATTAGGTAAGGAGGTTTTATGGATAAGGCCTGCAACTCAGCCTTCTGGTTGAAGTAATTGCCACCAAGAACAGAGTTTTCCAGGACAGATATTTTATGTCACATATGGCTGAGGGATCAAAGGGGGGAAATATAATATTGGATAAGATGAACTTGAGGTCCCAAGGGAGCATTGGATGTTTATATGGAGGTGTTAGCATAACAATGCCCTTCAAAAAATCTCTGCAAAGTCTGTGTGACATGATAGGATGGTCATTTTCTCCTATATAAAAATTAGAGATCGCAGCTAGTTGAACTTTAACTGAAGCTGCCACTGCTCCATCATTCAATATCTCTGACAAAAACTGTAAAACAGAAGGAACTGGTGCTGTAAAAGGGTCTATTGTTTACCGTTTGCCAATATAACAAACTTCTTCCATTTGCTTTTGTAAAGTTTTTGAGTAGAAGTTTTATGAGATGATAAAATAATATGCCTGACTGGGGAAGAGAGAGACAGAAACCTGACAATTAGGAGAACTGGAGCAGCTAAGCTGTCAATTTCAAGGAGTTTAGGTTGGGATGATCCATCCCCAGCGGGTGTGTCTGAAGGTCAGGAACTGGGTCCAGAATCCAGGGTTCTTCTTGAAGATGAGACTGAAGAAAGGGAAAATAGATTTAAAGACGCCAGTAGGGAGCAATTAGGATAATGGTTGTCTCCAACAAACTCACTTTATGTAGGAGCTTTGGAATTAGAGGACTTGGGGGAAAAGCATAAAGAAGTCCCGGGGGCCAATCGTGAACAAGTGCAACCCTTGGTGACTCCCCTGTAGGAGGGATCAGGTCAAAGTAGTTGTTGCATTTGGCATTGCTGGTTGATACAAAAAAGTTGCAGTAAGGCTGGCCCCATTTGCAGAAGATCACTTCCAGAACTTTCTGATTGAGAGACCACTCGTGGCCATAGAATGGCTCTTCCCAGCCATGACGCAATGACGTTGGATTTCCCCAGGATGTGCATTGCTATTAGGAAAATGGTTGGAGGCTATCACTTAATGCCAGACCCTGAGAGCTTCTCGACAAAGTATGTATGATCTGGCTCCCTCGTTTGTTGATATACCACACTACATACATGCTGTCCATCTGGATTGCAATTGTTCTCATAGGAAAAGAGTCCTAAAATTCTCGCAATGCTAAAAGCACCACTCTCATCTCTAGGACATTTATATGCAAGTGAGCCTCGTGTTCTTGCCAGATGCCTTGAACTTTCTTCAAGAGATAATGCCACCCCCCACCCTATCTGGGAAGCATCCATGTTCACCGTGGCCAGAGGTGGAAGAGGAATGAAAGGATGGCCTCAAAGTACTAAAGGTGAGTGGATCCACCATTGGAGATCTTTTCTGCAGGCATTGGTTATCATGATCTTGTGAGACATTGGAAGTTGCAAGATTGACCATTGAGCAAACAGCATCCACTGGAGAACTCTAATGTGGAGACGAGCAAGGGAAACTATGATGTATGATGGATGCAGCCATTTTCCCTAGGACCTGGACTACTAATTTTGTGGTGGCTTTGGACTTCTTTATTAGAATTCTGACAAGATGACGGAGGTCGTCTACCCTGTCTTGTGGAAGCCTTGCTATCTGAGTGGTAGTGTTTATCTCTGCTCCTATGAACAGTATGGTTTACGATGATTCTAGCACAGATTTTTCATAATTTACAGTAACAGAGTTGAAGGACATAATCCCTTGATTGGAGTAAGTGATGCCCGGTCAAGGCGGTTATGAGCCAGTCATCCAGGTATGGAAACACATGGATTCCTATACGTCTCAGGTGAGCCACTACTACTGCCATACATTTGGTGAACACTCTGGGGGCTTCAGTGATACCAAAGGGCAGAGCTCAAAGCTGGAAGTGTCTGGCTCCTAGCCAGAAGCACAAGAACCTCCTGGATCCCCTGTCCATTTGAATATGGTAGTATGTGTCCTGAAGGTACACAGAGCACATCCAATTGTCTTTTTCCAAAAATGGAAACATTGACTGCAGTTTTACCATCTGGAACTTTGTTTTCTTTACTGATTTGTTTAGATTACTGAGATCCAAAAAGGGTCTCCAGTCCCCTGTTCTGTTCGGAACTAAAACAAATTTTGAGTAAGTTCTGGATCTGCTGTGGTCTGAGTGGACTTATTGCATGACTCTTTTTGTTAGCAACTTTTGAATTTCTGTAGTTGTTTGTTCCTTTTGACTTGGTGGAACATCTGGAACCACTTTGTATCTGGGGATAGGAAGGGAAAAGGGGGTGATGTATCCTCTGGATATTACGTCCTCCACCCATCTGTGATTTCTTATCTTTAACCAGGTTTCTTGGTGCAGGAACAATCACCCTCCCTGATTACATCCTGAGAAAAGCAATCGGGCAGTCCTTCAGGAGCACTGGAAAGGTCTCCCAAAGAAAGATTCTCTGGAGCTTTTGTTTTGCGGGTCCCCCACTGCCATGAGGGTAGCATCTTCCATTAGTCTTCTCCCCCACCTGCCTCTGAGGGAGCTTTCACCTTGTGTGTCTTGGTAAGACCTCTGAGATTTTTTGAACCACATCTTTCCACGGTTTACTATCAAAATTTCAAACCGCACTCCGTCGACTGTACTATCGTCGAACATGGAAGTTCGAAAATGGGAATGTCGAAGTCAAAAAAACAATCTAGGAATGGGTTTTAACATGGATTGAGGTAGGGGAGATGTTTGTAGTTCAGAATAATACTGAACACCTACCTCGACCCATGTTAAAACCCATTCCTAGATTATTTTTTTGACTACGTTTTCGAACTTCTGTGTTCAACGATAGTACAGTCGACGGAGTGCGGTTCGAAATTTTGATAGTAAACCCTTTCCACTACCTTTCTGACCTTTGGGAAAGGTTCTAGTAGGAGTGGAAAATACACTCCAATGGCAGACAAGGTCCTACCTTCTTGTTCACACCTGGTGAGCATTTCCTTCACTTTTGGCCCAAAAAGGGATGAGCCATCAAAACGGGTATTAATGAAGAAAGACTTGAAGGGCTCCATGAAATCGCAAAGATGCATCCAGGCCTGCCTCCTAAGAGAGATATCTGAGCCTGCTGCTCTACTCGTTCCATCTGCTGCATAAGAAATGAGTCTCATGGAAGAGTTGACTACTGAATTCAAAGTGGCAATCTGAGCATTAACTTTCTCTGCCACTGCATCAGCTACAGCTTCTTGGTGGGAGTCTGACAATTCTTTAATCAGGTCCCTCTGTAGTCTGGTGAAGTGAGTGAGATAATTCAGAGATTTCAAAGCAAAGGTTGCTGATGCAAAGACATGCCCCTCATACCTATCCATAGTCCTACTGTCCTTATTAGGAGGATGGATAGAGGTAATCATCTGAGAGAGTTCTTTTCTAGTGGCCGCTGCCATGACCATGGCATCAACTCCTACACCCTTTGTGAGAAAACCTTTTTCTTTAGTGACAGTGATGTATTTATTTGGCCTCCTAGGAGTAGGGTCTATATTGTCTTGGGTCTCCCAAGCCTTTTGCGAGATTAGCCCCTGAAGCTGTTTGTTTGCCAGGCTTCTTAAAGGCTTATACTTCCTAAAAGCATTTTCTCATTTAAGTGATCCGAGTGCTCCATCCCTACCACAAAAATGAAGGATAACCTATTTCAAAACCTGAAGATGCCCCTGAAGCTGTTTGTTTGCCAGACTTCTTAAAGGCTTATACTTCCTAAAAGCATTTTCTCATTTACGTGATCCGAATGCTCCCTCCCTACCACAAAACTGAAGGATAACCTATTTCAAAATCTGAAGACACCCCTGAAGCTGTTTGTTTGCCAGGCTTCTTAAAGGCTTATACTTCCTAAAAGCATTTTCTCATTTAAGTGATCCGAGTGCTCCCTCCCTACCACAAAACTGAAGGATAACCTATTTCAAAGCCTGAAGACCCCCCTGAAGCTGTTTGTTTGCCATGCTTCTTAAAGGCTTATACTTCCTAAAAGCATTTTCTCATTTAAGTGACCCAAGTGCTCCCTCCCTACCACAAAACTGAAGGATAACCTATTTCAAAACCTGAAGACGCCCCTGAACCTGTTTGTTTACCAGGCTTCTTAAAGGCTTATACTTCCTAATAGCATTTTCTCATTTAAGTGATCCTAAGTGCTCCCTCCCTACCACAAAACTGAAGGATAACCTATTTCAAAACCTGAAGACGGCCCTGAAGCTGTTTGTTTGCCAGGCTTCTTAAAGGCTTATACTTCCTAAAAGCATTATCTCATGTATATTACAATTACCTACTTTATCATCAGTAACTGTAATGACTATATTTATTTGGTAACCCCTCTGTGTGAAATCTAGCAGCCTACGCAGACCTCTACCCACTATCTTTATCTAGTTTTTTTGACCCTACCATCTTACCTTGGAATAGGCCTCCTGCCTACCTCCCCCAGTTGCCATTTCCCCCTGTCCACTAGATGGCAGCACTCCACCAGTGTATAGTTTAGCTTTAAATACCTAACCTAAGGTCTAGAACCTATTTGTAGTGATAACAACAGTCCTAATCCCCTTGCCAAATAATTAGGAATTTCACTAACACCATTCTAATCCCTGTTCTCATAATCTGTTATAAATAACTCTTTCTTCACCCTAATTTCTCCCTAATTTCTACATTCTAAAGCCAAAACACTATAGAACAGCTGATACATTGTTTCTGCTGTACTCACCTTAAATGAAATCTCCCCACCCCATTCTACCTTTTTCACCCTCCTGTATGGCCCCTTGTTTTGACCACTACCTCCTGTTTTATCCCCTCCCCCCAGCTGGTTACTGCCTCTGAAGTTACATATACTAGATATGATCATTGGTGCCATTTTCAAACTCTCTACCCCAGCATCCACATCTCCCTGGTATTAGGTCTGCGTTTTAGAGCTGTTTTGACTCTACTCACGGTAGGTTGGACTAATTGCATATTATGTGTTTATTTTTATGTTTATTTGTTGCCTGTTCAAAACCTGTACTCTCCTAGTTATTTTTCTTTAGCCATAACTAATTACAGTCTTGTCTTTTATGTCTGACTACTGCCTGTTCTCTGCCAGAATCCATCACACCATGCGTTTGAACTAGAGTTATATATCTCACTGAGTAAACTTGGGTCTAACTCCTCGTAGTTCTTTTTACTATGCTTTAAATGTGCGATAGAATCGGCATATTCTATCAGTGTTAACTGTTAACATTGATTCATAATAGGCACCAGTTGAAATCCTGGGTCTAAATTAATCTCACAGTGAACTCAGACCTTTCATATATTGAGCGTGGCTAAAGGCTAGCGATACTAGAACTGTGTTAGCTAAGTCTTGAATTTTGTCTTTTGATTAGTAGGAAGACATCCTTCTATCCTAAACCATAGGGCTACTCCCTGGTTAATCTTCCTCATTGCTCACTGCCACAATGCCAG
This sequence comes from Protopterus annectens, assembly GCF_019279795.1. NCBI lineage: Eukaryota > Metazoa > Chordata > Ceratodontiformes > Protopteridae > Protopterus > Protopterus annectens. The sequence continues at coordinate 327,389,469 of NC_056750.1, read as the reverse complement.
AAATGCCGTATCAGCTCCCAATATTCCATTGGGGCTTGTGGCTGTTATTCAAGGAAAACTACTTTATGCTGCGCTTATTGTAAATGAGTCACACATCGATTTTATAAGCTTTATGCTTAGTATTTTTCTGTGGCTCAACTCCTGAATTGCTCAGGTGCCAAGACCCCTCAATAAGAGGGTTATGTTTTTGTCTAATTAATGAAACTAAAGGGTTTTTTCTGTATCACAGTTAAAGAATTGGGGCCAGCTTTAATTAAAGGAAATTGAGCGTTACTCGTCTATTGAATGGCCAAAAGAAATTGACGCCAAATATAAGGCTCGTTAGCAAGTGGGTTTCTCTATTCCCAATACCCCCAATGTTGGTCAGGTTCAGGACATCCCCACCTTAATTTGTTTACTTAATCTACATAAGGCTTTTTTGACTTGTTGAGACTTTGACAGGGTATTGTGGGCGAATGGGTCACTGAATTACACAGATGGATTTTGCATATGGTGGAATTAACTTCTTTCCAGATCATTTATTTTTGTTTAGTAAGGTCTAATTTCTGTTACTCGAGAGTAGTATACAGCGAAAGGTAATATAGGTGACGGGCTTATCTCATGTTTTGGAGAGCCTACATTGCTACCCAGCTTATCAAATGGTTCCAAGTAGGTTATTACCTATCTAATTTAGTCTTTCTCTTGCATTTCAACTTCCTTCAGCAAGTTAATATTCTTTTAATAACAAGGAGATACCCTATCCTGCTTCTAGTCTCCTACTTAGATTTTACTCATGCTCTGAATATTTAAAACAGATTTTGCTATTGTTTTCTGTAATTTATTTGATCTAGCATAGATTCTGCTCTGGTAGCAAGTTATGTGATTTGCGATCTACAGCAAAGATATTATATTTTATGATTCTTGTTTTACCTAAGCTGACAATTTAATTGAATTTCATTCTACAGCTATGATATTATCTACTATGAATGCTTGTCTTTCCCTATTTACAATTGTCTTTTGTTTTACTGAATAACTGAAGTGTGCATGTAATGTTTGTGTTTAATCCTCTGCCTCACTGTTGACTGCTGATATTCCTATTCCTAGCCATCTTATATAGAATGGTGAATAGGACATATAGTTTGGGGGTTCTATGTGATAGTGTTTAATATGCTAATGCTGTCACTGCTAACTTAATTGTTTTCTTGTCCTCCCAGCTAATGCTCTCTTTTACTACCTTGTCTATAATCCCTCATTTTTTCTCTCTTCTCCTTCCATTTTTCTCACCTCTTCTTATCTCTGTTTTTCTAGTACTAGCATTTTTCCTTTGTATCTCTCACCTCTTAATATTTCACTATTTCTCTACATCTAGTAACTATATGCTCTCTTCTCTCTACTTTCCCTTTTCCTCTCACTCTGTATCTTTATCTAGTCTTTTTGACCCTACCATCTTACCTTGGAATAGGCCTCCTGCCTACCTCCCCCAGTTGCCATTCCCCCTGTCCACTAGATGGCAGCACTCTATCAACATATAGTTTAGCTTTAAATACCTAACCTAAGGTCTAGAACCTATTTGTAGTGATAATAACAGTCCTAATCCCCTTGCTAAATAATTGGGAATTTCACTAACACCATTCTAATCCCTGTTCTCATAATCTGTTATAAATAACTCTTTCTTCACCCTAATTTCTCCATAATTTCTACATTCTAAAGCCAAAACACTATAGAACAGCTGATACTTTTTTCTGCTGTACTCACCTTATAGTCCTGCCTGCTCCGTTCACCATGTGGGCTCACTCCGCTCCCCTACCCTAACCCCAATTCCCACCCACCCCCAGTACTCCTAACCTTATACTACAGGTAACCACACCCCTTCTGTCATCATCCAATTAGCTTACTCAATCTCATTATATACTTAACAATCCACACCGTTTTTGCTCTTTGTCTTCCTTCTTGTTAATCCCTCATCATACACCCACCCCAAACTCTTATACTTACTTCTTACTAAAGAGACACACCCCTTACTATCCCTCTACTCACACTTAGACTCCTTGTAACTTACTTAGTACATACTTACTCTCCTTGTATTCTCCAAACAAATTCCTTCATTTATGGCTGTCCCAAGCTTAAAAACTCACTCCAACTTGCTCCCTTGTCAATAATTCTTGGCACTCTGCTACTATCCTACAGGCTCACTTGCTATGAATCCCTTCACTTTACGAGATATGATCCCCCCTCAAAACAAACTATCCCTCTCTCCCTTTTAAATTCTAAGTCTCACAGTAACGCTACATCTTCATCAGCCTACCTTCAATCTCAGTGTCATAGAATAAGCCACCTTAAGTATTTCCAAACTAAAACAAAATTTATTCTATTCTAGGTAATCTACAAAAATGGTCTATTATTCCTCAACAATACCTACTACTACATGGGGACATTCATCCAAACTCAGGCCCTAATTTTAACATCCCTGATTCCCAGTCCTCCCATCTTGCCACTTCCGGCATCCCTTCTTCTATCAAAAACTCTCTTCTCATAGCCCACCTTAACATCCGGAGTTTAAATAACAAAATTAGCCAGCTACATGCCCTGTTAGATCTGTACTCCTTTGACATCATATGTCTAACTGAAACCTGGCTCAAACCAACCACCATGGATAATGATATCATCCCTCCAGGCTATAACATAATAAGATTAGACCACCCAAACAAAAAGGGTGGTGGAGTGGCAATATTGTTTAAATCTGAGTTGCAACTTACCAACATTGACTTTGCACATCCCTCACCTTGCAATGCCGAGATCTTAATGTCCAATCTTCTAATCAATGCTAACCAATCCATTTATATTATCTGCTCTTACATCCCCCCAGGTAACAACGTTAATACCATGGAAAATATTCTCTGCTGGCTCTCCTCAAACTTCCTACAAGAACCGATAATCCTTGGTGATCTTAATATAGACTGGAAATGTTGTATTTCTGATAATCCTACTACCCACATAAACCTTCCTGGTTTTAATCAAACCATCACAGACCCTACAAGAACTCACAAACCCAGCAATAAATAAACCAGTTTAGAATGGATTCTAGTTACCAGTAACTCCCACTTATATAAAACAGACATACTTCCCGATGATATCAGTGACCACTCTCTCACCTTTATAACTAAGCTATAAACCTCTATTCCCAGTCAAGTAAACTTCAGAACCACCCATAACACAAAAAATCTAAACCCAGTCAACTTCCAAGCAGAGCTTAGAGCTTGCAATTGGACCCCCTAAAATACTTACCACTTGAGGAAGCTGTCTCATACTTTAATAACAAATTCTTACTAATCATTGAGCACCATGCCTCTTCTTGTATAATCAGAATTAGGAACAAACCAGCTCCCTGGCTCTCTAAAGAGACAAGGCAAAAAATGCGACTTAGAAGTAAAATCTGCACCAAATGGAGGCATACAAAGAATACAACTGATCACTTAAACTTTAGACAACTTAGAAACGCCACTAAGAAATCTATATTCCTTGACAAAAAAAAACTATTACCTACAATTCCAACAAACCTAACATCAAAACCCACAAAACATCTGGTCAGGAATAAATAAATTACTTCATCCTGGTCACTCTAAAACACCTACTCCCTCTAATTTGACTCAACATTCTTCCATCCAAATTGCTGACACTTTTAACAATTTTTTCTCAAAAACTGTCCAGTCTCTAGCCAGTTCCTTACCATCAGTGTATACCTCTAACCCTCCTGTGCCTACTAATATACTACTCCTATTACAACTACAGCCCATTCCAACATCTCTCATACATACCCTACTTCTGAAACTTAAACCTTGCACCCCATCAGCTGACCTCATTCCAGCTGAATATCTGAAATTAGCTGCTGGAGTACTTGCCTTCCCCATATCCATCTTATTTAACAGAACCATTACAGAAAGTTCCATCCCAAATATCTGGAAAGTCTTACATATTATCCCACTCCACAAGGGAGGAAACTCATATGAACTCTCAAACTTCCACCCTATAGCCCTACTTTCACCTACAGAAAAAATTATGGAGAGATGTATTCATCAGCTTCTGAAGCATCTCCTCCAAAATCACCTGCTAGTAGACTGCCAACATGGCTTTAGACCATATCATAGCACTACCACAGCTCTCTTATCCTTTTCAGACTGTATAAATAAAAATCAAAATAACAATCTCCTATCTTCTGCCCTGTTTATTGACCTTTCCAAAGCATCTGATATGGTGAACCATGAACTACTGATAGATATACTAAAATATCTCTCATTAGATACACTATCAGTGAAATGGTTTAAGTCCTACCTAGGAAACAGACAACAAGCAGTCCTCTGGGACAAGGAACTATCCTCTGTCCTCCCTATTACACTTGGTGTCCCACAAGGATCTATCTTGGGCCCACTCCTCTTTACTATTTTCATTCATGATCTGACAACCTCCCTTCCACAAGTCACCTGCATACAATACACTAACGGTTCAACTTTAATCTTTGCCGCCTCCTCACCTTCCCAACTTCAATCCATGACCCAAAATAATTTTCACCTCAGTTGAAAACTGGTTCCATCAACGCTGTCTCCTCCTTAACCCTAAAAAAACTAAATTACTATTGTTTACCTCCACTCAGAAATCCCAAGACATCAACTTCACAGTCATATTTAACTATGGCACCAAAATAGCTCCTGACATAACCACCAAACTTTTAGGGGTAACAATTGATCATAATCTTAACTTTGACACACATATTAACCTAACTATTAAATCAGTTAATAGAAAACTTGGCTCCCTTTACAGACTTAAACCCTTTCTCACGCCCTCAGCCAGGACTACTATTGCCCAAACACACCTAATTTCTACCCTCCTCTATGCCTCCCCAATTTATACAAACCTCTCCAAAAGCAATATCAATAAGTTGGTAACATCTTATAACAATATAGCTAGATTTGCCACAGATGCCCCATTTCGTACCCACCACTGCAAAAATCTCAAACTTCTAGGATGGCTTGAATTGCAAAACCAGACTCTTTTTCAGCACAGCAACTCACAATCACTCACAAGATCCTGCATCACCCCTCAAATACTCCCATACTCAATAACCTTATTAGCCCTTACCAAAATCTTTTAACCTTATGATCAACCAACAGAGTACTTGTTTCTACCCTAAAATCCAACAACAAATCTGGGGACTGCCTGTTCTCTAACTCCATTGGTTACACTTGGAATAAGCTTCCTAGAGAACTAACATCCCTTACATCCACACCTCTTTTCAAGAAACAACTAAAAATTTTCATAAAATCACAATGGCTCTGCCCATGCTCTAATCCTGACCGATTCCTGTTCCCCTCTTTACTGATCACTTTAAAGCCTATAGCTATTGTGTCCCTCTTGCTGTGTCTTTCTCTCTTCAAACTCTTCCAAATGAAGAATTTGCCTAGACTAAAAATCTCTACCCTACCTATGAATGTACGGCTATTAAAATCTGTCTATGAATGTGTTTAAATGTGTCTTAATAGTTCACTGTTAATTAAGTTTTATTAGTTTGCTAGGAGTGTACGATTTTGATAATATGCTTATAAATGTGTTTTAATGTATCTTAATAGTTCACTGTTAATTAAGTGCTATTAGTTTAAAAATCATTATAATATGTTTACATAATTCCTGTTATTGTTCTTGGAGCTTTTCTCCCTGGGCCTCCACTGAAAATGGACACATATCCAGTCGGACTTTCCCGGTCAACAAATGTAAAATAAAATAAATGAATAATAAAATAAAATTAATTTGACAAGCTCGTCAAATGTGGAAATAACCCAAGAAGATGATGGGTGAGACACAAAGGCCTTTAGGAAGACCAACTCCTCAGACAAAGGGGTGGAGGGCTGACAATCACCTCTCTCTTTTAATAATTCTATGATGTCTCCAAAAGAGACATCTCCAGGAGAAGATCATGGGGACCCTTATGCTTCATCGAGGTCAGAGTCAGATGTGATACACTCTTCCTGTGAGTTAAGATGCTTCCTCTTGCATGTCCTCTTCCGAGGGACATCTTCAGTGGCATACTCTGAAGAGGTTTTGGAAGAGGTGGCAGTACCCTGAGGTACGTCCTGAGGCCTACCACCTCTGCAGACCTGTGGAGAGGGCCTCTGAGAAGACAAAGATACCTCGTTTGAAGAGAGAGAAGGAACTGAAAAAGACTGTGTACCAGACTGTAAAGAAGTCAAAGTATTGAACCCAGGACCTTCTCCACTACAGCATAGTGCATTAGCCCACTCAGCACCCTCCTCATTACCTCAAAGGCAGATGCTCCCCACTCTGAAGAAGTCCACGGATCCAACAAACAAGTCATCGGAGCAGAAGGGATATCTGGAGCAGAAGCGAGCAGCTCCATAGCAGAGGTAAGAGCCAAACTCAACTGTGCCAAGGCCCCCAGAGGCATGGTTGGATCCGAAGAGATTCGACCAGTCTCCGCAGATCCGACAGGAGAGTGTCAGCTCTCAGAGATCTCCTGCTTCGAAGGCATAGAGACACTCAGGGGGGGATGTCAGAATCAAAGAAGTTATGGGTCCTGGACCTGACACCAACACAATTTGGATATTGGAATCTTCTGGCTCCAAAGCAGGAGTATGGATCGGAGGAGGAACTGTAGCAGAAGATGGGGTTTGAGACTTCTTTTGGGCTCAGATCCAGTAGAAGTTTGGCCAAAGCAGGTGACTTCAAAAGTCTTTGTATGACCCTATCCACGTCTTCATCAGATAAACTCCTGGTAGACCTAGTGGACAGGGTAGGTGACCTTGATGTCACTAATAGTGCAGAAGGGAGCCTTGAAGAAATCTTCTCCATAGAAGGAGAATGTCTCCTTTATCTATGTGCAGTGGAAGTAGTCGGTGCCAGTGAAGGTTCCCACTCTGTGGGAGTTCTGGAGCCGGGAGGAGATGCCTGCTCCGATAGAGCCTTTGGGTCCATCAATTTCAGAGCCTTCTGCTTCAGTTTCAGTGAAGATCTCGGCTCCAATAAAGGTCTTTTAGTTGGATTTTCTGAAGTATCAGAAGATATAGCCTCAGAGAAAGGTTTTTTCAAAGGCCCCTTCAAAATCAGTTTATTTATGCGTTACATTAACACCCACAGATTAAAGTTGTGGCAAATGGAACAAGACTCCTGCAGATGAAGAGACTCCAAACAATACACACACAAAGTGTGTGAATCACTTAGGGGCATCTTCTTACAGCAGTTTTTGCACTTCTCGAAGCCCAAAGGCTTGCTTTCCTGTTCCTGGGACATGATCATAGGAGAAAATAGAGAAAAAATAGCACAATCACTCTAAGGAAGTGTATGTCCTCTAACTTAAATGGACTTTACTCACAGACACACCAGCAGAAAAACTAAGACTCTAAACAAGGAGAAAGAAATAGAAATATAATACTAGTACTACTCTTTTTTTGAAAGGCTAAAAAGGGAAATAAAAAGGTACTGAAGGTAAGGTAAGGAATGTCCCCTAACTAGAATGGATTTTCCTAAATGCCCTCTAATTTAAATGGACATCTAATGGGGGAAAGCTTGGTAAAGAAGTAAAATAAGAAAGAAGTTTAGAGACGGAAAGATAACCTATCCTAGAATAAAGTAGTGAAAAAGTTGTACTTAGCCCAGAGCTATAGCTGACAAAACCTCTTCGCTGCATGGAAAACAAAATCTGAGGTAATTAAGGGAATGCAGTATGGGTAAAGAATGAGGCCAATGAGCTTTGCTGAAGACCTCGAGCTGGAGAATTGGCTGAGACAGATCTGACACATCGGATCTGACCCCACAAGTGAGAATAAAGGTGAGATTGACAACATCACATCCACAGTTAAGATACCAAGGTGGTGAAGAATCCCTTATCAGGGGTCTAATAAGAAAAATGCCCTTCATAAAAGCTTTACATAACCTGGAAGAAGCCAGGGAGAAGGATTTATTTCCTGAATGGAAATTTAATATTGCTGCCAAATGAAGTTTAATCATAGAAAAAAGAAATTGTAGACTAGCAGAAATTGGAGCTGAAAAAGGGTCAGTGCTGTGTTCAGAAGCCCAAACAGAAAACCTTTCCCATTTGCTCCTATAAACTTTCTTGGTGGCAGCTTTGTGGTAAGCCAAAATAATATCTTGAACTGGGGAAGAGGTCCTGAACTGTCTAACTACTAATGGAAATGGAGAAACCATGGGGTTAACTTGAGGGCTTGAAGGTTGTAATGTTGAACCCCTGATGGATAAGAGAGGAGATCCTGATGAGGCTCCAGTATCCATGGTAGATAATGAAGATGATACTGTAGGAAGGGAAACCAAACTTGCCAATGTCAGAAAGGGGCAATGAGGATCACTTGGCTCTTCAGCCTGCTTGCTTTTTGTAAGAATCAGTGGAAGAGGAGGGTAAACATAAAGGAGACCCAAGGACCAAGTGTGAATTAGTGTCTCACAGTGACTCCCCCTGAGGGAGAATCAGAGTAAAGTACTTGTTGAACTTGTTGTTGAGAGGAAGCAAATAGGGCACAGCACGGTTGGCCCCAATGCCTGAAGATCATATTCACTACTGGCTGATTGAGAGACCATTCATGAGGCATCAGAATTGATCTGCTTAATTTGTCTGTAATGAGGATCACTTGGTCTTCCCAGGATGTGCATCACAATTAGAAAATGGTCTGAAGAGATCACCCATTCCCAAACTCTCATAGCCTCTCTGCACAGGGGGTAAGATTGGGTTCCTCCTTGCTTGCTGATGTACCAGACTGCTGACCATTCGGAACTTTGTCTTCTTCACAAACTGCTTCAAACTGCTTAGATCCAAAATTGGTCTGAGGTACCCTATTTTATTTGGCACTAAAACAAAGCACGAGTAAGTTCTGAATCCAGTCTGGTCAGGTGGGATCGTCTGGATGACTCTTTTTTTCTAGCAGATTTTGCATTTCATGTGCTGTTTCCTTCCTCTGATTGGGTCGGAAATTGTAAAGTTTCTTCCACCAACCTGGAGGAAGAAGGGAAAAGGGTATGTAGTAGCCTCTGGATATTATGCTTAGCACCCATGAATCTTTTGTGATATTTGTCCAGGCATCTAGGTGCAAAGAGAAGTGACCCCCCAGCTGCCTCCAGAGATGGACAGTCAGGCAGTGCTTCAGGAGTGCTGATAGGGCCTGTCTGAAAAGGAAGCCCTAAAGCCCTGATTCTGTGGGCCTCCTCTGCCTCTAGGGTGATGCCTGCCATTGAAACTTCCTACTCCGCCTCTGGAGGAATTGTCCCCTTGCGAATCCTGGAATGGCCCCTTAGATTTATGGAACCACAACTTCTTACCACCTCTTTAGTTTCAGGAGAAGGTCTGTTGAGGGGTAGAAAATTTGATTCCTATGGCAGACAGGGTTTTCCAATCTTTTTCACTGTGGGTAGGCATATCTTTAACAGGTGGCCCAAACAAAGAAGTGCCATAAAAACAGGCATTAATAAAAGATGTCTTAAAGGGCTCCACAAAGTCAATCAGTTACATCCAGATGGGTCTCCTTATGGCAATACCTGAACCAGCAGCTCATGAGGTACTTCTATCAGTGTGAGAGATTAGCCTCATTGATGCATTAGAAATAGACAAGAGAGTGGTCAGTTGAGAGGAGGTCCTTTTGAAGGCTTCAGCAGACATGGACTGAGAGAGAGAGACAGAATTTGGTAATTCCTTAGTCAAATCTCTTTGCAGCGTAGTAAAATGTGCAAAGTAGTTAAGTGACCTCAGCCCGAAGGTAGCTGAGGTGAATACTCACTTTCTAAATCTGTCCAATGCTCTGGACTCCCTGATTGGTAAGTGGACAGAAGAGTTCTGCTCTGCTAGCTCTTTCTTAATGACTGCCGCCACCCCCACACCATCAACTGGGATTCCTTTGCCCCAGTGAGGACGGTCTGAAGGGGAGCTAAAAATTTGTCCGGGTGCTTGGGTATTGACTTGACAGTGTCCAGCTCCTTCCATGCCCGGCAGGAAACCAGATCGATAAGTCCATCTGCTAGGGGTGTCATCCAAGACATTGAGGGTAAAGCAACAAAAGCCTCCAGGAACACTGATTCCTCAGAAGAAGAATTTGGGATGACCAGCCACCTGTCTGCTTACTGATTTCTAGAATGTATCCAAAGGAGATATCATCAAGTAGTGGTCTAGGGGATCCTTCCCCTCATCAAAATCAGTGTCTTCCATGAGAGAATCTAATGAGGCAGTCTGTGTGTTTCCTCTTACATGTCCTCTTACAATGAACCTCCTCTGTGGGATGTTCAGGGGGGTATCAGAAGAGAAGGGAAGTTCTTCTTGTGGAACTGCCTGGTGACTAACTGGGACTGGCTGTCCCTGTGGAGTAGGTCTGATGGACTCAGAGCTGGTGAGGTGAAGGGGATAGGATCAGAAACATGAGACAACAGTTCTCCATAAATACAGAAAGCCCTTTCTACCACTTTGAATGCAGAGGGGCCAGGGGAAATCCCCCCCCCCCCCTCAGAGCCAAAACTTATGAAGAAAGCAGGTTGGGGCCAGCCCCGGATCTGAGCCCCAAGGGGAGAATCAGATCTGAGCTGTCCAGGGCCAAGGTTCCAAGTAGAAGGGATGGAGCCTACAAAATGGAATGGAACCCATACCCTTGGACCTGGCCCAACATCTTGGCTCTGTGACCCCCTCCAATTTGAGGGTATTATAGCAGACCAGTCAGTGAAATTGTTGGAGTGAAGGAAGGAACTATCCTCAGATCTGATGACAAAACTCTTGGAGATCTCAGATCCTGGGACTCCAAAGCCACAGGTCAGGTTGGAAAGGGAGAAACAAGGGACTTAGTAGATACACTCACGGATCCAGTAGGAGACAGAGCTGGAAGAACCCCCATCAAGATCTGAGCTCTGAGGAATTTATGGATCACATCTACATCCGCCTCTGACAGACTTCTTGATACCCTATATGACAAAGTGGAAGGGGGTCGAGAGTTTCTTCAGAGTCTGGTATAGTTGAGTGAACAGATAAGGAGAAACAATCTTCACTGCATACTCTGTCATATGGCTTGTATGAGCCGAACTAGTTCTCAGATCCAAGGACTTATAATCCAAGGAAGAAGCAGATGGTAAGGGGGATTTGGTAATAGGAGCTGATCCTTTTAGATCTGAGGAAGGCTTTGGATCTGAGGAAGGCCAAGGAGGTTTTTCGGATCTGAGGAGGTCGGATCTGAAATATTTCTAATTTTTTCTAATGGCTCCTGTTAAGCCCTTGTGAACTTTTTTAGGAAACCTCTTTCTGGCATCTGAAGAAACAGCTTTGGGTGTTTTTGGGGGGAGAGTGAGCCCTAGAAGAAGCAGGAAGTTTGTTGCACCTGTCCAATAATGCTCTAGGATTAAAAGTAGTGCAAACAGAACAGGCTGTGTTGATATGGTCCAGTCCTAGACAATACACACACTTCTTGTGGGCATCGGAGTTTGGGATCTTATGCCCACAAGAAGTGTACTTTTTAAAACAGTTGGTTTCCCTGACATGGTTGAAGGGAGAAAGGCAGAAAAGAAACAATAATAATAAAACAATAACAACAACAACAACTACATTTTACTTTTTATTTTTAACTAGTAGCTATAAGGAAAGAAACAATACCAGCTATGGTATCCTAAAGAAAATACCTGTAAAGGTAAGGAAAGACTTACTAGCAATGGTATGAGGACTACTTAAAGGTGAGTAGAGAAACAAGAGAGTGTAAAATAAAAAGGAAAATCCTAATGCCAGCAAACACTAAGAGGAAGTATATAGAACAAAGACTAACAAGTTTTAAAAATAATAATATTAATTTAAGTAGTAACTATTGAAAGAGAAACAACTTACTACGCTCAAGAGATTGGAACCTACATCTAACCACAATGGCGGCAAACGGGATCTGAGGCAGTGGGGATGGACTAGAACATTATGGGTATAGGGTGGAGCTTGAGAGTTGGATCCAAAGTCTAGGAAATGCAGCTGAATTGGATCCAAGGTTCTGATCTGAAACCCATTTGTGAGGAAGAATGAAAAGGACAACATTGGATACCTATTTACCTATACAATGCATGGTTAAACATGGCTGCACAAATGTGGGCACTTTATAATAACAAACTAAGGCTGAACATATTTAGATGAGCACACTGATCAATAGCAAAACTCTTTAAGGTTCAACAGGCAATCAGAGGCCTAAAAATGATTAGGTTCTTTCTCCACTCTCACTAGAGTACACATTAATGAAATTCTTAGCAAGATTACTAGAAAATCACAAAGAAAGTGCACAGCTATTAAAGTAAAACTCATTAGGAGCACACAAGTACTTTTACCCAGGTCCTGTAGGACCCTGTAAAACTGTTTTTTTTTTTTTTTTTGTTAAATCTAGTAGAAATTTGTCACAATCAGTAGGCACCTCATAGCAAATGAGCTCTAAGCCATGCATCAACACAAAAAAAGCTGAAAATATTCAAACAAGTGCACTGACCAATAGCAAAACAACACTCTGCAACATTCTACAGCAATCAGAGGCCTAGAATGGCTTACTTCTTTCTCCTTTCTCACTAATGCAGACACCAATTCTTAGCTAGATTACTAGCAACAATTCACCTAAGCAGTACACAGCTATTACAGCAAAACTCAGTAAAACACAAAAGTACCTATCCAGGGTTTGCAGGGCTGTTTTTTGATCAAATGCAATGGAAAATTGTCACAATCAGTAGCCTTGCAGTTTAGGGTGTAAGCAGCTCATGTCAAATAAGCTCTAAACCATGCAAACATAGGCAATTTAAAACAGAGAAAAGTTAAAAATATTCAAACAAACATACTGGCCAAGAGCAAAACAAGTCTTCAAGGTTTTACAGCAATCAGAAGCCCTGAAATGGACACATTCTTCCCTCACTCTCATCAGAGTACAAACCAACTGACAAATGTGTTTTACATCTTTTTCTTCTAAGGACTAGGATTATCATTGTCTGTCCATCTGTAATTATTATTATTTTATAATTCATTCAGCCTCCAAACTGGGTGATTCAAAGCATACTTTTTTGGTTGTGACTGTATCATTCCTTAGTACACTGTCAAACAAGCTGAGACACACACACAAATGAGGGCCGTTCAATAAATAAAAAAGCAGCCCTGTTACAGAAGGTATATAAAACGACAGTGACTAACACTAATCCCAGTATATGTCAATGACATGGGAATACAGCACTATTTCCTTATGATTAGTATGACTCATAGAAAGCAGTCTTGAAATGGATTATTGGAATGAGAAAGGCCCGAAGAAAAACAATCACATTGATATGTCAAGCCCCATTGACAGCCATTTTGCAGAAAAATATATTAAAATTCTATAAGAAGCAGTCAAGACTGATTTTTAAGGTGTTAAAATAGCCCAGAAAACAAAAACAGTGAGAAAAAAATAGATTTTTTTTTAGTTATAAGGTAGAGCTTTCCGTTAAGATATGTTCTGTGATTCATGGGTACCATGCATGGGGTTTTGTATTTGGCATGAATCCTTGTTTACTGATAATAGGATATAAAGGAGTTTGAGGTCATTGTCCTGGACAATTACTGTAGATAAAATGAAAATAGAAACAGCACCAAAATAATTACTGCTACCTACACTTGTGAGACTAAACTAGCACTAGGCAGAAAAGGCAGGTAAGGAGGGACTGCTGCAACTGATTTGGAATCATTTTTCAGTGAGAACAGAACTATCCATGTTTTCCAGAGTTAGGACCACAGCAGCATTTTCTTATTTAGGCTCCTAATGCTAAGTAGCTACACTAATAATTATTTAATTTAAATTAGTATTTACTACGTTGGTACCCTGAGTAAACTGACATTGCCTTAAAGGGCACTGTAGCTGTAGACAAAGCTTCAGCTGGTATAAAAAAACCACTAGTGATTTAGCTGCTGTCTATCCCTGTCAAAATAGCAGACTGTCTTCCATCTCCCACAGGCAGACACATATTAGGCCACCTCAGAATGATACCAAACAACAAGCCAATTAAAAGATGGATTTGTTTTGCTTATAATGAGGCATTGCCTCTGTAACAATACAATACTACTCAAGAGTAGTTTCCTTCCAGTCTTAGAAACATATTCAGAGAACTCCATCATGTTCCTCTTTATGAAGACTGGGGGGAGGGGGGTATCACAAGCTTTATTATGTCGTAGTCATCCATGAAGTGAAGAGACTTGAATACCCTATTAATAAGGTGGATTCTAGAAACCGAGGTGTCGCTGACTATTAGCCTGTCTTTGCTCAGCTTTCTGAGTGGTGCATTAGTGCCAAACTGTAGAGTCATATTTACGTAACCATGACAAATGGACAGAGCCATAGTAGGCTCAACTAACACACAGTGCTAGTTCTTGAAGTAGCACCCCACTTCCCCAGCACAAAAATGGACTTTGGCTTTCTGCAAATCCATTCCTCCATTGCCTCTTTAAGTGAAGAGAAGCTCTACAAATACACACACACCCTAATCTGTCCAATTAAAGAGCAAATAAAAAAAGAAGAGCTGAAAAGGCAAAGCACCCTTCTGTACTGGCATTTCAGTACTGGAAAACTATAAAAAAATGCAGCTGTAAGTCTCAATCACACCCTCTTTAACACTTTTGCCCAGAGCAGCTGCCCCCTTTTTCCCATCCTTCCTATACTACTGTGAGTGGACTGCTCTTATAGTCTGATGGGCTTAACCAAGCCACTCTTGTTTTTATTTGCTACTTTGCTATTCCTCCTATTTATTTGGCATAACTTCTGTACTTAGTTCAGAGTCAGTGTGACCCTAAGTTCCTATGCTTATCCCACTAACTGGCTCAAGGCAATAACAAGCTCTAAAAGAGATGCCTGTCCATCTCAGGTGACAAGCACCCTCATACTCACAGTCAAAAACACACCTAGGGATAATTTAACCTTGCCAATTCATCAACCAGCATGAGTGTAAAGGGAAATGGTAAACCCAGACCAAACCTATGGGAATACAGATAGAATACATAAACTTCATATAGAAGGCAAATGCCAGGAAAGTACGGAGTTGGAAAACCAAGTTCTATGATGCAGCAATTTTTAACATTCTACTGCTCCATCACTGGGCTTTGTATGTATCTATGGCTGTGTAAGTGTGTGCATGTTTGTTCAACTGAACAACTTGGATGGTTTAATTGTAGGCTGCCTCTTTACTTAAAGAAAAAAGAAGTTATGTACTCACTGTAACGTTCCATCTGTATTGTCAGTTTTTCATCTCTTCTCATATGTGGGGTTGGATCTGAGTCCTCGAATCCATCTCGACCATTAGCAAGCTCATGGCAACTAAAAAGCTCTTGGATACGCCCCCTTACCCACAATTCATCTGTCCCCATTACCTCAGATCTTGTTTGCTGTAACTATATTAGTAAGAAGAGAAGGGTTAGAATTCAACACACAAACAGCCTTAAGTGAAGCAATTTCTGGAGTCTAATGGAATTAAATCTAACCCTAGACATTGTCCTCCCATTCAGCCAGGTGTCTAAAGATGGCGGCTGGAGGGTGGGATTGTGAGGAGAGATGAAAAACTGACAATACAGATGGAACGTTATAGTGAGTACATAACTTCTTTATCTGATATTGTCAATTTTTCATCCTCTCCTCACATATGGGACAAAGTCCTTATCTACCTGTATCCAGGGTGGACTCACAGAAGAATATTCCTCAGAACCATAACACCAAAAGAAGCCCTTCCCCTGGAGACCAAATCTAAATTGTAGTGAGTAATAAAAGTATAATGTTTTGCCCAAATACCTGCGGTGCAAATATCATCCAAGGACGCACTGGACTGAAAGACTGCAGATGTGGCCATTGTTCTGTTTGAATGGGCCTGAATGGAACTCTCAGGCTTCATGCCCTTTGAAGAATAAATAAAGGAAATGCAACTAGAAAGCCACTTGGATAAAGTAACTTTGGTAACATGAAGGCCTTTTCTAGGCCCTGTGAACACAACAAACAATGGGTTTGTCTTCCGAAATTCTTTGGTTCTATGTAATTAGAAACATAACTGTCTATGAACATCCAACAGATGCAAAATATATTCCCCTTTGTTACTAAACTTAGGGAAGAAAACAGGTAACTGAATAGCATGATTAAGATTTGCTTAAGAGACAACTTTAGACAAGGAGGAGGGGTTGGTACACAATGAGACTCTGTCCTTATGAAAAATTATACAGAGGTTCAGAAGACAGGGCTTGAAGGTCTGAAATCCATCTTGCTGAAGTGATTGCCACTAAAAATAGTGTTTTCCATGAAAGACACTTAGCATCACAAATTGCTGTAGGTTCAAAGGAAGGCCGAGTAATCAGACGCAGAACCAGATTTAAATCCCAAGGGGGAGAAGGGTCCTTGTAAGGAGGTTTTAATAATAAGGTCCTTTTTAAGAATGCTTTGCTAAGTTTGTGGGAGTTCAAGGAGGAGTTGTCAAATCCAAAATGGAAATTTGAAATGGCTACTAACTGTACTTTAATGGTAGATGTCTCTGCCCCATTATTGAAAAGATGGGCTAGGAAGTCCAATATGAAATGAATAGGGGCTGTGATGGGATCCATGTTGTGTTGCTGTGCCCAAAAGACAAATCTCTTCTGTTTACTCCTATATAGTTTCTGAGTTGATTGCTTATGGGATGACATCAAGATATGATGGACTGGAGAGGAGAGCATAGGTTGTTTGGAGATTAATGGAACTGGAGGAACCATGATGTCAGCTTCAGATTGTAAAAGTTGGGATGAGTCGTTTCTGTCGGATGTGGCAACAGGTCTGGAGAAGTGTCAAGAATCCAGGGTTCCTTTTGTAGATAAGGACACAGGAAGGGAAACCAGATCTGTTGAGGCTAATATGGGGCAATGAGGATAACTGTCCTCTTCAACCTTTTGGCCTTCTGAAAGAACTTGGGGATCAATGGATTTGGGGGAAAGCCATACAGAAGTCCGGGGGGCCAATCACATATCAGAACATCCCTGTGGGGGAATCAGGACAAAGTGCATTTGTTGTCGAGGGGAGAGGCAAAAAGACTGCAGCAAGGCTGGCCCCACGTGTGGAAAATGTGGTCTACCACATTCTAATTGAGAGACCACTCATGTGGCATGAGAATGGCTCTGCTCAGTTTGTCCGGTATGAAGTTGGATCTCCCCAGAATATGCATTGCTATCAGAAAGCGGCAGGATGAGATTGCCCACTGCCACACTCTGAGTGCTTTCCAACAGACGGGGTATGATCTGTTTCCTCCTTGCTTGCTTATGTACCATATGACCAATATATTGTTGGACCGAATTGCTACCATGCCTAGAGGAAGGGCATACTGAAATGCCTGCAATGCTAAGAACACCACTCTCATCTCTAAAGCATTTATGTGGAGCTTGGCCTCATCTGCAGACCAGGTGCCTTGAACCAACTTCCCCAGATAATGTCCCCCACCCTATCTGGGAAGCATCCGTGATCACCATAGCCTGTGGTAGAGGGGGATAAAGGGTTGGCCTTGTGTCACCTGCTGAGAATGAATTCACCATGAGAGCTCTTTTTTGCATGTTAATGTTATAAGAATCTGATAGGACATTGAATGATGTATTATCAACCACTGCAAAGCTAGATGTCATTGCAAAATTTGCATGTGAAACTTGGCCAGTGGGACTAACACAATTGCTGCAGCCATGGAACCTAAGGCCTGAAGAACAGAAAGGGATGGTACTCTTTTGTTTCTGATCAACCTTGCATTCTGTCTCTTGATTGTCAGTAGTCTGAAAGGGGGAAGTTTAGCAATCATCAGATTCGTGTCTAACAGGGCTCCTATGAACTCTTTCATTTGAGTGGGTTCCAGATGAGATTTTTGGTGATTTATTGTTATGCCTAGTTCTGAGCAAAGTTGAAGAACAGAATCTCTTGCAAATATGAGTAGATGCCTGGTCAGGGTGGAAATGAGCCAGTCATCTAAGTATGGAAACACTCAGAATCCTTGTCAGCTCAGTTGAGCCACAACCACTGCCATACATTTGGTGAACACTCTGGGGGCGGTAGTGAGGCCAAAGGGCAGCACTCTGAACTGGTAATGACTGGCTCCCAGCCAGAAGCACAGGTATCTTCTGGACTGTCTGTCCATTTTTATGTGATAGTATGCATCCTGAAGATCTATAGAGCACATCCAATTGTTCTTTTCCAGGAAGGGAAGTATGGACTGTACTGTGACCATTCAGAACTTGCTGCAATGGACTGATTTGTTCAATTTTCTGAGATCTAGAATTGGTCTCCAGTCCCCTGTTTTCTTTGGCACCAAAAATAACCTTGAGTAAATTCAGAATCCCCTCTGGTCTGGGGGGATCTCTTGGATAACTCTTTTTTCTAGCAGACTCAGAATTTGCGAAAGTGTTTGACCCTTTTGACTTGGTGGAACATCTGGCATTTTCTTGTTGGGAAGAGGTTGCTGGAAGAAGGGAATTTGGTAGCCCCTGGATATTATCCTCTGCATCCACACATTGGAAGTTATGTTCTGCCAGGCTCTCCAGTGCAGGGATAGACAACCCCTGATTGCCTACAGAGGTGGATAATCAGGCCTCCTTTCAGAAATGCTGAAAGAGTGTTTCCCAAAGAATGGTTCCTGAGAACCCTGGTCCTGTGGACCTCCTCTGCCCCAAGCATGACATTTTCCATTGTTGCCCCCCCCCCCGCCTCTGGGGGAAAACTCTCAACATGTGTCCTGGCAAGACCCTTGAGACTCTTTGAACCACATTTTCCTACTACCTCTCTGAGCTTTAGGATAACGTCTCTGAGGAGCTGTAAATTATATGCCCATAGCAGGCAGGATTTTACCATCTTTCTCACTCCTGGATAGTTTATCCTTGACTTTGGGCCCCAAAAGAGATGTGCTGTCAAAAGGAGCATTGATGAATGAAGACTTAAAAGGCTCTGCAAAATCACAAAGGCACATCCAGGCATGCCTCCTCATGGAAATGCCGGAACCCGGTGCTCTGCTCGTTCCTTCAGCATCATGTGCAATAAACCTTATAGAACAGTAGGTAACAGAATGAAGGGTGGCTAACTGGGAAGCTATCTTTTCTTTAGCTCCCTCAGCTACTGCTCCTTGAAGGTTATCTGAGAGCTCCTTGATCAGATCCATTTCTAACCTGGTGAAATGAGATAAGTAATTCAGTAAACTCAGGGCAAAGGTCGCTGAGGAAAAGATGTGCTTCCCACATCTATTCATCATCCTAGAATCTTTATTAGGAGGATGGACAGTAGAACTCTCATCAGAAAGTTCTTTCTTTGTCGCTGCCTCATGACCATGGCATCTACTGCAACCACCTTAGTCCAAAAACCCTTGTTCAGAGAAGCTGTTATGACCTTATTTGGTCTTCAGGGAACAGGCTGGATGAAATCTGGGGTCTCCCACACCCTCTGTGAGATTAGGTCTATAAGCTCATTGGTGGGCAGAGTCACCCAAGAGGTAGAAGGACAGGAACTGAAGGCTGCCAGGTACACCGACTCCTCAGGCGAGGGGCTGCTGGACTTCCAGTCACCCCTCTGCTTGAGAAGTTCTAGAATCTCAACAAAGGACAGGAAGTGACCATGGGGATCACTTACCTTCATTGAGGTCGGTGTCTTCAGTAGCTGATTTCATCCTGGAGTCTAGGTGCTTCCTCTTGCATAACCTCTTCTGTGGAACCTCCTCAGTGGGATAGTCTGGGGAGGTTTCAGAAGAGTCGGGGGTACCCTGACAGGAATCCTGGCACCTAGGTTCTCGCTGTCATTGTGGAACAAGTTGAGAAGAAGAAGAGTGCTGAGTGTCTGTCTGGGATAATGGATCTGAAGTGGGGTGACTTTGCTAGTGCAGAGGCAACCAATAGCCCTCTCCAAAGCCCAAAAGGCTGACCGTTCCTGGAAGGACAAGGACTCTGGACTTGAGCAGTCATATTTCTGGGATGGAGACTTCCCAGTTCAGAAGACAGCTCACCCAGGGAGGAAGCCAGAGCCAAGCTCACTTTTGCAGAATGCCTGAGGGCCATCGACCACTCTGACAATCTGGGAGTTGACTGGACTCTAGGTCTGCGAAGCTCATTTCAGCTCTGGGAACTCTCTGTCTCTGAAAAGGCTGATAAGCTCTGATCCAAGGAAGATAGCATCTTAGGATCCAAACTCAAAGTCAACAGGCATATAGGATCTGTGATTTCTGAAACTTGCCTTGAAGTCAGATGAGGAGGAAGTGGGGGAGTGGATGGTTTAGGTAGACCTGGAGTCAAAAGAGCTGAGGTAGAAGGGGACCTAGTGATACCATCCACCCATAAGATCTTTTGCACCATCCACTTCACTTCTTCTTCTGTGATACTCCTGTTTGAACAAGAGGACATAGCAGAAGGGGATCTCAGCCTCGACAGAAAGGGGTACGGTACCCTCGAAGGTACTGGGTCGTATGGAGGAGAGTACCATGTTCTTGGTAAATTCAGTATTGGCTTGAAAATGCTAAACATCGGATTTAACCCCAATGGATCTGACCCACCCTTGTCAGATGAGGTCCAAGCCGAAGAAGCCAAATCTGATGAAATATTGGTCGGAGCAGACAACTCCAATCGGATCTGATACTCCCCAGAGGAGGAAGTTTTTGATTTTTTTTGAACTTCGGCTCTGAAATATCAGTCGACGCTGATGATGGTCTTTTCTTGGCCTTGTCTAAGGATTTGGAGGACAAGGACAAAGAAGTACTTGAAAGAGCCGATTTAGTTTTAGGGGAAGAAATTGCTCCAGATATGGCTTCATCAAAGGCTGAAGACAACATCCCTCTTAAAATGAGCTTATTCCTTCAGTCTATTAAAGCTCGGTTATTGAAGGAGAGATATATGGCATAGTCCTCCTGTAAATGCAAATACCCAAGACAGTACACGCATAAAGAATGTGAGTCACTGAACAGGATTTTATGCTTGCACTTGGTGTGCTTCTTGAAGCTCATTGGTTTCTCTTGTTTCTCCACCATAATGGAGGAGAAGAGGTATAACACACACACACACACACACAAAGACACACACACACACACACACACACACACACACACACACACACACACACACACACACACACAGACATAAAACACTCACTCAAGAGAAAAGGATAGAGGAAGTGTATTTTCTTTATTTTTTTTTTTTTTTTTGCTTTAAAATAGAAGGAGGTAGAGGAAAACCCTACTAATGATAGCAGGGAAGAAATACCTCAAAGATAAATGGTTACTGACAGGAAAGAAGGGGGAAAGGTAGGGCAAGATAAAAATAGTAGATATCAACTAGTGGGACAGAGCAACAGATAGAAAAAGTATATAAAGGACTATCTAATCAAAATATTAGCAAGGTGCTATTGAAAGAATTTCAAGCAAAAATTTAGAACCTGACCCAAGAGCTATTGGAACAACTACGTCTTCACAAAGTGGCAAACAAGATGTGAAGTAATGGGAACAGATGCATTGTGGGTAAGGGGGAGGTACCAATGAGCTTTCTGGTTGCCATGAGCTTGGTAATGGCTGAGCCAGATCTGAGGACTCGGATCCAAATCCACATGTAAGGAGAGGATGAAAAATGGACAATATCAGATCTATTCTTTGTCTAGGGATCCTTCTCTCATACCTCTTGACCCCATTCAGAACATAAAATGAAAAAACAACTTGTTTGTGTATATTTTCTAGCATATCCCCATCCCACCTCCGACCTAAAGCACAAAATCACAGAAGATTATTGCCCAGGATTGCCGCCCTCCCTCCATCCTCCCAACTTCTGTAAGTGTCACTGCTAAATGTTGAGGGTATATACCTCCTATAACCTCCCACTGCATTCAGAGTACTGTTATTCTTTGCCCAGTATTGCCCACCTCTCACTCCTTGTTCATTGCCAAATAAAACAAAATGAATAGTTTTTATAGCAAAGATGAAATGCTCTGGCATGCAGTGCATTAATATTGTATAAAAAAAGTTATGTGCTCACCATAATGTTCCATCTGTGTTCTCCATTTTCATTCTTCCTCAACAAATGGGTTTGGATCTGACCCTCGGATCTGACTCAACCGCTTTTTCCAACTCATGGAACACTGAAACTCTCAAGCTCCTCCCTTACCCATAATGCATTAGTCCCCTACCATACTTCAGATCTTGTTTGCTGACCTTTAAGTCTATATAATATTTAACAAATAAAAAGAGATGAAATAATAGTATATGGAGCTCAAATAAATGAACATTGGTTCCTTTAGCATCTTCTAAGCCTTCCGGAAATCAAATTGTTAGGGTGTTGGAGGAAGGGGAGTTGAGGAAGAATGAAAATAGGCAACACAGATGGAATGATATGCAGAGTACATAACTTTTTTATCTGATGTTGTCATTTGCATTCATTCCTCAATAAATGGGACATATTCTTGAGCACCCCTGAGCTCAAGACTGCTCTTCCTCTATAGACCAGATTCAATTTGTAATGAGCAATATAGGTAAGAGGATTAGCCTAAGTTGCAGCTGCACAAATATCAGCCAAGGAAGATCTGGATAAAAATACTGAAAAGGTGCCATAGACCTGGTAAAACAAGCTCTTAGAGGTTTTGGCAAAGACAAACCCAATTTTTTGTAAACAAAGGAATACACTCAGTTAACCATTTGACTGTGGTCACTTTAGTAAATGGTTTGCCCAATTTTGAATCCAAAAAGGAGACAAATAATTGATCAGATTTCCTGAAACGTTTTGTCCTATGTAGATAAAAATGTAACTGTCTGTGAACATCCAGCAGGTGCGACATATACCCGCCTTTGTTTGAGAAATTTGGAAAGAAAACTGGAAGTCTGATTGCTGTTAGATTCTGACATCACCTTAGGAAGGAGCAATGGGTTGGTTTGTAAGGATACCCTATCCTTATAAAAAAAATCAAATAAGGAGTCTTAGAAGATAGGGCTAGAAGTTCTGAGACTCTTCTAGCAGAGGTAATGGCCACTAAAAAGACAGTCTTCCAGGTTAAAAATTTTAGTTCATACTTAGCTGACCATTCAAAGGGAGATTGGATCAAATATTGTAAAATTAAATTCAAATCCCACAGGGGAGTGGGATCTTTAAAAGGGGGTCTAAAAGAAAGGTTCCCCTTATAATGGCCTTACAAAGTTTGGAAGAAGCTAAAGATGAATTATTTACTCCAAAGTGAAAATTAGAAATGGCAAATAGCTGTACTTTAATAGTTGAAGAACTAGTACCTTCATTAAAAATTGAAGCTGAAAACATGAGAACTTTAGGTACTGACACTGAAAAGTGATCAATGTCATTTTGCTGCACCCAAAAAAAGAAGTTATGTCTTACCATAACGTTCCATCTGTGTTGTAGATCTTTATTCATTCATTACTGATAGGACTTCGGTTCCATCCTCGGAACCGACATGGCCATTTCCAAGCTCACGCTATCCAAAACCTCTCAGCTAAGACCTACCCATAATGCCCCTCTCATAGTCTCTTCAGATCGAGTTTGCCTGCCCTTATATTATAGAGATAATAAAAGAGACAGTAGGAGGCTCTGTCTGAGCAAATACCTTAACTAGGAAATCCTAAAATCCACCAGGAGTTCAGGCAGGGGGAAGGAGGGCGGGAAGTAATGAATGAATAAAGATCTACAACAGAGATGGAATGTTATGGTAAGACATAACTTCTTTATCTGATGTTGTAAATCTTTATTCATTCCTTACTGATAGGACTGAGTCTCCAGCTACTTGAGTCCTGGGTGGCCCTAAGGAAGGATATTCCTGGGCACCATAGAACCAAAAGATGCTCTTCCCCTGGATGCCAAATCCAATTTGTAATGTGTGATAATGGTATGAGGTCTTGCCCAAGTGGCTGCTGCGCACATAGAGGCTCTGGAATGAAAAGCCACAGAAGTAGCCATCAATCTAGTGGAATGAGCCTTTACTCTAGAAGATAAAGACAGGTTATTCTGATGGTAGATAAAGGTAATGACATTTCTAAGCCAGGAAGATAGAGTCACTTTGGAGACAGGTTCACCCAGTCTGGGTCCCACAAAGGCCACAAACAATTGATCCATTTTTCTGAAAGATTTAGTTCTGTCCAAGTAAAAATTAAGTTGCCTATGAACATCAAGGATATGCCAAAGATATTCCCCTCTATTTGAATGTTGAGGGAAGAAAACCGGCAGGTCAATAGATTGGTTAATTGAAAACCCAGAAATGACCTTGGGCAAGAAGGATGGGTCAGTACTTATGGACACTCTTTCCCTGTGGAAAATCAAGTAATGTCTCTTGACACTCAAGGCCTGCAATTCAGATACTCTTCTCACTGAGGTAAGGGCTACTAGAAGTAGAATCTTCCAAGACAAAAATTTTGTATCACATGAATTAGAAGGTTTGAAAGGAGGGTTTGTTAATGACTGAAGCACCAAAGTCAAGTCCCAAGGCTGTATGGGGGGCTTGACAGGAGGTTTAACATGTAATACTCCTTTCAAGAAAGTTTTGCACAGATGGTGTGACATAACAGAAGAATTATCAAATCTATTGTGAAAATTTGCGAAAGCTGCTAAATGTACAGTAATTGTTGATGCTGAAGCTCCTACATGTAGAAGAGTAGTCAGGTATTGTAGGATCTTCTGAATAGGCATAGAGACTGGGTCTATGTCATTATCTTTGGCCCATGTATTGAACCTAGCCCACTTACTAGAATAAATTTTCCTGGTGGAAGGTTTGTGTGAAGCCAGAAGAATTTCACGGACAGGAGATGAAATATCAGGTAGCCTGGCAATCATCGGAAGTGGAGAAACCAAGCTGTGAGCTTGAGGCTGTGGAGATTGGGGTGAATCAGTCCATGAGGGTGAGATAGCAGACCGTGGGATTGATCCAGGCTCCATGGGCTGTGAATCAGATGAGGCCATTGGAAAGGGACCCACACTTGATGGGGCCAATAAGGGGCAATGAGGATCACTTTGCTTCTCAACCTTTGAGCTTTCTGGAGGAATTTTGGGATGAGGGGTAATGGGGGAAAGGCATACACCAGACCCGGGGGCCAATCGTGCATCAGAGCATCCCTCGGTGACTCCCCCTGAGGGGGAATCAGAGCAAAGTAGCTTCTGCATTTGTTGTTTAGAGGGGAAGCAAACAGGTTGCAGCAAGGCCTGCCTCAATGGCGGAAGATCTGATCCGCTATTACAGGATTACAGGACTGAGGGACCACTCATGAGGCATCAGGATGTTCTTGCTCAGATTGTCTGCAATAAGGTTAGAACTCCAGGGAATGTGTGTTGCTATAAGAAAGCATTTGGAAGCTATCGCCCAGTGCCAAATTCTCTTGGCTTCCTGACACAGGGGGTAAGACCTGGTTCTGCCTTGTTTGTTTATATACCAGATGACTAACATGTTGTCTGATTGAATTGCAATGGTCCTGGAAGGGAGGGATGTATTGAAAGCTTGCAACACTAAGAGAACTGCCCTCAGTTCCAGGACGTTTATGTGCAAATTGGCCTCCATGTGAGACCAGGTGCCTTGGACTGTATTTCTCTGGAAATGCCCCCCTCCTAGCAGGGAAGTATCTGTGGTCACCGTGGCCCTGGCCTGGGGAAAGGCAGAATGGTCGACATCAAAGATTTGATTCCGGCTTCATCCACCAAAGCATTTCTTTCTTGCAAAGATTTGTAAGGCATATAAAGTGGTTGAGAGGATGGGTTAGGATCGACCACTGTGATGAAAGGAGTCACTGTACTAGTCTCATGTGCAACCTCACCAGTGGAACTAAGGTAATGGTTGCTGCCATAGAACCCAGAAGTTGTAGTACAAGGTGCGCTGGTACAATAGTCTGTTGGAGGAGGACTTGAACCTGGCTTCTTATTTTTGAGAGCCTATGAGGAGGAAGGGAAGCTTGACAGGATGTTGAGTCGAAGATTGCTCCAATAAATTCCAGTGTTTTTGTTGGGGACATTTGAGATTTTTCCTTGTTGATCGTAATCCCTAAGTGAAGAGCAAGGCCTTGAGTGTAAGAGAGGTTATGGATGAGAAGATTCCTGGTCTTGGTGGTAAGGAGCCAATTGTCTAGATACAGAAACATCTGGAATCCTTGTAGTCAAAGATGAGCTACTACAACTGCCATACATTTGGTGAACACTCAGGGGAGTGCTGTCGAATGACCGAATGGCAGTACCCTGAACTGGTAGTGATTGGCTCCCAGCTGGAAGCGGAGAAATCTCCAGGAGTGCTGGTCCATCTTTATGTGGTAATACGCGTCCTGGAGATCTATAGAGCACATCCAGTTGTCCTTCCCTAGAAAGGGGAGAATGGACTGTAGCGTGACTATCTGGAATTTTTGAGGTTTTATGAATTTGTTCAGTAAGCTGAGATCCAGGATTGGTCTGCAGTCCCCTGTCTTTTTTGGCACTAAAAAGAACCTTGAGTAAAAACTGGATCCTCTCTGGTCTGGTGGGACTGGCTGAATGACACTTTTTCTTAGCAGCTTTTCAATTTCTAAGGTTGCTACCTCCCTCTGACTGGGTGGAACATTGGAGATTCGTTTGACGGGTCTGGGAGTAAGATCGAATGGGATATGGTAGCCTCTGGATATTATTCTCTGCACCAATGCATCAGTAGTCATAAGTTGCCAGGCTTGTAGGTGCAGAGAAAATTGACACACAACTGCTTCCAGAGGAAAGCAATCGGGCCACTGCTCAGGAGTGCTGGTACGGTCGGCCGGAGAAGGAATCTCTAGCTCCCTGGTTACGCGGATCCATCTGCCCCAAAAGGGGTGTCTTCTGGATGATTTGCCCCCTCTGACCTGGGAGGATTGCTCGCCACGAGTGTCATGAAAAGATCCTTGGGACTTTTTGAACCACAATTTTCCTCCCCTCTGATTACTGGAATGGGATCTCTGGGGAGTGGAAAAAGTATGCCTACAGCTGACAAGGTCTTTCTGTCTTTCTCACTTCATGATAGTGTGTCTCGTACTTTGGGACCAAAGAGTGAAGATTCGTCAACAGGCGCATTGATGAATGAAGATTTAAAGGGGTCTGTGAAATCACACAAATGCATCCAATCATGCCATCTCATGATGATGCCTGATGCGGCTACTCGAGCTGCCCCCTTGGTGGTGTGAGATATCAAGCGAATCAAGAAGTTCGAGATAGATTCCAGGGTAGCTAGATGCAAGGTGACAGTGTCACGCACTTCAGGCAGTACCCCCGCCAAAGAGGTAGACATTTCAGAAATTAGGTCTCTTTGGAGGCGAGTGAAGTGTGTCAGATAGTTCAGCAATCAAATGGCAAAGGTCGCTGAAGTGTAGGTCCATTTCCCCAGTCTGTCCATAGTCCGAGACTCCCTGTTCAGGAGATGAACAGTGGAACTATCTTCTGCCAGTTCTCTCTTGGTGGTCGCCACCACAACCATGGAATCAACTACCAACTGCTTGGACCAATTGGGCTGGTCTTCGGGGGTGGATAAAATTTTGTCTGACCCCCCGGGGGACAGGTTCTACATTGTCTGGGGCCTTCAAGGCACATTGCACAATCAGTTTTACAAGCTCATCCACAGGTGGGTTCACCCAGGAAGCAGATGGCCAAGCACAGAAGGCCTGCAAGAACACCGATTCCTCCAAAGAAAGGTTAGATGACTTCCACTCTCCCCACTGCTTGAGGATCTCGAGAATGTCTCCAAATGAGATGTCTTCTGGGGGAGACTGTGGGGACCTTTCTCCATCATTGCAATCAGTGTCCTCAGTAATAGATTCCTCAGGGGAATCAAGGTGCTTCCTCTTGCACCGTTTCTTCCAGGGTGGCTCCCCAGTGGGATCCTCTGAGGAGGACTCAGGAGAAAGGGTTCCCTTCAAGGGAAGGTCTTGCGGCTCCCATGCTCGGGATCCTAGAGTAGGGGGTTTGGACAGCTGCATGCTAGAGGGGATTCTGGTTTCAATGCCACTGGTGCTGACTCCAAGCCTGTTGAGGCAAGGACCCTCTCCATCACTTGGAAAGCAGGCCTGCCCGAGGGGGATGGGAGCCCAGAACCGAGAAGGACAACCTTGGAACCAGGGTCACACCCCACCCTGAGGAGCCCACCTCCAGGTGAGGAGCTCTGAGAGGACTGGTAGCTTTCAGAGCCATGGCCATAGATGGCGCCAGCGAAAAAATAGGTGCTGAACTAGAAACCACGGTGCCAACAGCCAAATCACTGCTCCAAGAGTGCACCAGTTCCAATGGAGCTGATGCACCAAGAGTAATCGGTACCAACAGGGGAACCTCCGCAGTCGGAGCTGAGACAGTATTCACCAGGGTGGTCATCGGTATGGAAGTTACTGGGGCCTTGAAAGAGGCTGGAGGAGGAGATACTGGTGAGTATGCCATGAAAGGTTCCATTCCAAAGAGGATGGAAGACCTAGCAGGGGCGGGCAATCCTCTAGTTGCCAGAAGCTGGTCCACAACCCGCACTACATTTAGTTCTGAAAGGCTCTTGGTGGATCTGTAGGGGGCTGCTGAAGGAGAGTCAGGTCTTTCAAGAAAGGGGCTAAATTGCTACCCTGAAAAAGGGTCATAAGTTGGAGAATATCTAGTTCTGGGAAGGTGTTCAACCTTTGAAACCAATGGGGTCATTGTCTGTAAAGCCGTATAAGCTATCGGCACTGTGGCCATGGATGGTGCTGAAGTGGGTATGGTACTCAAAGCCGGTGTGAAGACCAAAGACGGCACCGAGGACGATGGTGTCAAAGCTGGTACTATAATAGAAGTCAAAATTAGAGGTGGCACCAAGGGACAAGACATAGAGCCTGATGCCGAGGTTGTCTGCACCGAAGGCGCCAGAGAAGCTTGGTGTCGACTCAGTTCAGAACGAATGGAGTTGTAGGAACCGAGTGACTCCGTTTCTCTTTGTGTTTTTTATTCTTAGGAGGTGGTGAGACCTCTGTTCTGGAGAGAGCCTCCAAAAAAGTCGTTTTCATCAAACCTTTCAATATCAATTTGTTTTTGTGCTCAGCTAGAGTGCGATTACTGAAACTGGAACAGATATCACACAAGGCATTTATATGGTCAACGCCCAAACAATAAACGCACCGAGCATGACCGTCTGAGTTGGGCATCTTACGCCCACACTTATCGCAGTGCTTAAACCCCAATTTAGCTTTTTCAGGCATAATAACACCACACTAATCTAAGCTGACAAGGTAAACAGTCAAAAAACAACAGCAGAGTTAAAGAGAAAAAGGTTTATATATATATATATATATATATATATATATATATATATATATATATATATCAGAGAAGAGTACCAACAATGGTACTTAGAAATACCACAAGTGGTAAGAAAGAGGGCCTACCAAAGGTAGGAGAGATGGACAGTACCAATGATGGTATAAAAGCAACTACCAATGGTAGAGGGTAGGAAATAGGCCAAGCAGAGGAGTCTATAGACTAGAGAAGAAAATTAGTGAAAAACTGACTAAAAAGTAAGGTTTTGAGAGAAATTTACATAAAACTCTACACTTAGCTTTGAGAGAGAAGGCTTGGCATGTCTGATGAGGAACACGGCAAACGAGATCTGGAGAGACTATGAGAGGTGTGTTATGGGTAGGTCTTAGCTGAGAGTTTTTGGCTGGCATGAGCTTGGAAACGGCTGTATTGGTTCTGAGGATGGAACCAAAGTCCTATCAGTAAGGAATGAATAAAGATTTACAACATCAGATCATATCTTTTCCATTTCCTTCTGTAAATTTTTCTTGTGGAAATTTTGGGAGGTCAAAATAATGTGGTGAACAGGGGAAGAGAGCCTGGGCTGTCTAGCAATCAATGGAGGTGAAGAAATCATGTGGTCAACTTTAGGCCTAAAATGACTGGGTGTATCACATCAGTCGGGTGAGAGAGAAGGTCTGGAATTGAATCTATTGCAGGTGAAGCAGATGTGGCCAAAAAAAGGGGAACCAAATCTGACAGGCCAGTAAGGAGCAATGAGGATGTCTGTGCTCTTCAGTCAAGATGCTTTCTGAAAGAACTTGCTATCACGTTGGATTTCCCCAGAATGTGCATTGCTATCAGAAATCGATTGGATGAGATCAGCCATTGCCACACTCTCAAAGCTTCTCAACACAGGGAATAACATTTGGCTCCTCCTTGATTGTTGATGTACCAGACCATTGACATATTGTCTGTCTGAATCGCAATGGTCCCAGAGGGGGGAGTGTCTTGGAAGGCCTGCAATGCTAAGGAGGACAGCTCTCATTTCTAGGACATTAATATGTATAGTGGTTGTTTGGGGTCCACATGTCTTGGACTGTCTTTTCCAAGAAGTGCCCACCCTCACTCAGTTTGGGAAGTGTCAATGGTAACTATAGCCTTGTTCTGAGAGGGAATGAAGGGGCAACGTTGTATTATCTGATAGGAGTAAATTCACCAAAGGAGGTAATTTTTGCATGCCTGAGTTATCATAATTTGGGTGGATAAAGGTTGGTGAAGAATAGACTACTGAGTCGCTAGGGTCCACTGAAGACTTCTCATGTGATATCTTACTAATGGAACCAAAACTATTGCAGCATTGACCCCAGTGCTTGAAGGATCAATCAAGCTGAGAGAGAAGAATTTTGAATGATATTTTTGACCTGGAATCATATGGTTTGTACCCTTGGGAAAGGAAGGGAGGCTGTCAAGGATACAGCATTGAGCAAATCTCTGATCATCTCCAATATCAGAGTTAGTTCTAGTTGAGATTTGTTGTGACTGATAGTAATTCCCAGGTAACAGTATAACTGAAGTACATAATCTCATGCTTTAATCAGATGATACCTGGTCAGAGCAGTTATTAGCCAGTCGTCCAAGTAAGTAAGCACCCAGAATCCTTGGAGTGTCAAGTGAGCTGCCACTACTGCCATGCATTTGGTGAACACCCTGGGGTCTTTGGTGACACCAAAGGGCAGAGCTCTGAATTGGTAATGACTGGCTCACAGCCAGAAGCATGGGTATCTTCTGGATTGTCTGTTCATTTTTATATGACTGTACACATCCTGAAGATCTATTGGGCACATCCAGTCATCCTTGTGCAGAAAAGGCAGAATGGACTAAACCATGACCATCCAGAACTTTGCGTACTGAACTGACTTGTTCAGAATGCTGAGATCCAAAATTGGTCTTCAGTCCCCTGTTTTCTTTGGCAATAAAAGAATCTTGAGTACGTTACAGACTCTTTATGATCTTGGGGGACATCTTGAATGGCTCTTTTTTCTAGCAGTTTTTTTATTTCTAGTGCTGCTGTTTACGTCTGACTGGGTAGAACATTGAAAAATGTTGTTTACTGTTAAGAGGGGTAGGGAAAAGGATATTATATAACCTCTGGAAATAATCCTCTGCATCCATGAATTTTTTGTAACCTCTAGCCAGCTCTCTGGTGCAGGGATAAACAACCCCCAACTGCCTCCAGAGGTGGGCAATTGGGCCTCCTTTCAGGAGCACTGGTAGGGTCTGTCAGAGAAGGTATCTCTAGATCCTTGGTTTTGCAGATCTCCTCTGCCACGTGGGTGGCATCTTCCATTAGAGTTCCCCCCTCTGCCCATGGTGGAACTATCTTCACATGGATCTTGGAAGGGACCCTGGGACAATCTGAATCACATTTTTTGACCACCTCATTGATTCCAAGAAAAGGTCCTTTGAGGAGTCAAAAAACATATGCCCACAGTAGACAGGTTTTACCTTCCTGCTCACACCTGGATAGTGTGTATTTAACCTTGAGGTCAAATAAAGAACTTCTGTCAAAGGGAGCATTGATGAAGGAAGACTTGAAGGACTCTGCAAAATCACACAGGTACATCCAGGCATACCTTCTAATGGAAATTCCTGAACTTGCCACCCTTAAAGTACCTTCAGCTGCATGGGAGATGAACTTCATGGTTGAGTTTGAAATAGACTGTAGGGTAGCCAATTGTGAGGCAATCAAGATCTTTGCCTTAGAAGTAATGGTCCCAAAGAGGGATTTGGTAAGTTCTTTAATCAAATCCCTCTGGAGTCTAGTGAACTCTGTCAAATAATTCAGTGACCAAAGATCAAAAGTCTTTGAAGCATATACACACTTCCTGAATCTGCCCAGTGCCCTACACTCCCTGTTAGGGGAATGAACTGAGGAACTTTGTTCTGCAAGTTCCTTTTTTTGTGGCCTCTGCTATGACCATGGCTTTAACTGGTACTCCCTTGCTCAAAAATTCTATGTCATTGGGTGATGCCAGCATCCTGTCTGGTGTCATGGAAATTGGCTCAATAGAATCAGGTTCCTTCCATGCTCATTAAGAGATCAAATCAATGAGCTCATCAGAGGGTGGAGTCACTCAGGAGGTAGATGGCCAGCTCCAAAGGTTTCCAGGAATACTGATTCCTCTTGGCAAGAGTTGTCAACAGACCAGCCACCCATTTGCTGGAGGATCTATAGTATGTCTCCAAAGGAGACATCATCAGGTGGTGATCTTGGGGAGCCTTCCTCCTCATTGAAATCAGTATCCTCCATGACAGATTCTTGAGGAGAATCTAAGTGCCTCCTTTTGAACTTTTTCTTCCTAGGGAATTCTTCAATGTGATGTTCCGGAGAAGGATTAGAAGATATCAATATACTCTCTTAGTATCCTGGTGGCTTTGGACTGGCTGTCCCTGTGGTGCAGGAAGTTGAGGCTCAAGAAACAAAGACAACTGGGTCTTGGAAGTAGGAGCTGCGGGGGTGGCTACATCTGTTCTCTTGGAGCAGAGAAAATTCTACTATCTCAAAAGTAAAATGGATTGGAGAGAAAGAGACCAATGGCTCTGAGAAGACATGCTTCCATACCATCTGCTTCCTTTGAAGTGAAGGCAAACCACTTGAGATACAAATCAGAGCTGAGCTGTCCAACACAGAGTCTCCCAGATATGGCACCAATGTTACTGCTCCAAGAGTCATCCAGCTCTGACGTGCTTGGAGACAGTCCACTCAGAGATAGTACGGAGTAGAAAATACAATGATCTTTGGATCTGATATGGACAGATCTGGGATCTTCAGATCCAACTGCACCAAAACCAAAGGTTGGATCAGGGCAGCAGAAGGCACAGGTGGGGTAGTACTCACAAAGGTCTCTGGATCCAATGGGGCAGGAGTCAGGAGAACCCCATTTGAATTTGTGTCGAGTGGAATTTCCTTATCATCCTGTCCACATTTGCTTTTGCCAGACTTTTGTAGGAGCGAAAAGAAGATACTACTGTTGAAGCCCCAGAATGATGATGTTTGGAAGACCTTTCCAGAAAGGGAGATGGGACATGAGAGGACACCAAATCCAAGCATAGAGGAGATCTGATCTATGGTGACCTAGCCAAATGCTTCTTCGGATCCAAGGGGGTCAGCTCTGAAAATGTTGTCTTTGGATCAGAACAGATATGATCTGAAGGTTTTGAGATCTTAAGAGATGGTTCCATACCCCGAGTTGAGGAAGTTGCAGGATTCAGGGAACAGTTCTTAGCCTCTTTGTCATCAGGTTTTTTAGGGGTTTGAGCCTTAGATGCTATATCAGAAGATTTTGATGGAAATAATCCTCTCAAAATTAACTTATTTCTTCTATCAATTAAAACCCTAGGATTGAAAACCTTGCATATGTCGCAGGTAGAATCTAAGTCAGCCAGGCCTAAACAATATATACACATAGAATGTGCATTACAGAGAGGAATTTTATAGCCACAGGCCATACATTTTTTAAAACCAGAGGGTTTTTCAGCCATATTTTAACTACAACAAGGAAGAAAAAAAATTTTTTTTTGAAAAATATGGATAGGAAAGAACAAAGGGAAAATATTACCAACAATGGTAATACAAGAATATACTTAAAAGGTATAAAAGGGGAAAAGACAAAAAGAAATTACCAACTATGGTAATGTAGAATTACACTAAAATAGTGTAGAGAAACAATACATAGAAAGTTTTTCTAAAAAAGAGAAAAATAAATAAAGCAAAAGAAAATCTACTTTTACTCACAAACCTTGCTACTACCCGAGAGCTTACAGTGATCACGTCTGTACGAGAAGGCAGCAAACAAGATCTGAGGTATGGTAGGGGAATAGTACATTATGGGTAGGGGAGGTGGTCAAGAGTTTCACTGTTCCACGAGCTGGAGAAAGTGGCAGAGTCAGATCCAAGGGTTGGAATGGAACCCATTTGTTGAGGAATGAATGAAAATGACATCAGATCAGTGTGATTCATGAGTAAACTGCTTATGAACTGATTAAAAAAATCTTATATTGCACTGTGTTGCTATGGTGGCATGGAACTCATGGAATATTGCATGATGTAATGCAGTGATGCCATTTCAATGTAGACTTGACCAGTGGGGCAGTCAGGTGATGAGGATATGCCACCTGAAGCATACCTCCTCCTCCCCTACCAAAATTCATTAAAAGGCTAATAGTATGAACATTTAAAGGAAAATGACCATTCTCCTGCTGGGGCCAAGCTGTAAAGAGCAAACATATTACATCAAGCTGGACCCAGTATAAAATCTCACACTCCACTGTCTCTGGCATGGTGCGATGAGTCATAAATGATTTATGCTTTAATTCACTGTAGCTTTTTATCATTATAAATAAATGATCATGGTCTGCAGAGATCCTGACGTCGACTTACACTGTCAGTGTGATGTCTGCATGATGTTCTTTGTGTTC
The DNA here is from genome assembly GCF_019279795.1 of Protopterus annectens. NCBI lineage: Eukaryota > Metazoa > Chordata > Ceratodontiformes > Protopteridae > Protopterus > Protopterus annectens. The sequence continues at coordinate 327,354,839 of NC_056750.1, read as the reverse complement.
CACTGTTGCAGTCATCACATTTGGGTTATCCCTACCAGGGTAGTCTGCTGCCAGCCCGAATACCAGAGACTTAGTATTTCTGTGTCGGTTGCTGTCGCTTGAGGACTGATGTCAGGTCATCAGTAGTATTTAGTAAGGAAGCCGACACCATTACATCAGTCTTTCTTGCCGTGGAGCCCAAAGCAGAAGCAGTTCACACAAGTGCAGGTCAGCCGCTACCTGAGTTTCATCTAGCGAGTTGAAGTTTCCTAAAGCTAAGTGCCCTGTTGAGAATCCTTTTTTCTTGCACTAACCGATGTCAGAAAAAGTTAATAATTGTCTTGCCTGTGGAAAACAAATACCACACTGAGACTTCCACTCTTACTGCATCACTTGTTTAGGCCCAGATCATGATGTCCACATACCATAAATGTAGTTGCTTCTGTGCTTTGTTCAACCTCAGAACTATCCATCGTCAGGCCCTTTTTGTAGCTAGATATTTTCGCTTACAGTCCTCAAATTCTGATCTGGCTTTGGTAAGCCATCTAACAGCAGATCTTCTGAAAAAACATAAAGATAAAAACAGAGACAGACTGCACAGGTCCAAACCTGCTGACGAAACTTCCGTTAAGCTAGTTGTCAGTTCTCTGGTCCTCAGTGAGGCGCTTTCACAGCCCCTGATGCCCGCTTCTGTTGATTCGCAGGCCACTACCGAGACTCTTTCAGAGTCTGGTATGCCACAAAACTCTTCTTTGACTAAGGATCCTGCAGTTATCTCAACCTTGGATAGGTCCGGAGCCGCTGAGCAAGCACCGGCTTCCGAGGAAGTCCTTCACACTACTGAATCTCGACACAAACTGACGTCTTCTTTTGCGACTACCATTCTTTCTAAAACTACCGAGTTTCTTAGGCCCAGGGTACGAACCACACCAAAGAAACTGACGACCCACTCTCAGGCACCTGCTACCTTGCCTCAGTCTCAAATGCTTAAAATGGCGGAAGACCTTATAATGCTAATCAGGGGAAGCCAAGCTACCCCCTCCAAAAGGAAAAGAGATCTGTCCCATGTAGTTTTGTCTGAACAAGAGTCAGATGAATATGATGCATCTGAATATGAAGACTTGCAACTCCTCTCCACTTATGAGGATTCTGATGGAGAGGATTCCATTCCTTCAGCCTCATCCCCAGAGGATTTTTCATTTGGGGTAACCCTGAATACCTTAAGGGAGCATTTCCAATGGGAGAGCCAGGACTGCCCTCAAAAAGAGAGTCAGGGAATTCCTGGATCTTCCACAACACAGACCTTTGGCCATCTCCTCAGTCCTGGATGTTGTGGAGGATGTTTTCCTCAAATCCAGTTTGACTTCTGAAGCCCTTCCTCCTGCTCCCAGAAAACCAGACAGGTACTATAGAGTCCCTGACTCCCACAAATATCTTTTTAAAAATCCTACAGCTGACCCTGAGGTTATTTCTCAAGGGCTAAAAGGAATTAAAGCAACCTCTTCTAAGAATCCCACCCCCCTCAGACAGGGATTCCCAAGCTTTGGACAGATGGGGTAAGAAAGTATACACCTCAGCTACTTTCGCTAATAGGGCACTAAATTGTCAGTTCCATATGCTGAAATTTCAGCAACATACCTTTGAATTCCTTAAACAAAAAATGTCTTCTTTACCTGCTTGGGCAGAATCTAAAGATTTACAAGAGTTAAAGCATTCTGCAAGTCAAGTAAGTAAACACACCTTGCACTGTGGTTTTGATGCCCTAGAAGCTTCCTGCAAGGCAGCAGTCACTGGATCTGTTATTAGAAGGCATGCATGGCTTAAGGAACAGCCCCTGCCAGATCATGTCAAATATAAATTGTTGGATGCCCCCTTGCACAAAGATAACTTATTTGGCACTAAGGTAGAAGAGGTCTTAAAAGGATGGAAGAAAAAGCAAAATCTATGCAAACAGATAAGGATTTCTTGCAGGTCCAGCCCCCTAAGTTCAGCAGACATTGTCCCTCCAAACACTGGTCCTTTCCTGCTCCCAGTAAACTGTCCCAGCCTACACCTCATGGAAGCAGACCTCCCAGACAGAAGCCCCAGGGAATGCAGAGATCTAAGCAGTGGACTACATCCACTTCAAAACCAGGGAGTTCTAAACCACCTCCTTATGGTAAAAACTCACAATGACTCATCTCCTCCACCCTCTCCCTCTGCCCACCTTCACTTACCCCTAGGAGGAAAACTCTCCTTTCACTCAAGCCCCTGGGCCACCATTACCAAGGACCACTGGGTTCTGAACATTGTGTCTCAGGGATACAAAATTTCCTTCCACACCCTTCCAACCCCAAAAGGGTTCCCAGATCTACAACCAAATCAGTGGGCAGAGGCTCAAAAGCAAATCCTTTCCCTCCTCTCTATGAGGGCAGTAGAGCACATTCTTGCAGAACAGATAGGCCAAGGTTTCTACTCCAGACTTTTTCTGTTGCCCAGAAAATAGGGCACCTGGCACCGCATCCTCAAGCTATCCATTCTCAACACCTTCCTGGTGATCCCAAAATTCAAAATGCTCACCCTCCAACAGCTGCTACCAATGCTCTCCAAGGATGCTTGGCTAGCCACCCTAGATCTAAAAAAAGCCTACCTCCACATTCCTATCAGGGAATCCTGCAGGAAATATCTCTGCTTCAGGGCAGGATCTCAACACTTTCAGTTCTCTGCTTTTCCCTTTGGCTTATCTACTACTCCCAGAGGTTTCACAAAATGTCTGGCTCTGGCCATAGCCTTTTGCAGACAAAGAAATATTCAGATTTACCCATACTTAGACAACTGCCTTATTCAGGCAGACAGCCAGGAAAAGCTGCTCAAGCACCTGGCCTTTGTAAAGACCCTAGTAACCTCCCTAGGGTATGCAATCAATGAAAAGAAATCCAAACAGGTGCCCAACCAAAGGATAATCTTCTTGGGAGCAAGTCTAGACACAGCTTCCCAGATGGCATATCTTACTCCAGAGAAACAAATTTATTTTACAGCCTACTTCTCTCAACTAGCCACCAGGCCCCAGCTAACTGCAAGAAAGATCCTGCAAGCTCTGGGGTTCATGGCATCTTGCATACTGCTCATTCCATATGCCACACTGCATATGAAGAAACTTCAGTGGGACCTAAAAAGCCTTTGGTGCCAAGACTCTCAAAACCTAGAAACTCTTCTACCTATAATTCCTTGCCTCAGAAAAGGTATTTTCTTTGGTGGGCAACAGCATGCTCCCACAACAAGGGAATGCCTTTCTCCCCACCCCCGCCACCCAGACCCTCACCACAGACTATGCTTGGGGTGCACACCTGGATGGCAGGTGCATACAGGGCTAATGGACCCCACAGCAAATCCCTCTGCACATCAGTCAAAAAGAGATGATGGCTGTGCAGCACTCCTTGATAGTTTTCAAGCCCCTTCTCTCTCCCGGGGCTCTCCTGATCAAAACAGAAAACACCACTGTGATGTAGTACATCAACAAGCAGGGAGGGACTCACTCCTACCCTCTATGCAGGCTGGCCATGAGCCTTTGGTACACAGCCTCTGCCATGGAACTACACCTGTTAGCACAATTCCTACCAGACTCTCTCAACTCTCTGGCAGACCAATTAAGCAGAAATCTTCTGGACCCACACGAGTGGCAACTCAACAGAAGTACCTTCACCCTAATAACTCAGAAATGGGGAACCCCAAAGGTCGACCTCTTTGCCTCCGACCATCAGCTCAGCAAATTCTGCACCAGGAAGCATCACTGCATGGCTTGGAAAGTGGATGCCCTGTCCTTCCCCTGGGTCAGTCTATCGGTCTGTGCTTTTCCTCACCTACTGCTCATCCCCAGGGTTCTGCTCAAAATAAGGGAGGAAAAACTAAGAAACATTCTTATAGCTCCAGACTGGCCCTGCCAGTACTGGTACCCCTTGCTGCACAGCCTGTCCTCGCTACCCCCATGGCATCTTCCTCTGAGTCCAAACCTCCTGACCCAGAGGGAAGGGGAGTTATTGCATCCCCAACTGCAGACACTCAATTTGGCAGCTTGGCTTATTTCCTAACCCTGAACCAATCTGCCAACCTCAGTAAACAGGTTCTGGATGTTATCCATGACGCCAGACATCCTAGCACCAGAAAGTCTTATGCTGATAAATGGAAAAGGTTCTGCACCTGGATCCAGGCTAAGGGAGCCAATACGGCACAACCCTCCCTCCCTCACATCTTGGATTACTTAGCTGACCTACTACACAGTGGCCTCTCTTTCTCTTCTATAAAAAATCATGCCTCTGCTATTTCTGATCATTTTCCCACTGAGCAGCCCCTTTTCTTGCACCCTTTGATCAAACAGTCCTTAAGAGGGGCTAGCAACTTGAGGCCTCAAAGAAGGGCACCAACACTAGCTTGGGACCTTAATTTTGTATTGGAAAAACTCACCCTGACCCCTTTCAAACCAGCTTCTTCTGCAGTGCTAAACTTTCTCTCTTGGAAGACAGCTTTCCTTCTGGCCATCACTTCAGCCAGGAGAGTCTGTGAGCTGCAAGCACTCATGGCTGTGGAACCCTTCATCATCTTTCATGCAGAGTATCCCACAGAACTAACCCATCCTTCATGCCCAAGGTGGTGTCCAGTGTGTCTCTCAACCAATCCATTCATTTGCTCACCTTTTTTCTTAATCCCCAGAACAAGGGGGAAAGGAGTCTTCACTCTCTAAATGTGAACAGACAGCTCAGATTCTATCTAGACAGGACTAAATCCTTCAGAAAGTCTGATCAATTGCTGGTTAGCTTTGCTACAGGGGCAGAAGGCAAAGCCATCTCCAAACAAATCATTTCCAAATTGTTAGCACACTGCATCCATTTCTGCTACAAACAGCATGGAAAGCCTCCCCCTAAGAGGGTCAGGACACACTTCACCAGAGCAGCCTCCATCTCTGCAGCTTTCCTCAGAGGAGTCCCCACCAGGGACATCCTGGAGGCTGCCATCTGGACATCTTTTCACACTTTTACTAAGCATTACTACCTGCCTCTCTTCTCCAAATCCAGGGCAGGGTTTGCCTCTGCAGTCTTGCAGGGCATCCTAGCCAGCCCCTACTTTCATTGACTGCCTCCACCCTTTTCCTCAGCTTTGGGAATTGACCCAAATTTGATGACTGCAACAGTGAAACACAAAGAAAATAGTACAGTTGTGTACACATACCATAAATGTAGATGTTCAGGTGTCTTCACTGTTGCAGTCCTGGTTTCCCCCCTCCATACCCCTTTCTTCTCTTTCTCCTCTTATTACCATTCTAACTTGTTGTTCTCCTTTCCTTTCAAGGGACTTATTGGTATTTATTTTTCACTGGTGGGGTATCTTCCACCAGACCCTGGCCTCCTACTTGTGGGCTCCTGACAGGTTAGGGCAGAAAAAACTGATGTAATGGCGTTGGCTGCCTTACTTTATGCTATTAACAACCTGACATCAGTCCTCAAGTGACAGCAACTGACGCAGAAATACTAAGTCTCTGGTATTCGGGCCAGCCGAAGGCTACCCTGGCAGGGATAACCCAAATGTGATGACTGCAACAGTGAATACACTCAAACATCTACATTGATGGTATGTGTGCACAATTCTACTTTCTTCTGTTGATTCTATTCATTTTCTCTATGTACTCTGGTTCCTCGTGTGTGTGTGTGTGTGTGTGTGTGTGTGTGTGTGTGTGTGTGTGTGTGTATATATATTCTCTCTCACTAAAAAAAAGCCCTCTATCAATACACCACAGATACAAAATTGAGATCAAGTGTCATCTTAGTAGTGATAATGTTATAGAAAAGGATTTTAGTAACATAATATGTAAGGTTAAGGTTAGGGATAGGGGTATGTTTAGGGTTACTGTTAAAACACATGAGTAAGGTCATAGCTCTGTTGGCCTGAATATAGCCATAAAGACTTAAAAAGTAAAAAAGTAATGGAATTCAGAAGCCATGTAACTGAAACATTTGATGTCCTTAAAGAGGTCATTTGCATATCTCCCATGGGCCTCCATTACAAGAGGTTTAAGGCATTACATATTGAAAACTCTAAATTGGCTGTTTTTTTTCTTGCAGTGTGTGTGTGTGTGTGTGTGTGTGTGTGTGTGTGTGTGTGTGTGTATAAATGTATATATATTCATGTGTGTACACACGCAAACACACACGCACACACACATATAGATAGATATATAAATACACATATATTTAGTGAGAGAAAGAGTTATTTGTAAACACTGATATTACTTTAAATGATGTTTCTGTTAAGCATACCGCTCAACTGTACAGATTTTCACAGAATGTCCAGATCTTTGCCTCAAATTTTTGGTCTGTTCCTTATGAAATTTGTTGTTTTCTGGTAAATCACTGAAGACTGAAGTCACTGAATAATGGCTGACATTTCACTTTCAGACTTCATCTCTTTCAGAAAATGCATGCTAACACAAAACCTTTTGCTCTAACAAATTTCTGAGTTTATGGTAATATTTAAATTCTGTTCCTATTTTTGGGCATTTGTTCCCCGATTATTTTTTGGCTTTGTCTAGATTTCGTATGCTAAGTGGTTGAGAGATATGCTGTTAAGATGCATTGCTTTATTTAAGGTTAGGTTAATGCGATACTGAATATAGCAGCCCAGTTAGGGAGTATTTACCCTCAGTGAAAGGGGCTTAGGTTCCATGGCCATGATTGTGAAAGAGCATATCAACTACAGCGAAGACTGAGAAGAAGCTGGAAAGCATTCCTACCAGAGGAATCTAGACAGGGTTACCTACAGAGTCTTTTTCTCAGCAGGAAAAAACTGAGTTAAAGCTAATTGTTGTGCATTTAGTTAAACTGCAAGCTTTCTCTTTGCTTGGATGAGACTGCTTTATTTTCATTTGCATATAATAAAAATACATTATTTTTTATAAAGACTGGTGATTTCAGCAGTTTTAACCTTCCACATTGATGGAGAACACCAACATTTTGGCACAGATTATTAATGCTAAAGACCTGATACCTTTTGCTGCCAACACAACTGTAGTCCCCCCCCCCAAAAAAAAAAGAGAGATAGAGAGAGTCTTGTGGTATGCTTGGAATATTTTGAGTGCACCCGCAGATGGATCTGTTTGCCAGTATGACTACAGTAGATCAGTTATGACAGACCACGTCAGCTGTTGATCTCTACCTCAAAGGCAGTGCTAACTTACCCAGAAGAAGGACTTCAAGATGTATCTTACCTCCATTGAGCTATATGCCCAAGAAGATGGATCACTGAGACTTTCATGGATAAAAAATGGACAATACTAAAACTCAGACCCAGAATAATGAAAAAAACTGAGAACTTCTATGTTGAATGTCTTGAGTATCAGAAGACAGCTCCTAATCCAGACTTAAACAAAAACAATTGATTCCAGTGCCTGTCAAAGTGGTGTCACTCAAACTTATTGCAATGGAAGTTTTTGAGCCAGCCATAAAAGCTAGTAATGGATTTCAGTATAATATGGTTATTTTGTACTATTTAATTAAATAACCTGAAGCTATCCAATTACATAAAGCTAATGCTAAATCTACAGCCATGGAACAAGTCTTATTATTTTCTAGGGTAGTAATACCAAGGGAAAGACTGACTTATCAGGGGACTCCCTTTATGTCCACAATAACGTACCATTTGTGTCAGTACTATAAGTCAGGCGACTAAAAGCCTCAGTGTGCTACCTCAGATAGATGGACTGGTGGAGCATTGTAACCAAATGCTGAAGCTCATACTAAGCTTGCACTAAGAAAAGTTACTGTGGAAGATAACAAAAACTGGAAACTGTTAATTCCATACCTCTTATTTGCCAGAAGAAAAGAAAAAAGAAGTTATGTATTCACCATAATGTTCCATCTGTGTTGTCCGTTTTCATTCTTCCTCAGTTGATAGGCTCAGATCTGATCCCTCAGATACAATTCAGCTGTTGCTAAATCTCATGACAACTAATAACTCTGCAGTTTCTCCCTTATCTACAATGCACCAACCCCAATTACCTCAGATCTTGTTTGCTGCCTTAGTAGAAAGTAAAAGATGGAAATTATCATGAAGAAGCTATATCTGGAGCTTATGTAAAAAATAAGGAGATGCAAGTACACTAAAGACTCATTTTTCCAGAAGCCTTAAGGATGGGGGGGGGGGGGTTGGAGGGGAGATGAGAAAGAATGAAAATGGACAACATAGATGGAACGTCATGGTTAGTACATAACTTTATCTGATTATGCCAATTTTCATTTTGTCCTCAACTGATGGGACAGAGTCCCCAACTACCTAATTTCCAGGGCAGACTCAAGGAGGGATATTCCTGATCACCATAGAACCAAAAGATGCCCTTCCTCTAGAGACCAGATCTAATTTGTAATAAGCAATAAAGGTATGGGGAATAGCCCAAGTACCTACTGCACAAATATCCGTGGACACTCTGGATTGAAAAACTGAGGAAGCCGCCATAGATCTGATGGAATGGGCTTGAACAGGTTTTGTCAGAGCAATGCCCAATTTGTTATACAGAAAGGAAATGCAATTTGTTATCCATCTAGACAGAGTAACTTTCGTAAATGGTTTACCCAATATGGGTTCTGGATATGAAAAAAACAATTGGTCAGAATATCTGATGTTTTTAGTTCTATGGAAGAAAAAATGCAACTGTCTGTAAACATCTAATAAATGTAATATGTATTCTTATTTGTTAGAAAATTTGGGAAAGAATACTGGCAAATTAATAGATTGATTTATATTGGAATCTGACACTACCTTTGGAAGAAATTATGGATTCGTACATAAGGTAACTCTGTCTTTATGGAAAATCAAGTATGGAGGTTTTGAGCACAGTGCTTGGATCCATACCTCTCAACCTCTTACAGCAATTAATCTGGACAAAGTCATAAGTAAAAGTGGGACAAAGGCCCCAAAATAGGGGCAATTTTAAATATTGCTCTTACAAACTTAGAAAGTTGATAGAATAACAGGTTTTACATTAACATAAATTTTCTGAAGGGTATGAAATTTGAAACTCAAATGTCTGTCTTTATTTTCTGACTTCAATATTTAATGAGTTGCCACTAATTTGCCAGAAAACCACAACTTTATGAAAACGGACCAAAAATATGGGGCAAAAATCTGAACATTCTGCGAAAACCTGTACAGTTCAGAGTATACTTGTATCTCAGAAATTCTTCTGGCTGAAGTAATGGTTACTAAAAAAATTATCTTCCATGAAAGATATTTGAGTTCACATGTCACTGAGGGTTCAAAGGGAGATGGTGCAAGAGATTACAGCACAAGGTTTAGGTCCCAAGAGGGAGTAGGAACTTTAAAGGTTTAAAGCTTAAGAGTAGAGTGCCTTTCAAAAATGCTTTGCTCAACTTATAGGAAGCTACAGAAGAAACATTTATTCCAGCATGAAAATTTTAAATCACTGCTAATTGTGCTTTAACAGTAGAAGAACTAGCTCCTTCTTCAAAAAGATGTTCTAGAAATTCCAAGATATGAATGGGTGCTGTGAAAGGTTCAATATTATTTTTTGAGCCCCAAAACACATCTCTTCCATTTGCTGGAGTATAGTTTCCTGGTGAAAGGTATATGGGAGGACAAAAGAATATGATGGACAGGAGAAGAGAGCAGAGGTTGTCTGGCTATTAATGGAACTGGAGGGACCAGGCAGCTAGCCTGAGATTTACTATGTCTGGATGTATCATGCCTGTTGGCTGAGACAGGAGGTCAGAAGATGGATCTAGAAACCAAGGTGTTTGAATCAGGTGAGGCCAAAGGAAGGGAAACCAAATTTGTTGAGGCCAATAAGGGGCAATGAAGATGACCTTGCTCTTCAACCTTGCAGCTTTCTGAAAAAAACATTGGGAATTAATGGAGTGGGGGATATGCATAAAGGAGACCGGAGGGCCAATCATGAAGAAGAGCATCCCTTGGGGATTCCCCCTCTGAGGGGATTAGACCAAAGAAGTTGCTGCATTTGCTGTTCAGGGGGACACAAATAGATCACAGCAAGGCTAAGCCCCATTGTCAGAAGATCATGTTCTCAATCTTTTTTTTGAGGGACCATTCATGAGGTAGAAGAATGCCTGCTCAATTTGTCTGCTGTCGCATTGATAAACCAGGACTTGAAAGGCTCCACAAAATCACATAAGCACATCCAGTCTTGCTTCCTAATGGATATTCCTGAACCCACTGCCCTTGAGGCACCTTCAGCTGTATGTGAGATAAGCCTCATGGGTGAATTTGAAATGGATTGGAGGATAGCCGACTGGGAGGCCATAGAAGATTGAGCCTCAGCAGTAATGGCCCCTGAAGGGGGGTTTGAAAGTTCCTTGATCAAGTCCCTTTGTAGTCTGGTAAAATGTGCCAAATAGCTCAGTGTCCTAAGAGCAAAGGTGACTGATGCATAAACATGCTTCCCAAAACTGTCCATTGTCCTAGACACCCTGTTAGGGGGATGGACAGAGAAACTTTTCTCAGTGAGTCCCTTCTTAGTGGCCACCCCCATGACCATTGCATCCACTGGCACTCCAGAATTCCTTCCCAACAGCTGGAGCCAGAATCCGATCTGGCCTGTTAGGGATTGGCTCAACTGAGTCAGGTTCCTTTCATGCTCACCTAGAGACCAAATCAATGAGCCTGTCAGTGGGCAGAGTAACCCAGAAGTTAGACAGTCCAACTCAAAGGCTTCCAGAAATACTGATTCCTCCGGTGAAGAGTTGCTGGAGGACCAGCCACATCTCTATTTAAGGATCTCAAGGATATCTCCAAATGAGATGCCTTCTGGAGGTGATCATAGGGACCCTTCTCCTCATCAAAATCAGTATCCTCAGTGACTGACTCTTGCGGAGAGTCCAAGTGCCTCCTCTTGCACTTCCTCTTCCAAGGAACTTCCTCAGTGAAGTGTCGGAAGAAATTGTAATACCCTGTTGGGTGATCTGCAGGCCTTGAGCTGGCTGTTCCTGTGGCATAGAATCATGTGGCTCCAAGTGCAGAGACATCTCGGAACTGGACCAGAGAGCCAAAGGGGCTGGATCCATCCATCCTGTCAGAACAGTAAGCACTCTCTTCACCACCTCGAAGGCAGATTGCTATGGAGTGAAAGAAGACAGTGGCTCTGAGAAGACAGGTTTCTGAATCACTGCCTCCCTCTGCCCTGACAGCAATCCTCCTGAGGTAGATGCTGGAGCCAATCTATCCAGTGCCAAAGTTCCAAGGGGTAGAGAATGCTCTGAAAACCTTGGAGTTGACTCCAACACCTTGGACCTGACAAGGCAGCTTCATCTCCAAGATCATCCGAAGCCAAAGAAGTTGGAGCCAGTGCACTCAGAAAAGTTCTTCTTCAGATCCAAAGATAAAGGTATCTTTGAATCCCAGACAGACAGACCTGGAAGGTTCAGATCCAGGGACTCTGAAACAACCAGGGGGATCAGAGAAGGAGTATAAAATGGTGGTGTAAGAGATGGAAGGTCCTTGTCCCATGGGGATAGGAGCTGGGAGAACACCCATCTGAATCTGCACCAAGAGGAACTTCCTCATTATCCTGTCCACATCTTCCTCAGTTAGACTCCTAGAAGATTGAGATGTGGCAAGGGAGAGTGACTTTGAATGGCGTGTCTCCAAGAAGGGAGAGGGAACCCTAGAAGGAAATGGATCAAGCTTCAGAGAATATGTTGTTTTCGGTAGAATCTTCAGATCCAAAGAGCTTTGATCCAAAGAGTTTCTTATCGAATCTGAAGGAAAGAGGACTTGAGCAGATTTTTGATTCTTGTTTAGATTTTTTTTTGGCAGCTCCAAAGAAGAAGTAGAAGAAGTAAATGTCCATGGAGACTTAGCCAAGGTCTCCTTAATTTTCGTTTTGGGGGACTGAGCCCCAGACATAGCCTTTCCAAATGATGATGGTAGCAAACCTTTTAATATCAATTTATTTTTTCTATCTGCTAATGCCCTTGGATTAAAATTTTTGCAGACAGCACAATCCACTTATAAATGTTGAGAGCCTGATGAAGACACATAAAGGATGGGCATCAGATAAGGGCAATTTATGCCCACACTTCTGACATTTTTTGAAGATAACAGGCCCTTTGTCAGATATGACAACTTTAAAGAACAAATAGAAAGAGGAGAAAGTTAGTTTTTTTATCTACAAAAAGAAGGAAAATAGGAGATAAATACCAGCAATGGTAAGTAGAATTGCACAGGCATGTACACTATAAAAGTAGATAATATAGAAATTAGTGGAAGAATATTACCAACAATGGTATAAAAAAGAATTACACTGAGTGTAAAAGGATGAAAATATTTATATATATCAAGGGAAAAAATGCAGAAAAAGAAACACTTATCTTAACAAATGCTCAAAAGTTCAGGCTGACCATGTCTTTTGAGAAAAGTGGCAAACGAGATCTGGGTATATTAGGGGTTGGTGCATTATGGGTAGGGGAGGAGCTCGAGAGTTTTTGGTGGCCACAAGCTTCAGTAACAGCCAAGTTGGATCCAAGAGTCAGATCCAAACCAACAGTTGAGGATAGAATGAAAACTGGCAACAGAAGGGAAAATCTAGATAGTTGAGAGTTAGGTTTATCGCTGTCTGCTTGCATCTATAAATGGAATTCTGCATTACAAAATGTATTTGCTTTTTGTTTTGTTTTTTAATGCACTTTGCATTCATTATTCAAGCCATAATTCCCAAACACTCAACTGAATGGATACACCAATGTGCACTTTATAAACTGCTTGAGTTTATCAACGAACAAATAATGATTGGACAAAAGCAGCAGCATACATTTTTGCTTAACACTTGTAGCTGTGAACATAACACATGCTATCACGGAGTTACAGGGGATAGTCTTTTTTAAAAGTTACCAAGCACTGTATACTTAAAATAGCAATATCAGGGTAGCAAAACTAGTCGTGGAAATGCCAAATTGCACAATCCAATAATTCCAATAATTCCAGGTACCTCTGATTTTTTTCATAGATTTACATCACCATCTAGTGTCTGAAATTATAACTGCATGCCTATCTATGGATGGATTCCAATGCCTTGATGGAAGTACTGTCTCTCTCTCTCTCTCTCTCTCTCCTCTCACACACAGGCACACACACACACACACACACACACACACACACACACACACACACACACACACACACATATACTGCCTTAAGTGCTATGCATATTATTGCAAAATCAGAAATGACACATTATAAAGACTTCAGCTTTAGCGGAAGTCTGTGACTAATAAACCACTAAAATGTTAAAACATGCAGTGCTTGTAAGCCCCCATGTTGGTAAGTACTAGGTCTATGACATTTGAGCCCCTTGTTGAGGTGCAGACTAACTGTTCCAGTGCATTTGAGTTAACAAAGTCCATGAACCTTGTGTTTTTCTTGCACTGCAGCTGATAAAATAACAAAACAAACCTGCTAATGTCAAGATGAGCTGTACATTAAGAATAATCTGCAAATAAAGCCAACTTTTCTAGCACACCGTACAAGTTATATCCACAAATTTTGCAGTCCTTTATTTTCCTTGCCAGTGGTTCTAAATGTAATGCAAATAACAAAGGGGAAAGAGGACACCCCTGTCTGATTCCTCTCTTTAGATGCAACTTATAAGAGACTAACCCTCCCAGCTTGATTTTTGCCTCCGATCCCATATATATCCTTCTAATTAACCTTATTATTGTATCAGGAAATTCAAATGCTTCCATTACCCTACTCATAAAATCCCAGTTTACTCTGTCAAATGCTTTCTCTGCCTCAAGACCCACCAGTAGCAGTGGTATTTTCTTACGTTCAGCTTCCCTCTGGATCATAGAATAAAAAACAGAATCCAAACATCACGTAACAAGCTTTAATGAAACACTTGAATAAAAAATAATGAAATGCAAAACATTCAAGCTCAGAAGTAAGAATTGGCCATTTCCTTTCTATTATAGCTTTGATACCATAAGTATACCTGTTATATTTAGTCAAATAACCCAAAGCCCATCTTTTTTTTACTTAAGCAATCATCCTTCTTTTGAATATATTCATATTTATTCCCTTCTAAATAGGGTTTCCCAGTAGTATAACACAAATAGGTGACTACTTTCTTAGTATCTTCTATCATTTTTCTATCATATCCTCTCTGAATAAAATCTATGACCATACCATCAATTTCATTACATTTCAATGACATTAGGTGAACTGTGAGGAGCACGCTTTAATACATAGGTTCATAGGTAGGTACTAGGATATCGGCCCAAGGGCCTAAGTAAGCCTAGCCAACAAAGTTCCCTGGCTCACGCCACCCAAGAAAGTTAATTTCCTGTGCCCCTGTTGAGCAGAACCACAGAAGTGATCCGCGGGGTGTATTTCCTATTTCCCATCCACTCATCAAGATTTTTTTTGAAGAGTGGTAATGAGGAACTTTGCTTGACATAGGTAGCTTGTTCCAGAGTATAGGAAATCTCTGGGAAAGGAATCTATCCCTCCAGCATGTCCTGCTTATTGTGGTGACAAGGTTTAGGTCCCTATAGCGTGCAGTTCAGAGGGATTGGGATTTCTTTAGGTGTAGCATGTCCAACAGCTCTGGGTTTAACATAGCTTTATATGTTAGGCAAAGATCTCCTCGGAGTAGGCGATACGCTATAGAGTAAAGCTGGAGTTTTTTTGAGACGGTCAGTGTAGGGCATCTGTTTGAGGCCAGTAATCCTCTTTGTAAGGTACTTTGGCCTTTCCAGCTGCTGCAGATGTCTTGTGAGGTACATTCCAAAAGGGGCATTCCACTATATAATGGATCTAATTTTGTGATGAGGTGTGTCACATAGAAGGATTTCCTGACTACTGTGATTATCAAAGAACAGACTACTGTCCACCTGGGTCCCAAGATCTCTTATCACACATTCAGCATTAAGTAAACTGCCATTTATGTGGTAGTTCAGGGGTACAGAGTTTTTACAAAAAGGGGATGACAATGCACTTTTTGCCATTGGGATTGAGACCATGCTTCGGACACCAGGCATCTGTCTCAGTGAGGCCATTCTGTAGGATATCCACATAATTTGGGGACTTGACTATGGCTCCTAGTTTGCAGTCATCTGCAAATTCATTAGCCAGAGGCCTTTTGAGTTAGCCTGTACTTCAGAGAAGTAGATACCAAACAGGAGAGGTCCCAGGACTGAACCCTGTGGTACTCCACTTGTCACTGGTTTGACATCAGATTTGGAGTCTGCAACTTTTACAGTGTGGGTTCTGCCAGTGAGCCAGTTGGCAACCCATCTTGTGACATAGGGATTTATGCCTAGTTTAGTGAGTTTAGCTATAATTCCAGAATGGGGGATGGTGTTGAAAGCCTTGACGAGGTCAAGATAGGCTGTGTGAACCATCTTACCCTCGTCTACGGCTTTGGTGACTGCCTCAAAGAAGTCAATCAGGTTCAGAAGGCATGATCTGCCTTTCACAAACCTGAACTGGGTGAGGTCCAAAGTTTAGAGGTTACCAATGTCTTTGTTTATGAGTTTCATGATATGTTCCATGGCCTTGCAGACCAGGCTCGTCAGGCTAATAGGGCAATAGTTCCCAGGATCAGTGGTGGCTCCCTCTTTTTGGAGTGGGACAACTGTTGCTGTGTGCCATTCAGTGGGCACAAAGCCTGATGTGAGACTATGATTGAACATGGTGCTTAGGTGGGGAGCCAGTTCGTTCTGAAGTTCGTGTAAAACTCAGCCTGGGATGTTGTCTGCTCCCATGGATGCTGCGTTTTTGGTTTTAGAGAGTGAAGTTTTTACCTGCATAGATGTGATTACAGGGACTCTGCATTCTTCCTGTATAGATATGGGCCCTTTAGGGGGTGAGAGGGGGTAAAGTTAGCACTGAATCTATCTGCCAGGATGTTGGCAATATCAGTTGGTTCTGTAATTTTCGTGCCATTGTGCTGTAACTCAGAGCAGATCTGGATATTGCCATTGAGATTATTGACATAACTATACAATGCTTTGTGATTGCCCTTAGAATCAGTGGTGATTTTGTTTTCGTAGCTAGCGTTGGAGGATCTTATAAGGGATCTCATCTTCTTACTGAGGCTGACCAGGGAACTCCTCCACTCATGGGATTTTACTCTCTTTTGCAACAGTTTCTGCCTTCTGTTGTAGAGTTTGTTTATGGCAGGGGACCACCAGATTGGCTTCCTTTTTTTGGAGGATAGTGTCTTGGTTCTGTTTGGAATAGCACGATCCATGCACTCGTGTAAGTGCTTATTGATTGCATTTGTGTAGGATTCAGCAATCGTAACTGTATTGTCCATCTACATGGGTGTCATTAGGTTCACCACTTCTGTCTTAAGAAGCATGAAGTTGGCTTTTGGAGAAATTTTTTACTGTGGTTTCCTTAATGGTGGGTGGGGGCAGGATGTGAATATCTAGAGTGATTAGTTTATGGTCGGATCTGACCAACAAGGAGTTGACTTCAGGTGTGGAACACAGGTCACTCATGTTGATAATGACTAGGTCTAGGATACTGTTACCCCAGGTGGGGGTGTGGATAAGTTGATCCAGGGCATTGGAATTTATGAATTCCAGAAAGCGTTGAGTGAATGAGTCAGTACATGAGTAGTTTTCCCAGTTAATGGTGGACTAGTTGAAATTGCCCATTATTAGGGTGTTTGGTTGAACCCTAATATTTTCCAGTATATCAAGAAAAGAGAAGTGGGAATCCTGGGCCATGGTGGGGGATCTGTAGCAAGTGACAATTTGGATTGCAGTTTTTCCCAGAGTTAGTTGCACTTGGATAACCTCGGATGCATTGTGCTGTGCAACTAGCCTGGAGGTGTGGATATCCTTAATGAATATGGACACACCTCAGCCTTTGGGGTTCTGGTCCAGGTTAGATGTCTGAAAAGTGTGGTATGAGTTACAGCTTGGTAATGCAGGGGTGCTCTCTAGAGCCTTGAACCAGGTCTCAGTCACTGCACAGATATCAATGTTTTCCATTTTAAGGAGTGCCTCGAGTGAGTGCATTTTGAGATTTAGACTTCTAGCATTGAGTAGCATTACCCTCAGTTTATGCTTGCCTGTTCCTGTTATGGTGGTGAATTTGTCATTTGAACCTTGCCTAAAAAGGCACTATAGGGGCAGCAAGACCCTTATCCAGTATCCGGAATTCCAGGGGCGACAGGTGCAGGCAATCTTTGGCAAAGCATCGTGGTCTGTCGACCATGTCATCCCAGGCAGACAGATACTGGATCCCCTTAGAATGACACCAGAAGCTTAGCCAATTTTTGAAGTCAATCATTTTGTCCTTGTACTGCGTATCATTCTGGGCAATGGCAGGATGCTACTCAGGGCTAGGGTCATACCTGCCTGGGCTACAGGACTGGAGTGCTCTTCCATGTCTCTTTTCCTGTAGTCCAGGGAGGTACGTCTCAGTTCATTCACACCAACATGGACAATGACAGAGTCATATCTGTACTTGTTGTGGAGTGACCTGAGTACGTGGGTTATGCGGCCAATCCTGGCACCTAACAGGCAGCTGACAGTAACCTTCTCCTTGTTTAGCCTGGTGAGTGGGACATCAGTGTGCCTGACTATAGTGTCTCCTATGACTAGTGTGTTGGGTACGTTGTTTTGCCTTATGGGCTGTGGTTTATTGGCACACTGAGTCTGTGGGCTATGTGTCATTGTGTTGTGTTGGGGGGGTGGAGGTTTGCTTGTGTTTCTGCGTTGGAGGTCTCTGTTGCTTGAGTAGATTATGATTGAGAGCCTCCGTGAATGTTTTTGTGTTTCTATGTGTGGATTTTGGTGGTGTAGGTTTAGTGGGACTATGTGATGAGTGTGGTGTAGTGCAAGCGTTTACCTTCTCCTTTTGACTGTCAAGTTCAGTCTTGGTTAGAGAGAGCTTTACCTCCAGTTTGGCTAGACAAGTGCATCTCTCACAGGTTGTGGTATTGGGTGGTAGGAGGAGAGGGTTGTCTGTGTACAGGAGGCAATTGCTACATTGCGGAAACAAAAATGGCCATCACCAAACACAGTGAAAAAGCACAAAAACCAATGAGGTTAATGCATCAGTTTAATATAAATCCATAAGGTAATGTACATCCTTGTGAATTTATATTAAATTGATGTATTAACCTCATTGGTTTTTGTGCTTTTTCACTGTGCTTGGAGCTGGCACTTTTTGTTTACTCATATTGGTTCTAGCCATGCACCTGGTCCTACTTGCGGAGGTTTCGTTTTTGAAATTACTACATTGCCCCAAGATGCCCATATTCATCAGATATCAGCCCATGCAAGTCTCGAACCCAGGACCTTGCACACCATAGCCACAGCCTCCATATTAGCTATGCTATGCTGATTTAGTCTTAGCTCGATGGGAAGAACAATCTATTTATAATGTAGCTCCAGTAAGAGGTCTATTTCAGAATAATAAGTTCATATTTTACAAACATTTCGTGGATGATGTTTTTTTCTTATGGGCAGAGAAAGTAATAAAGTTACAGAATTTTGTTACATATCTTGGTCAAACTATGAATTTTCTCAAATTTGAATTAAAATATGCTTCTGATAAGATAGACTTTTTAGATATAAGTTTTATATGCAATGAAAATTAAAATATGCTTCTGATAATATAGACTTTTTAGATATGTGTTATATGCACTGAAAATCAATTGCATATAACTATTCATAAGAAGACTGTACAAGCTGCTAAATATGTTCATGCGGATAGTATGCACCCTAGATTTATTGGGCTCCTATTAGATGACTGAAGACTCATTCTTTCGAATGCGTCTTGGTCGAACTTGAAAAGACGAAAAAGCAAAATGATGAAGTGGCATATAAGCAAATTCTTTCCTTGGGAAAGAAATCACTTGGCCACGTCCGTTACTTTGCCTTTTTCGTCACTGTAGTGCGATCTCAGAGTTGGTATATTTAAGTAGGGGGGCTTTGTTATGTTTTAAGTTTTTTTTTTTTTTTTTTTAAAACAGCGATTTTTTTTTCCCTTGAAAAAAATCGCTGTTCTAAGCGTTCGAGTTTATAAGCTTTCTCTTAAATGGGGTCAATAAATCATCATTCGCTCTTCTAAGCATTTGATGATTTAATATAGACCCGATATATTCATGGGGTATAGTAAAAAAAGTTCATTTTTAAGAGCCAGTAGACTTAATATTTCTGATTTAACTTTTGAAAAAGAAATGGATGTTATGGTCATTGATTTTATTCACAGAGGATATGATAGAAGATATTAAGAAAGCAGTCACCTGTTTGTGTTATACTACTGAGAAACCCTATTTATTAGGGAATAAATATGAATATATTCAAAAGAAGGATGATGGTTTAAGTAAGAAAAGATGGACTTTGGGTTACTTGACTAAGTATAATAGGTATATTTATGGTATCAAAGCTATAATAGAAAGGAACTGGTCAATTTTTACTTCTGATATTAATTTTACACATTTTTTAGGAAATTAACCATTTTTTATATATAAAAAGGAGCAGAACTTTAAACAGATGCTTTGTCATAAAGATCTGAAAAGAACAGATGAAAGAATATATTTAGATACTAGTAAATGTACAATGCCTTGTTACAGTTGTAGTTTTTGTAAGTTCTCAAATACAGATACATGTTTTATACATCCTTTAAGACAAGCTAATTTTTATTTTAGGGCATTTGCCACTTGTAATTCGGAAAATGTTGTATACTTAGCCAAATGTGAAAAATGTTCAAGTTTCTATATAGGGAAGACTAATAGGAAACTCAAAGATAGGATTTCTTCTTACTTATCAAAAATATGTAGGAAATTAGATACCAATGCCCTCTATAAATTCAACAAGCAGGGCAACACCATATATTTAAATTTAGAGTATTGGAAATTATAAATACTCAGGATAGAGGGGGAGATTTAGTAAATAAAAGAGAGTTGGCTGAGTGCAAGTGGATTAATTATTTTAGGGTTGATATGCTCCCTGGCATCAATGTGGTGTGTATTATAAAAACTATATTAAAAGAAAGAAGTTGTTATATATAATATAATTTTATAGTGCCTCCTAATGAGATGTTTTAACTATATTAATTGAGTGATTGGGTTTATTATTAGGCTGGCTAATTACTTGATTTATAAGACTATTTATGCTTTGGAAGTTTATTGTATTGTAAACACCGACAAAGAGCCATGAGCTTGAAAGCTTTGCATTTCATTGTTTTTATTCAAGTGTTGTATTAAAGCTTGTTATATGACATTTGGATTCTGGTTTTTATTCTGTCTTCATTTATCCTTTGGATCCTTTTTGCTGCCTATCTGATTTTTTTATTGTTGGATTCCCTCTGGATCATCATCATTCTATTAATGTTGCCAAATGTTTGCTCCCCCTCCACAAAACCACATTGGTCCATAGCTATCAATTTTGGTATCACCTTTGCTAGTCTTTTAGCCATTGTAGACATACATACTTTATAATCATTGTTTAAAATTGAAATTGGCCTTATGATGTTGGATCAGATGGGCCTTTACCTTCTTTAGGTATGACAGCCACCACAGCTTTTTTACATGATGTAGGTGCTTCCCTTCCTTTTAAAATACTGTTAAACAAAACCTTCCAGATCTTCTTACTTTTTTTCCCTCCTAACTCCCAAACATCCACTGGAATACCATCAATTAATGGAGGCATTCATGTAGCTTTGTTATACATCACCATTTATCTCATCTCCTGCTATCTTAACTGTTAGTTTTTGAGTCTCATCTACCTCTAACATTGGCATATTTAAGTCTTCCATAAATATTTCCATTTGATTTTTCTTGATTTCTCCACTTCTCTGCTTTATACAAATTTTCATTACATTTCAGAAATAACTCTAATACCTCTACAATATCTGTCCTTATTTTACTTGTTATAGGCTTCCTAAGTTTGTCAATAACCCTTTCTACTTTCTGTTGCCTAAATCATTGTGCCAAAAGTTTTGTGTTCTGGAGATATCAAAAATGAAAAGTTATGTGCTTACCATAACTAGGCACCTGTGTTGTTCATTTTCATTCTTCATCAATCCATGGGTTCAGATCATATCCTCAGATCTGGCTTGCCCGCATATTCCAGACTTTGGATCCAGTTCTCTAGCTCCTCCATATACCCATAATGCCCTATTCCATCCCCATTACCTCAGACTGAGTTTGTTGCCATAGTGACCTAGAGCTAAACAGAGACAGGAATTGCTGACAGAGAAAGGAAGGGCTCAAACCCAAAACTGTAGGTTCCAAAACACAGTCCCATAGGTCTGTCCAGAAAAAGAAGGATGGGGAATGGATGGGAGGGAAATTGAGGAAGAATGAAAATGGACAACACAGATGACTAGTTATGGTAAGTACATTAACTTTTAAATCTGATGTTCTCCTTTTCATTCTTCCTGAAACCATGGGTCAGAGTCCCCAGCTACATTGATCTTGGGTGGCACTCATGGAAGGATATTCCAAACTACCACCAAACCAAAGGTGGCTCTGTTTCTAGGTATAATACCCAAATTTGTAATGCACAACAAGAGAATGAGCACTGGACTATGTAGCTGCTGCGCAAATCTCATTGATAGATGTTCTAGACCAAAAAGCAATGAAGCAGCCATGGATCTGGTTAAATGAGCTTTAGGAGGTTTGGGTAAGGTCATGGTTTGTTGAAAATGAATCCAAGAAATACAGTCTGTAAACTATTTTGCTAAAGTGATCTTAGATACTGGTAATCCTAGTCCTTTTGGTGAAAAGGAAACAAATAGTTGATCTGATTTTCTGAAGTACTTTGTCCTGGGAAGATAAAGTCATAATTGCCTATGTACATCAAGGAGATGCAGCATGTACTCTCCTTTATTTGAAAAATTTGGAAAAAAAATGTTAAGTGAATAGATTGACATGTTATTTTCAGGGGCCATTTTGGTAAGAAAAGATGGGTTTGTAAGTAAGGTAACCATATCTTTATGGAAAATGATGTGGGGGGGTTTGAGGAGAGAGCCTGCAGATATCCTTTTAGCAGAAGCAATGGCTACCAAGAAGACTGTTTTCCATGAAAGGGATTTTAAATCACCGCTGGCTATAGGTTCAAATGGTTTCTTGAATTTGACCTTGTAGCACAAGTGTGAAATCTCAGGGAGGTGAAAGATCCTTTATAGGTGGTCTGTGAAGAAAAATACCCTTTAGGAGTGCTTTGCATAATTTGGATGAATCCAAGGAATAATTTCCGTCTCCAGTGTGGAAATTAGAAATAGTAGCCAATTGTAGTTTAATGGTAAAGAAACTAGCCCCTTCTTTAAAAAGGGTAGCTAAAAATTCGAGTACTGCAAAAACTGGAACAGAGAAACAATCAAGTTAATTGTTTAATGCAAAAAGGGATAATATTTTCCACTTGTTTTTATAAACTTTCTTAGAATCTTTTTGTGAAGCCAAGATAATGGTGTGTACAGGAGAAGAAAGCCTGGGCTGTCTAACCATTATTGGAAGTGGAGAAACCATAAGATTAGTTTGAGAGCCTGGATATTAGGGTGTTGGATATCTGATGGGTCAGACAGGATATCTAGATTTGTTGCCAATATCTATGGAGAATAATGAAGGTAGGACAACAGGAAGGGGAACCATACCTGTTGAGGCCAGAAGGGGCAATGAGGATGGCTGAGCTCTTCAGCCAACTTTCTTTCTGCAGAAATTTTGGTAACAAGGGAAGAGGGGAATAAGCATAAAGGAGACCAGGGGCCAAGCATGGTCTAGAGCATCTCTCGGTGACTCCCCCTGAAGGAAGATTAGAGTGAAGTATCTGCTGTACTTGTTGTAGAGAGACGCAAAACATTTGCAGCAAGGTTGGCTCCAACAATGGAAAATCCTTTCCACCACAAACAGGTTGAGAGACCATTTGTGAGGCATGAAAATCAATCTGCTTAGTTTGTCCACTAGCACATTGGTTTCATCAGAATGTGTGTTGCAGTCAGAAAGCAATCTGATATGATTGCCCATTTCCACATTCTCATGACCTCTCTTCAGAAGGGATAAGATCAGGTTCCTCCTTGATGTTGATGTACCAGACTACAGGCATGTTGTTGGTCTGAATTGCAATAGTCCCCAGAGGGAGAGCATCTTGAAAGGCCTGTAATATGAGTAGGACTGCTCTCATCTCTAGTATGTTGATATGTGGATTGGTCTCTTGGGGGACCACATGTCTTGGACGGTACTTCCCAAGTAATGCCCCCCCACCCCAGTTGGGAAGCATCATTGGCAAAACAAAAGGATAACCTAGATGAATGCTGTAATTTTGAAATTAAAGTTAGCTTGACAGGAAAGGATAGAGGTTGATGTAGAATGGACCACTGAACAGTTAAAGTCCATTGAAGGACATGAATAAAGAAACATGCCAAAGAAAGTAGTACAATGGCAGCTGTCATAGATCCTAGTGCTTAAAGAACTGATCTTGCTGGATGACATGCATGGGTAATAAGTATATGAACCTGATTTTTGATGGTGGATATGCGATGAAGTGGTAGTGAAGCTATTTGTGTTTTTGTATCCAGAACTGTATCGATGAACTCCAGGCTCTGAACTGATATCAGTTTTGACTTGGCATAATTTATTGTTGTCCCCAGTGACTTGCAAATCTTGAGCAAATAGTCCCTGGAATGTAGGAGAAGATGCTTGGAGGGGGCAGTGAGAAATCAGTCATCCAGATGTGGAAACACTCAGAATCCTTTGAGTCTCAGCTGAGCATTCACCACTACCATACATTTGGTAAATACCCTGGGGGCTGTGGTGAGCCCAAAGGGTGGGGCTCTGAACTGGTAGTGACTGGCTGCTAACTGAAAGCATAAAAATCTTCTGGACATGTTCTATTTTGATGTCATAGTATGCATCCTGAAGCTTTAGTGAGCACATCCAATAATCCTTGTGAAGAAAAGTTAAGATGCACTCTACCCTGACCATTTGGAGCTTTGATTTCTTCACATAATGATACAAATTGCTTATATCCAAGACTGGTCGAGGTCCCCTGTTTTCTTGGACACTAAAAAGAAGCAAGAGTAAGTTTCAAATCCTATATGGTCTGGTGGGACTTCTTGAATGACTTTTTTCTAGCAGTTTTTTTATTTCATATGCTGCTCCCTTACTCTGACTGGGTGGAACATTGCAAAGTTTTATTTTTTTTGTGAACAGGGGTTTAGAAAAATGGAATGAGATAACCTCTGGATATGATTTTTAGCACCCAGATATCTTTTGTCATATTTGCCCAGGCTTCTGGGTGTAGGGATAATCATCCACTGACTGCCTCCAGAGTGGAACAGTCAGGCAGTGCTTCAGGAGAGCTGAAAAGGTCTGTCTGGAAAGTAATCCCAGAACTCCTAGTCCTGCAGGCCTGCTCTGCCTCTAGGGCAATGTCTCCCATTAGCATTTCCTCCTCTGCCTCTGGAGGAATTGTCCCTGCATTGATCTTGGAAAGATTCCTGAGACTGTTGGAACCCTCTGATTCCTGGAAAAGGTCCATTGAGGGGTAGAGAACTTGATTCCCATGGCAGACAGGGTCTTTCCATCTTGTTTGCTGTGGGTGAACATCTCTTTTTCTGATTTCCTAAATAAGAATGCGCCATTGAATGGAGAATTGATAAAAGACATCTTAAAGGGCTCCACAAAATTGTATAACCACATCCAGACATGTCTCTTAAGGGCAATGCCTGAACCAGCAGCTCGTGAGATGCCTTCAGCTGTGTGAGAGATCAACCTCATTGAAGCATTTGAAATAGACAAAACAGTGGCCAGCTGTGAGGACATTCATTTGAAGTCCTTATGGACATGGACTCCGAGAGAAATTTTGAAAGCTCTTTGGTTAAATCTCTCTGAAGCATCATAAAGTGTGCCAGGTAATTAAGAGACTTCAATGCAAAGGTTGCAGAGGCAAAGACTCACTTTATGAATCTGTCCAGCTCCCTTGACTCCCTGTTTGGTGGATGAACAAAAGAGCTCTGTTCTGCTAGCTCTTTCTTGGTGGCTGCCGCCAACACCAAAGCATCAACTGTGACTCTTTGCTCAAGTGGCGTTTGTCTTTCATCAGGGTAAAGAACTTGTTGGGTACCTACAGGATAGGTTCCACAGTATCCATTTCCTTCCAAGCCCACAGGGAGACCAAATCAATAACTTCACCCATGGAGGGGGGGGGGGGGGTAATCCAAGATGTATATAGGCCAAAACCAAAAACTTCCAAAAATACTGATTCTTCCACAGAGGAGTTTTGGGAAGACCAGCCACCTTTTTGTTTGAGGATCTCTAAAATGTCTTCAATGAATATGTTATCTGGTGGTGATCTGGGGGACCTTTCCCCTTTGTCAAAATCAGTATCTTCCATGAGCGACTCCATCAGAGAGTCAATGTGTCTCCTTTTGTACTTCTCTTCTGATGTACCTCCTTTGTGGGGTGTTCAGGGGAGGTGTCAAAAGAGAGGGGAAGTTCGTCTATTGGAACCAGTTGGACACTTATTGGAACTGGCTGTCCCTGTGAAGTATGTCTGACTGACTCAGAGCTCGGAGCCAATGAGGGGAAAGGGGTTGGATCCAAAAAATGAAAAGGTGGTTCTCTGGAGAGAGAAAAGGCTCTTTCCACAAACTTGAAGGCTGATGGACCCGGAGAGGCTTCAACCAACCTTCTCAGAGTTGAAACTCCCAACAAAGGTAGGTCTTGGCCACTCTTAGAGCCATGCCCCAAGGATGGAACTAGACCCGAGCTGTTCAGGGCTGAGACTCTGATGGGGAGGGATGGATCTGACAACATCAGAGTTGATCCTGGCTCTTCAGATCCAGAGCTGACACTTCAGCTCCAGGACACATTCCAATCTGAGGGAATTGGAGTAGAACTAGTCAGGGATATAGTTGGAGTTGAAGAAAGATATTTTCTTCGGAACCATCTCAGGACCTTCTGGGGATTTTGGATCCTGCCTGTGTAATCTTCTTCCCTTGCTGGTAGCTGCTTTCTGCTACAAATGTGCCATTATCTTTTTTAACCTCTTGTATCACAACTGGAGTTTGTCTACCAATTAATATAAGTACTCCTCTTTTCCTTTGTCCATGATATTCTGCAGAATATCCATACTGAAATCCTTTCTTTATCAAATTCTCATTTCTTTCCAAATGTGTCTCCTGTAGCATTGCTATTTGCACTCTGCATTTCTTAGTATAATTAAATATTCTTTCCTTTTTGTCTATATTTGTGAGACCATTCAGATTCCAAGATAATATGGAAAGTGCCACCATTATGGTAAGAAGTCATTATTCTCACCTAGTATATATGGCAGCTTTGTCAGATTAATCCTTTATACAGCTTTTTATCAACATTTTAACCTATGTCACATTTTACAAGACTTTTTGTTTTAATAAAACTCCTCAAAAAAACACCCCCAGAAGACTCCCCATAACCTATTAACTTAATACAAAACACATAACTATGTACACCTTTAAATAATGAAAGTAAAAGTAATAGTAGGTATATCTGGGCTGCTTAAATAACTCCCCACACAAAATCAACAAGTAAATAATAGCAATACGCTTACGTTTAATTATATATATATTTTTTTATTTTTAGAATGCAATAATGTTGACTTTTAGCTTATGTGTCAGTATTGGGTTTGGTTTAGAATGGAATAGCTCAGTTTATCTGTAGCGATTAGATAATATTTATGTTTTAATATATTAATATATATTGGTTTGTATGCAAATGTATGTTACAATTCTGTTACTTAGAAAGTAGTAACGCTTTTACAATGGCAATGGATTATATACGAGCTACATGTTTTGTTTCATGAAGTTAGATATTAGTAAAAGGAAATGATGTCATGAGCATTTAAAAGAATATATGAAAAATGCTTTTAAATGACTAGTGAAAGGAAATGATGTCATATGCGTTTAAAGTATATAAGAAATGCATTGTTCTTAAATGCTTATGGCCTGATGAAGCCTACGGGTGAAAGCGCTAGCCGCATGCATGTTTTATAATAAAATTACATTTTATTTATTGCTCGTGCCTATATTTATGCATTTTGGATTATAGCTGCTGGATTATACCATTGGATTTTACTGCTGGTGAAGTGAATACTGCCGGATTGTGAAGACTTGTTTGTGCTGGACTATATTGTTGGATTTTATTGCTGGTAAAGTGAAAACTGTCCGACTGTGAAGATTTGTTTTATCCCTAAAGGATTGATCCATCTCTATTGAACTGGAATTCTTTTGAGTCCTTTAATATGCACGTGTTTTGGTGTGAGTAGTACTGACTTTTAATGCTTCTGTGAGAACGTTATTAGCACAGTTTGAACTTGGCGCCATTTACTTATTCTTCCCTTAAATAATGAAGTTTAACCATCCAAATAAGAACATTTGTGCCAAATAAACAGCTGCTAACACAGGTCCTAGTTACCCTGAAAAAAAGAAGGTATGTAATCATCATAACATTCCATCTGTGTTGTTCATTTTCATTATTCCTCAACCAATGGGTTTAGATCCAACCTTCGGATCTAACTCGGTCACTTTCTAAAGATTCTAGGATCCAAATTTTAAGCTCCTCCCTTACTCATAATGCCCCTGACCACTACAACACCTCATATTGAGATTGCTGCTATTATATAGATTATATACATACACTACAATAATAATGCTATGACAGGAAAATGTTAGCTGAAAGATCAGGAGCTCAAAGAAGAACTATGGTTCCTAAGAACACATCTGTTAGGTCTCTAGGTCACTGTAAAACAAAAGTGCAGGGGGAAGGGGGGTGTTGAGGAAGAGTGAAAATGGACAACACAAATGGAACATTATCGTGAGAACATAACTTCTTTATCTGATGCTGTCATTTTTTTCATTCCTCAACCAATGGGACAGAGTCCCCAGCTACAGTAACCTTGCGTAGCCCTCATGGAAGGATGTTCTGCAGCACTACATAATCAAAGGCAGCTCTATTTCTGGAGATGATAACTAATTTGTAATGCACAATGAAAAGTATGAGTATTTGACAAAAAGGCAGCTGGACAAATATCATCAATAGAGGCTCTTGACCAAAAAGCTGCTGAACTAGACATTGACCTGGATGAGTGTGCCTTCACGTGATTAGGTAATGCAATACCTTTCAAAGAGCAGACACAAGAAATACAATTGTTATACATTTAGCCAGGGTAGTCTTAGAAATTGGCCTTCCCATTCTTATTTTAGAAAAGGAAACAGTTGATCAGACTTCCTGAGTGCTTTTATTCTTTCCAGGTAAAACCACAATTGTCTACGTACAGTGAGAAGATGAAGGGTATAATCTCCTTTATTTTCAAATTTAGGGAAGAAAACTGGTAGATTGATGACCTCACTGACATTATTTTCAGAGGCAACTTTTGGTAAAAAAAGAAGGATTTGTGTGTAAGGTAGCTCTATCTTTGTGATAAATCAAATACAGTGGTTTGGAAGATTGTGCTTGTAGTTCCAATACTCATCTTGCAGAGGTCATAACTACCAAAAACTCAGTTTTCCAAGAAAGAAATTTGAGATCAACCTTAGCTGATGGTTCAAAAAGGGAATGTACTAAGGCATGTAAAACCATGGTGAAATCCCAAGGTGGAGCAGGGTCCTTTATTGGTATGATACCCCTAAGAAATGCTTTATACAATTTAGAGGATGCTAAAGAGGAAGCATTATCTCCTATATGGTAGTTGTAGATGGCTGCAAATTGAACTTTAATTGTGGTGAAATTTGCTCTATCCTGGAAAATTAAAGCAAGGAAGTCCAGTACTGCTGGTACTGGAGAAGTGAAGGTATCTAATTGTTTCTGGTGAGCCTAAATAGTGAATCTTCTCCATTTACTCTTGTAGATTTTTCTAATGGAAGCTTTATGGGAAGATGCAACATTTTTTCAAACTGGAGAGGACAGCCTGGAATGTTTAGCCATCACTGGAATTGATGAAACCATGCAGTCAGTTTGAGGCCTACAAGATCTAGGTACATCTGCCCTGATGGATGAGATAGGAGGTCTGGACTGGGATCCAGCATCCACGGAGGATGTATTAAGTGAGACAAAAAGAAAGGAAACTATACCTGTTAAGGCCAAAAGGGAGCAATGAGGATCACTCTGCTCTTCAATCATAGTGCTTTCTTAAGAAATTTGGGGATGAGAAGTAGAGGAGGATAAGGGTAAAGGAGACTGGAGGGCCTAACATGAACTAGAGCATCTCTTGGTGACTGTTCCTGAGAAGGGATCACGGCAAAGAACCTGTGCATTTGCTGTCGGAGAGGGATGAAAATAGATACAGTAAGGCTGACCCCACTTGTGGAAGATCATGTTTACCACTGATTGCTTGAGAGACCACTTATGAGGCATGAGAATGGTCCTGATTAGTCTGTCTGCTAGAATTTTGGATTTTACTGGTATGTGCGTTGGTACGAGGAAGTGGTTGGAAGAGATCACTTATTGCCAAACCCTTACTGCTTCTAGACAAAGGGGACAAGATCTGCCCCCCCCCCCCCATTTGTTGCTGTAACAGACTACTGACATGTCCATTTGTAATGCAATAATCCCTAGAGGGAGAAAGCTTAGAAAGGCCTACAATGCTAGAAGCACCGCTTTCATCTCTAGGACATTGATATGCAGATTGGTATCTTTAATTGACCACATTCCTTGGAATATCCATCCCAAGAAATACCCTTCCACCCCAACTGGGAGGCTTCTGTGGTCAACAAAGCTCTGGGGGGAGAAAAGATAAACAGACACCCTCACTTGATTTCTTAAGAGTAGACCCACCAAAGAAAAGAATTTCTGCACATTCAAGACAATTTTATGGGATGGCTCAAAGGATAGCAACGAAAGGACAATTGCACCACTAGAGTCCATTGAAGAATTCTCATATGTAAGCGAGCTAAGGGAATCAAAGTTATAGTGGCAGCCATCTTACCTAATGCTTTGAGGATCAATCTTGCCGGGCCTTGGAATGGAAAGGATCTGTCTGATGTGTGTTCTCAGTGTAAGAATTCTGTTCTGAGGCAGAAAAACTAGACAGTCCAAGCAAGCCCCTATAAAAATCTATCACTTAGACTGGTTACAGATGAGATTTTTCATGTTGATGGTGATCCCCAATGCAAGTGCCAGGTAAAGCAGATAATCTCTAGCTTTTATTAGTAGATGTCTAGTTGGTGCAGTAAGGAGCCAGTCATCTAAATAGGGAAACACTCTGAATCCAGCAGTCTCAGGTGAGCTGCTATGACTGTCATATATTTGGTGAACACCCTGGGGGCTGTGGTGAGACCAAAGGGCAGGACTCTGAACTGGTAATAACTGGCTCCCATCCAGAAGCAAAGATACCTTGGTGAACATCTGTTCATTTTGATGTGATAGTATGCATCTTGAAGGTCAAGTGTGCACATCCAGTCATCCTTCTGAAGAGGAGGTAGAATGGGCTGGACTGTGAGCATCTGGAATTTGGAGTTCTTTACAAATTTATTCAGATATATTAGGTCTAGATTTGGCCTCAAGTCCCCTGTCTTTTTTGGCACTAAAAAGAACCTTGAGTAAATTCCAGATACTGTTTGGTCTGGTGATACCTTCTGGATAGTGTTTTGTCTAGCAACTTTGGAATTTCTTGAACTGCAAGCTTCCTCTCATTGGGTTGAATATTAATGAAAATTCTATTTGATTTCACTGGAAGTTGTAAAAAGGGAATGAAGTATCCTCTGGATATGATCCTTTGCATCCAAAGGATGTTTATGATGGCTAGCCAGGCATCTTGTTGCAAGGATAGGCACCCCCAATTGCCTCCAGAGATGGACAGTCAGGCAGCCTTTCAGGAGCATTGGAAGGACCTGTCAGAGAAAGACTATTGAGATTCTTGATTCTGCAGACTCCCTCTGCCAAGCTGGTGGTGTCTGCCATTATAATTGTTTTCTCCTCTACCTCTGGGGGAAAATTCTCCATGTGACTCCTGGAAAGGACCTTAAGACTTCTTGAACCACATTTTCTTACCACCATGCTGCTTCCTAGACAACAGTCTCTGTGGGGAAGAAAAGTGAATTCCAATAGCAGACAAGGTCTTCCCATCCTGTTTACTCTGGGAGAGAGTCTCTTTCACTATTGGGCCAAACAATGATGATCCATCAAAGGAAGCATTGATGAATGATGCCTTGAAAGGTTCCACAAAGTCACATAACCACATCCAGGCATGTCTCCTTATGGCTATGCCTGAACCGGCTGCCCTTGAGGTACCCTCTGTGGCATGTGCGATTAACCTCATGGATGCATTCGAGATGGTCTGTAGGGTGGCCATTCTCGAGGAAAATGTTTTCTGTTCCTCTGTAGACATGGATCTTGTGGTAGAATTAGAGAGTTTCTTTATTAATTCCCTCTGTAAATTGATGAAGTGTGCCAGGTCATTCCACAACTGCAATGCAAAAGTTGCTGATGCATAGACCCACTATCCAAATCTGTCCATAGCCCTAGACTCCCTGTTAGGGGGATGGACAGTGGAGCTCTTTTCTGCTAGCTCCTTCTTCATGGCTGCCACAACAGCCATGGCATCTACTGGAATTATTTTTGTCCAGTGCTGTTTATCTTTTGGGGCACTAAGGATTTTATCCAGTTGTTTTGGGATAGGTTCCATGGCATCCAGTTCCTTCCACACCCTGTGAGAGACATTAACTATAAGCTCATCTGCAGGGGAGATAACAAGATTTATATGGGCCAGACAGGAAGGCTTCCAAAAACACCAATTCCACCTGGGAAGGGTTTTGGGCAGACCAACTACCTTTCTGGTGAAGGATCTTTAGAATGTCTCCAAATGAGGCATCTTCCAGTGGAGATCTAGGGGAACCTTCCTCCTCTTCAAAGTCAGTGTCTTCTTTGAGGGATTCCAGAGGGGAATCCAGGTGCCTCCTCTTGCACATTCTCTTATGAGGGACCTCCTCAGTGGAATGTCCTAGGGAGGTATCAGAAGAGACAGGGATCTCCATAGGTGGAACTGTTTGGAAGCTCTTCTGGGCTGGCTGCCCCTGAGCTGGAGGATGTGAAGTTTCAGACACAGGATCTGGAGAAGGAAAGGATACAGATATGAGGACTGGAGATTTGACTCTATTCTTGGCTGGGAGAAAACCCTTTCCACCACCTTGAAGGTAGAGGGACCCAGAGAGATGGACAATCCCTCCAGAGCCTAGACTCTTGGAGCAGACAATCCCTGAATCTCACCAATCCCTTGCTCTGATGGGGAGTCAGAGCCAAGCTATCAAATGCCAAGGCTCTGAGGGGAGGCGATGGCTCTTAAAACTTTGGAGTCGAGGTCAAACCCTCAGATGCGATGCTGGTGGGTCGGCTCCAAGTGCCATCATGCTCCAACAGAGTCAGAGCTGATTGGGTCAGGGAAGTAGTCGGAGTCAAAGTAAGAAGAATTGTCAGATCTGACGTATCGACTCCCAGGGCCTTAGGATCCATGAACTCCAAAATGGGTGGTTGGATCAAAGAAGGAGTAACAAAGGGAAAAAAATCAGGTTGACAGGTCATGGATCCAGTGGGGGACAGAGCTAGCAAAACCCCCATCTGGATCTGTGTCCTGGGGAAATTCCACATCATCCTATCCACCTCCGCTTCAGAAAAACTATGAGAGGACCTAATGGAAAAGGATGTGAAGAATGGTCTAGAGTACTTCTTGGGAGTTTCCTGTAAGAAGGAGACCTCAGCCTTGAGGACATTGGTTCCAGGGAGAACCTGGGAACACTGATCCAAGGAGATGGAGCTGTAGACTATGTCGGCTCCGAAGGATTCAGATGTAACAATTTTGGAACCTTTTTTGGTGGCTCTGAAGAAGACGTCTGTGAGTCCAGCTAGGAAAGTGCTTATGGTGCTCCCTGGGCTCCTTAGATTTTTGACAGGAGGTGTGAGCCCTGAAGAAGTACCTGAGGAAGAAGTTGAAACAGGGAAGAGACCTTTCAAAATGAGATTGTTCTTCCAATCGTTTATAGCTTGAACTGAAGGCCACACAAATAGCACAGGGAAAATCCAGATGTGCTGGGCCTAAGCAATAAACATACTCCCTGTGGGCATCAGAATTAGGTCTTTTTTGAATCCAGTGGGTTTATCGGCCATACCGGCTAAAAATAGTTAAAATACAGAACTTTTTTTTATATACAAGTAAAGAACGGAAATATGGAAAAAGGAAAAACTACCAACAATGGCAGTTAAGAAATATACTAACGATAGTATTTAAAAGTAATTACCAAAAAGTTAGGGAAATATGGGTAAGGAGGAAATATATATATATATATATATATATATATATATATATATATACATATATATATATATATATATATATATATATCTATATATATATACATACATATATATTATATAAATATATATATATATATGCACACACACACACACACACACACACACACACATATATATATATATATATATATATATATATATATATATATATATATATATATATATATATATATATATACACACATACACATATATATATATATATATATATATATATATATATATATATATATGTATATGTATATAAAATATAGTTAAATTGGGGCATTATGTACAAGGGAGTAGCTCAAGATTCATATCCTAGAATCTTTAGAAAGTGGCCAAGTCAGATCTAAACGTTTTGATTGAGGAATGAATGAAAATTACAACATCAGGTTTGAGGCTATCCATGTTAAAACCACACGTTATTGCCTGTGCTTTTACTTACTTAATTGGTATCTTTTCTTTTTTGTCTCTATTCCCCCTCCACAGATGTGAAAACTACTTCCATAGTTTCAGAAATCATTCATTTTAGCCTTGAATAAATCAGTGTTCTGTCTTTTATTGCCCTATTATCAGCTTGTGTCCATGGATAGTAAAACAAAAACGAAAAATGTATTTTTCTGTTGCAGCATCAGAGACAAGCTGAAAAAAAAAGTTATGTCTTACCATAACATTCCATCTGTGCTGTTGATCTTTATTCATTCATTACTAATGGGTTATTGGTTCCTTCCTCAGAACTGAATGAATGAAGATCAACAACACAGATGGAACATTATGGTAAGACATAACTTCTTTATCTGATGTTGTTAATCTTCATTCACCTGAGCACATGGAGCCAAAAGAAGCTCTACCTCTGGAGGCCAAATCCAATTTGTAATAAAGAATAAAGCTATGAGGTTTGGCTCAAGTTGCAGCTGAGCAAATATCACTGAGGGAATTCCTAGCATGGAAAGCTGCTGAAGTTGCCATAGACCTTGTAGAATGTGCTTTCACTCTGAGGCAGGGTGAGATTGTTTTTGTTGTAGATAAAGGTAATACAATTTCTCAACCATGAAGTCAGTGTAATGTTTGAGACAGGATGAGCTCGTCTAGGTCCAGAAAAAGCCAGGAACAGTTGGTCTGATTTACTGGTAGATTTTGTTCTGTCCAGATAACATTGTATTTGCCTATGAACATCTAAGGAGTGCAGGCAATACTCTCCCCTGTTAGAGTGGTTAGGAAAGAACACTGGAAGGTCAATAGATTGGTTGCTAGACTGCTCTGACACCACTTTTGGTAAAAAGGAAGAATTAGTTCTCAGTGATACCCTGTCCTTATGTAAGATAAGATAGGGAGGTTTGATGCATAAGGCTTGAAGTTCTGACAAGCGTCTGGCTGATGTAACTGCAATCAGAAACAAAGTTTTCCAAGAGAGATACTTTACATCACATGAAGACACAGGTTCAAAGGGGGGAGCTGTTAGAGCTTGCAGAACCAATGCCAAATCCCAAGGTTGTACCGGTTCTCTAAAGGGAGGTTTTAAGTGGATAACCCCCTTCAAGAAAGTTTTACAGAGTCTATGTGACATAAGCGAAGAATCCTGAAAACCAATGTGGAAATTTGAAATGGCAGCTAAATGCACACAAATAGTAGAGGCAGACACCCCGGAGTGGAAAATATGTGATAAGTAATCCAAAACCACAGAAACTGGGGCTAACAAGGGGTCTAATTGTCTATTCGCTGCCCATAGATAAAACCTTTTCCATTTATTGAGATAGATTAGTCTGGTGGACGCTTTATGATATGCAATAAGAATATTGCACACAGGGGATGAGAGGTTTTCCTGCCTGGCAATCATTGGAAGTGGAGAAACTAAGTTGTCAGTTTCAGGGTTGTTAGATTGGGGAAAGTCAGACCCTGTGGATGGGAGAGCAACACTGGGGATGGGTTGAGGATCCATGGTTGATCTAGCAGGTGAGGCCAGAGGAAGGGGACCCAGACTTGTCGAGGCCAATATGGAGCAATGAGGATCGCTTTGCTTTTCAATTGTTATGCTTTCTTCAGAAATTGGGAGATGATGGGAAGAGGAGGATAAGCATAAAGAAGACCCGAGGGCCAAGCATGGACTAGAGCATCTCTCGGTGACTGTCCCCAAGGGGGGATCAGGGCAAAATAGTTGCTGCACTTATAGTTGGTTGGGGAGGTAAATAGGTCGCAGCAAGGCTGGCCCCAGTGGTTGAAGATTCTTGCCGCTATCATAGGGTTGAGGGACCACTCGTGAGGTTGTAGGATGCACCTGCTCAATTTGTCTGCTTTCACATTGGAGCTTCCGGGAATGTGAGTTGCAATTGGAAAGTGGTTGGAAGCTATCGCCCATTGCCATATTCTCAAGGCCTCTTGGCATAACGGGTAAGATCTGGTGCCCCCTTGCTTGTTGATATACCAGACCACTGACATGTCTGATTGGATCGCAATATTCCCTGATGAAAGGATGGAATGAAATGCTTGCAATGCTAGTAGCACTGCCCTCAGTTCCAGGACACTGATATGCAAAAGGGCCTCTGTCTCCAACCAGGTGACTTGGACTGAGTTTGCCTGACATAGCCCCCACCCCCACACCATCAGGGAGGTGTCCGTGGTCACCGTGGCTTTTGGTTGATGGAGGCTGAAGAGGTGAGACCATTGTTGGGGATTGTGAGACATCCACCAGAGTAAATCTTGCTTGCATCTCTGAGTTACACTTATCTGAAAAGACAAAGGATGCTGTAGAGGGTACCACTGAGTGAGAAGTAACCACTGAAGGAGCCTCATGTGGAATCTGGCTAGAGGAACAATGGTGATCGAGGCTGCCATTGACCTCAAGAGTTGGAGTATAGATCGAGCGGGGGATTTGTGATGACAGAGCAGCGGTTAAACCTGTTGTCTTATTCTTTGAAGCCTGTGGTCCGGAAGAGTTGCTGTGTAATTTCTCATGTCCAGCAGTACCCCTATAAATTCCAAAGACTGAGCTGGGGTCATGTTGGATTCCTCCCAGTTTATAGTGATTCCCAGGCTTTGTGCTGTAAGGAGAGTGTAGTGCAGGGCTTCCTCCAGTAGACGCTTGGTGGGGGCGGTGAGGAGCCAGTTGTCTAGATATGGAAATGCCTGGAATCCTTGAAGTCGCAAGTGAGCGATATCCACTGCCATGCATTTGGTTAACACTCTGGGTGCTGTAGAGAGACCGAAAGGCAGAGCTTGAAATTGATAGTGACTGGCTCCTATGCAGAAGCAGAGGTATTTTCTTGAGTGTTTGTCCATTTTTATGTGGTAATATGCATCTTTAAGATCTACAGAGCACATCCAATCGCTTCTTCCAGAAGAGGAAGGATAGACTGAACCGTGACCATCCAGAATTTCTCTGTTTTTACAAATTTGTTCAGTGTGCTGAGATCCAGAACTGGTCTCCAGTCCCCTGTCTTTTTTTGGCACTAAAAAGAACCTTGAGTAAAAACCAGATCCTATCTGGCTTGGGGGGACTGTCTGGATGACTCTTTTTTGTAGCAGCTTTTGGATTTCGTGTGCTGCTGCTTCTCTTTGACTGGGTGGAACATCGAGTAATACTCTGGAGAAGATTGGGCAAAGATGAAAGGGGATGTGATAGCCTCTGGATGTTATCCACTGTACCAAAGAGTCAGTGGTTATATTTTGCCAGGCAGTCGGGTACAAGGAAAAACGACTCCCGACCGCTTCCAGAGGTGAGCAGTCAGGCAACGCTTTAGAAGCGCTGATAGGGTTGGCCAGAGGAAGAAGCTCTGGAACCCTGGTTTTGTGGACCTCCTCTGCCCGGAAAAGGGCATCTTCTATTGGAGTTTCCCCCTCTGCCTCTAGGGGGAGAACTCAGCACTTGTGTCCCGGAAAGAGCCCTGTGATTTCCTGTGCCACATCTTCCCGCTCCTCTGATTTCTGCAGTAGAATCGTTGAGGAGTGGAGTAACTGACACCAATGGCAGACAGGGTCTTGCCATCTTGTTCGCACCTTGCTAGCGTATCTTTCACTTTAGGGCCAAACAAAGAAGCGGCCTCGATGGGGGTGTTCATGAAGGAAGCCTTAAATGAGTTTGCAAAGTTGCAAAGGCGTATCCAGGCATGTCATCTGGTGACTATACCTGCGCCTGCCACTCTAGCCACATCCTCCATTGCGTGAGAAATAAGATGCATGGAAGAGATGGAAATGGACTCTAGGGTGGCTATCTGAGAAGCCACGTTGTCACTGACCTCGTGAGAAACAGCTCCTGCCAAGGTTTCAGAGAGTTGGTTGTTAAGATTCTTCTGAAGCCTGGTAAAGTGTGCCAAATAGTTCAAAGACCTTACGGTGAAGGTCGATGAAGCAAACACATGCTTCCCCAGTCTGTCTATTGCCCGGGACTTCTTGTCGGGCAGATGGACAGTTTGCCTCTCTTCTGCCAAATCTTTCTTAGTTGCAGCTGTCACTACCATGGCATCTACTGGAAGACCTCGTGACCAATGTGGTTGCTCAGCTGGGGTGATAAGATTTTATCAGGCCTCTGTGGTATCACTTCCAGGGTGTCAGGAGCCTTCCATGCGCACTGGACAATGAGCTGGATGAGCTCATCAGCCGGCGGGGTAACCCAGAAGGTAGGGGGCCAGGCACTAAAGGCCTGCAGGAATTACGGATTCCTCAGAGGAAGGATTAGAAGACTTTCAGTCACCCCTCTGCCTAAGGATCTCAAAGATGTCACCAAAGGACACCTCAGAGGGTGACCATGGGGACCCTTCCCTGCCATCAAAGTCCGTATCTTCAGTCAATGACTCCTCAGTGGAGTCCATGTGCTTCCTCTTGCACAATGTTTTGCGGGGTACTTCCTCAGTGGGAGGTTCTGGGGAAGACTGCAAAGAGGGGGTCTCTTGAGGAGGAGAAACCTGAGGCCCTTGTGCCTGGTGTCCGGCGGTTGTGACTTGTGAGAGTTGCGGCATAGAGGGGGAGAGGACTCTGATATATGGGGTTTGCCAGAGGAGGCAAGTGCCCTCTCCATGGCCTGGAAGACCAGCCCACCCAAGTTGGGATGAGAGCCCAAAACCGAGCATGATAACCTCAGAACCAGGGTCAACCCCCCCCCCCCAGAAGAGCCAACTCCCAGACCAGGAGTCTCAAGAGAGCTGTGTAGAGTGAGAGAGGGAGGATTCCTGGAGGGTGCCATAGAAAAAATTGGTGTGGAGCCAAGAATGCCCCCCCACGGCACAGTCACTGGCCTGAGAAGAGCATGATGCCATGTGGACCAAGGGCCACAAGGACAACTCTGGTTCCAGAGTGAAATCCACTATTGGAGTTGGAGGAAGGAAAGCTGCTGTCAGAGTAATGAGCTTTGATACATGGGTGGAAGTCAAAGGAGGAGTGTACGTTGGAGTTTGAGGAGATATGCATTCACCTGAAGGAAGGAACATGGATTTTGAAGGTTGAGAGAGACCTAAGGCCACAAGCAACTGGTCAACAAGACGCAACACATCATGCTCAGAGAGGCTCCTGGTCGACCTCATAGAGAGACCTGAGGGTGATTCTGGCCTTCCTAGAAAAGGACTGTATTGGCTACCAACAAATGGATCCAAGGAAAGAGAATACTTAGTCCTTGCTAATTCGAGAGGTGCAGAGTCCGGAACTGAGGACATCTGCACCGAAGAGAACGGTGTGGAAATGGTCTGTGCCAATGATGTCAGCACCATAGAAGTCGAAGGTGTCTGCATTGTAAAAGCAAATGTCTACACCGATGGGGTACAGTGCCATCAAGGAAAGTGTCTGCACTGGTAACAATGATGGTGCCGAAAAGGACTGCACCGATGAACATGGTGCTGAAAGTGTCCGCACCGTGGATGACAGTAACGCCATACTTGGAGCCAAAGTGGCTTGTCCCAATGGTGCTGAAAGGGACTGTACCTGGGTGGACAGTGCCGGTAAGGGCTGCGACGGAACTGTCGGAGGCATAATTGTCAGCACCGGAAACTCCGGTGCCTTTACTGATAAGGAGAACATGGCTGGAGCAAGAATCATTTGGGGCAGTGCCAAGCCTGAAGCCTACAAGGTTATAGGTGGCAGTGCTGAAGTAATAGTCAATTTTACCTTCTTATGAGTCGACTCCCTACGATCTCCAGAGGGAGATGAAGTGAGCGACCTCGATGAGGAAGAACACCTCTTGTGAGGTTTAGCAGGAGGGGGTGAGCCCTCCAACCCAGAAATAGTCTCACAGAAAGGAGATTTGAGAAGACCTTGCAAGATTAATTTCTTCTTTCTCTTGTTAAGAGTCCTGGTCGAAGAATTTCTACAAATCCCACACAGGGGATCTACAGTAAGGTGGGAGACATTCAAACAATAGACACATAAGTCATGGCCATCGGAAAATGGTAACTTACGGCTGCATACCTTACACTGCTTAAAACCAACACTGCTTTTCTTATCCGACATAATGATGTGGAGAAGAAGGACAGTACCAAAAGGAAGAGAAAAGGCTACACAAAAGGGGAAGATGAGAGAAGGAAGAAGGACTACCAACGATGATAATGAAGAATTACCTCAAAGGTAAGAAAAAGGTACTAAAGAGAAATTGACTAAAGAAAGAGAGTCTTAACTATACGATAGGGTAATAGAATATTAGCAGAAACTGTTTGAAAAACTTTAAAGTAGACATGATCTATAAAACTTTCAAAAAATTAAACACTTCGCTGAAGAGAGTAGCTTGACATGGCTGTATAGCAACGCAGCAAACAAGATCTGAGGTAACAGGGAAAAGAGCATTCTGGGTAGGACCTTGGCTTGAGAGTTTTTGGCTGATGTGAGCTTGATATTTGGCCGGCCAAGGACAGAACCAATAACCCATCAGTAAGGAATGAACGAAGATTAACAACATCAGATAAAGAAGTTATGTACTCGCCATAATGTTACATCTGTGTTGTCCATTTTCATTCTTTCTCACTGATGGGTCTCAAATCTGATCCTCGGATCCAGCTTGGCCTCATTTTCTAAACTTTGAAACATGGTCTCAAGCTCCTTCCTCTTCCCAAAATGCACTACACTGTCCCTAACTCCTCATATCGAGTTAGTTGCCTACTGTCTACTGTTTGTTTGTTTTTTTTAAACAGGACAGTTAAAGAAAAAAATTAAGGTTCAAACCTGCAACATGAAAGCTTCTATATCAAGCAAGGTCCTTCTACAATTGCATAGACAGGATAGAAATAGAAAGGACTGTAGCTCAAACCAGGAATGTGAAGGTCCCATTATCATCCAAATATCATTCTAAGAGTAATAAGGCCATGGGATGGCTGGGAGGGAAGGTGAGGAAGAATGAAAATGGACAACACAGATGGAATATTATGGTGAGTACATAACTTCATATGCCAGAGCACTGTCGGACCAAAAAAACTCTGTTTCTGGAGACAATGCCCAATTGTTATGTGTCACACAGGTGGGAGTCTTTGACCAGGTGACTATAGGATGGTTAACATTGAAAGAAGCTCTGGGTGGAAGTAGATGTGGTAGTTATAAGTCTGGTAAAATGGGCTGCAGGGTGACAAGGGAATTATAGGCCATTTTAGGAAAAATTCAGTGAAAACTTAGTAATCTATTTGGTCAGTGTAGTCATGAGGATTGGTTAACCCAAGAGGTTAGAAGGAAAGGGGAGACAAATCGCTGGTCAGACACTCTGTACTTTTTGGTCTCATGCAACATGAACATAATTGTAAAAAGACCTCAAGAAGATTTCATATCCCAATTGCTTGTCAGTTCAAGGTTTTTTTGTATCAACCCCTAAAGGATAACCGTGAGATCCAAAGAAAATAGGGGTCTCTCACAGAAGAGGGATCTAAGCAGGAAGATTCCTTACAGGAAAGTATTACATAAATTGGATGTCCTAAATGAAATTAATTCATTTCCAGAATGAAAAATTGATATAGCTGTTGAAGTTTAATAGTAGAGAAAACTCACCTTCTCCTAAAAGCAGTTGGCAAGAAAGTTGTCATATCCCAATTGCTTGTCAGTTCAAGGTTTTTTTGTATCAACCCCTAAAGGATAACCGTGAGATCCAAAGAAAATAGGGGTCTCTCACAGAAGAGGGATCTAAGCAGGAAGATTCCTTACAGGAAAGTATTACATAAATTGGATGTCATAAATGAAATTAATTCATTTCCAGAATGAAAAATTGATATAGCTGTTGAAGTTTAATAGTAGAGAAAACTCACCTTCTCCTAAAAGCAGTTGGCAAGAAAGGGAATGATGGCAGAAGTAAAAGGTGAGAAAGGGCCATTGTTCTGACTGGAAGCCCCAGTGAGTAATGTCTTCTGTTTTCTTCTATAGGCATTATTTCTTCTTTTGGGAAGCTAAATAATGTCACTAACAGGAGAAGAGAGGCTGGACCATCATACTGTCACTGGAAGAGGAGAAACCATATGGTTAGTTAGAAGGTACGGAAAAGAGTTGCTTGATCTCCCCCTGGTGAGATAGGAGATCCAGAATGAGCTCTAGAATCCCTGGAAGATGTTTCAGAAAAAAAACTGAAATAGAGAAAGAAAAATAGAGAGAGAGAGAGAGAGAGAGAGAGAGAGAAAGAAGAAGCATACTAGTCAATGCCAGAAGGAGTAGGCATGCAGGAAGCCTCTCTGAAAGTCTAGCAATGTTAGAAGTACCCCTCTCATGTCAGGTGCAATGACAAGTGATTTATGGTCTCCAAGGGGGGACCATGTGGTTGGATCACGTTTCACTTAATATGCACTCCCACCATAGTTGGGATTTAGCGTCCATGGATACTGTAGCAAATAGAGTAGGAAAGAGAATGGTTTGCTTGAAAAAAAAAGGTCCTTTGAATGGGTCCAGTAACAAATATAACGTTTGTTTTATAAGAGAATATAGAGGCTGGTAAAGAATGAACCTTTGTACTGTCAAGTCCATTGACTGGTTCACATGAAAATATGTAGCTAGAAGAGTTGGAGAAATGGAAATTGACATTGACTCAAAGGTTAAGAAAGGCAGTTTCACTGAGTACGACATATGAAAAACAATAAATTCTATACCTGGCTGTCAAAGTGAGGAATAACATCAGTCACTGTACTCAAATGCATTCTTATGAAATTTCTGGATATGTAAGGAGTTTTTTTTTTTTTTTTGCAGAGCACCTCAAGGCCCTATCCCTGTATTCTGCCCCCTA
The DNA here is from genome assembly GCF_019279795.1 of Protopterus annectens. Taxonomy (NCBI): domain Eukaryota; kingdom Metazoa; phylum Chordata; order Ceratodontiformes; family Protopteridae; genus Protopterus; species Protopterus annectens. Next base: position 327,312,414 of record NC_056750.1, on the reverse strand, counting down.
CAGGCTGTTAAGGGGAAATTTATGCCTGGCTTACAGGGCACTGTTAGACCCCACTATGATGGACCTCCTGCATATCCATAAAACAAACATCACCAGAATTACCTGTTCTAAAGACTTAAACCTTGCCTGTGATATAAATAGGACTTGCTGAAGAGACAGGTACATATCCCAGAGACTACTCCACCTACAGAACAGGGGTCCCATCCATTGAAGCAGAGTTTCTCTCTAACCCAATTCAAGTGTAACTTGGAGAATTGATTGGGGAACAGGAAATTCATCCCTGCCTTGGCATCTATGTCTTTAATGGACACAAGCAACCTGTAAATGGTTTATCTCCCAGGCCCCTGCTTGTAAATGTTTCATTTACAAAGCCCCTGCTTACACTTATCAAGAATACCAGAACTTGTCAGAAATTTGGGATACATGGCTAGGCTTAAAAAGGCCCTTGTGGTCGTTAGCTTAGTAAACACCTATCAACCTATGAACTCCAAAGTGGAGGATCCAGCGGGGACGGAACGGACCCAGGGAAACAATTGCTCAACCAAATCCAAGGAGCAAATTTCCCCAGATTCACTCCTATCCAGAGGAAACAATCTAAATACAGAAAAGCAATCGAGAATCTGAAAAAGAATCAGAGGAAAAAAATGAATCTTGGGTTAGAAAAACAGATTCAGTGGGCACCTCTATGTTGAAAAAGGATATACCTTCCAAGCATACCTATTAACTTCTTATTGTAAGGAAGCTGAACAGGCCTGACAAATGGGGGGGGGGGGGCAAAGGCCCAAAATAAGGTCAGGTCCCCATATCCCACCAGAATAATAGGATTTGTCTTTGCATGTATTTTTCTTAGGGATATGAAGTCCAACAATTAAATGTGCATCATTATTTAGTGCTTTAATTCCTTGGATCGGGCAGCCATAAGTTTAAAACATCTTGAATACCATGGCATACCTGAGTGTTAAATAGCTAATTTTTTTAATGATTTGCCAGGAAATCATATATTTTGTGAGAAGCAGACCAAAAGGTACAATGCAATAATCTAGACATCGCAAAGATTTGGACTGTTCAGAGGTATGATAAGGAGCAGGGGCTTGAAGCTAAAAAAAATTAAGCTGTCAGATCAGAAGAGTGCCTCAGATCCAAAGAAAGACACACTAGTCTAGTTATTACAGATCCAAAGGTGTTGGATCCATGAAATGTCTGGTTTTCCATGGGTACCTATGTCTGCTGGATCCTAGACTTAGGATCCTGAGAAGAAAAAATGGTCTAACCGATCAGATCTGAAGGGAATAGGAATTACGATTCAAAGAATTATTCAGGTACCTCTGATACAAGAAGGCTATATCTCTAGGTAAAGCTTCAGCCATTGGATCCAAAGATTTACAATCCAATGGCGATAGCAGATGTGTCAAATATCATGGGGCCAAACCCATCAGATCCAAGGTGGACTTGGGATCTGAGGGAGGCCCTAAGAGCTTCAGATCACAGGAGCTGGATATGAGATCCCGTTTATTGCTCTGTTTCTTTTTTTTTTGTGGGCGGTTGAACCCCAAAAGAAACTAGAAGTATTTTTAAAGGGCTTCTATACAATGCATTAGCATAAATTTGAAGGGCATGAAGTCTGAAATTCAAATGTCTGTCATTATTTTCTATTTTCAATCTATAATGACTTGACACAACTTTTCTAGAAAAGCACAATTTTATGAGAAATGAACCAAAAATATGAGGCAAAATCTGGACATTCTGCTAAAATCTATTTATTTGAGAGGTATGATTACAAGTGATTCAGGAGCACAAAAGCCAGCATCAGTCTGTGGCACCACTCGCACCCTCTGAAGGTAGGAAACCTGTCATTGAAGAAGGTCAATATTAAACCAAAATGATCTAAGCAAATTTTAGCATTGCAAACCTAGTTCCCAATACTGTCTATGCAAACAACAAAAGGCAAATAAAAACCAGCCAGACTGCTTAACAAACTGCACTGTCTTCACAAGAAAAAGGGACAACTGCCCATCTGATATCTCCATTACCCTAGTAAGAGTTCTTTGAAGGGCAATAAGTAGAAAAAACAAAGCCAGTGAACCTCAAAAGGAAAACAAGGGAACAGATTGAAAGTCAAAGTATGTCATAATAGGGAGACTTCAAGCATTCCACGAAAAATGGGTCAGCTGAAAACCAAGGTCCTCGTCCCCACAACTGCAAAAACTTCAGATCTCATTGGAAGACTGTAAAACACCAAGCCATGAGACTGTAGACTGTGAAACTAAGTCTACAATTGTAAAATAATTCATGACAGATGGAAAGGTAACAGTTCTAGCCATTAACAGGCCGAGGGAGGAAGAAAACGCCAAAAAGAAGAGACTGCAGGAGTAAACTACAAAGTTATCTCAATTACATGAAATAAGTAAATCATCTTACAGTTCAAGAATGGAGGAAGGAATGCCAAGAAGAATAGACTGCAGGACTAAACTAGAAAGTTATCTCAGTTACATGAAATAAATAAGTAAATCGTCTTATAGCTCAAGACTGTGTAGTCTTCAGTCTAACCACGATTGCGGCAAACGAAATCTGAGGAGTTAGGGACAGTGTAGTACAGTATAGGAAGAGGGAGGAGCTCAAGACTAGGATCCAAAGTCTGGCAAAAGTGGCTGAGCTGGATCCAAGGATCAGATCCAAGACCCATCAGTGAGGAAGAACAAAAAGGACATCAGATCATTTATTACCAAAAGAAAACGTTTCATTATACTCAGTGTTCTCATATTTCCTTGTTTCTACTTAAAATGTATTGTTAGATTAAGCCAAAGGTCTTAGTCCTGACATTCACCTATGCAAAAGTAAGAGAAAACATATCAGCTTTACATATATTATGATCTGTGTACTTTTACACCCCGCATCCCATCTCAGCAATCCAAGATTGCAGCCAATTAACTTAAACATGCCTTTGCCAGCTTTTCTTCTCTTTTTGCACTGTAATGCCTACATTTCTTAATACCAAAACATAAACTAGAGAACGAAAAAAGGCATCTGTTTAATTAATACCACCAAAAAAAAAAAAAGAAATAAATCTGTTTACTTAATAACTGTAGCACATATAAAAACAACTAAAATGCTATACTATAAAATATGCAATTTATATTGTGAAAAGTTTCATATAAATATTAAGAAAATAAACTGTTTTACTTACAGTTAGCTTTTTCTTTCCTCCTCCCTTCCCCTAAGAGTCCTTCCAGATATTAATGACATGAAGTGAGGTAAATGCCTTTCATTTCCTCACAAGTTTAACAAAGTCAACAAAAGTCCACTCTTTCCACTTATTCTTATACAACTGTATTTCCCAAATGTGATCGATGCTATGTGTGATGACCACCACTGCTACCGATATGTGATGGCCACCAATAGGTGACGTCCCCACATGGAGGCAGAAATCAAGGAGCCTGAATCCTCACCACTGACACTGGAAGGGAAGTGCACTTGGAATATCAATGGATACATTCAGTATTTCTGGAGGCAGACCTCTCTGCATCAAGTACAATTTCTCTTAACAGCACACAGGGAGCACACTCAGCCCAAGGTCTGGATGTCTCTATTATCTGTCTCCCTCCAGGTCCCCAGTAAGACTTCCCACTGGTACAGCTGTAGGGTTAGGTCCTCAGCCAACTGTCCAAGTCAAGTCCTCCAGCACCCTGTCTGTGAACCCACTGCTTCATGTCCCTGCCCCAAATAGCTGACACATGGACACTGTGAGATTTGATTTGAGTATGCACATGCACACACACACACACACACACACACACACACACACACACACACACACACACACACACACACACACACACCTGGGAAAGGCTGGCATGGGTTTACTAGATATGCCACCAGACACACCTCAGTCAGCTACTCGTAAGGCTCTTAACAAAGGGTGTCCAATTATACTGTGTAATATTAATACTATTACAAATGGTAGTAGTTCACAAAGATGGCTAGGCCTTCTGGAGTGGCCCACACAGTGTCACTAAATAAATATAAGTACTATCAAAGGTTAGATACTGTCTACAAGGACCAGCCACAATTCAAGTTTAAATATATTTAATAATAAATAATAAAAGAGCATGAAAACACTGAATATATATTTACAGTAAACCACAGAGTTCAGAGCACAGAAATTATTGAAATTAACATTGATGGACAGACTCATACAAATAAAGAAAAATGCTCTCTAAACTAAGCTTATCTATATCCCTGACTGAATCTAGAAGAATTAATGTTCTCTAGTTAAGTTACTTACTACCGCAAGTACTGCAAGGCAAGATGCTGTGGGTGAGGGTCTTTCTAGTCAGGCTTCCCAAATAGAATACTCAATACTCTGAGATTTATCTTTGTAATATCTAAAATATAATTTCCAAGAGGGCTGACAGACTGACGTCATTTGGTCAACTGACTCTAGGTTCTCACAGTATCCCCGTTTGAAGCTGAGACATGAATTTAGCACAGACGGCCACAATACACATCCAAATGTTTATGGCAGTGTCCAGGGCCTCCCCTATTTTCACTGAGGTAATGGACAAAGGCCTTTTCCCAGAGCCAGTGTCTCCAGTCCTATTCAGCACTGTGGGGTTCCTTTTAATGGCTTAACGGCTCTTTTACATTTCCCTTATTTTTCTTAAAGTAAGTTAGCTGGTTAACCTCTACTTTGCTAGTATCCTGTATTAGAACATATACTTTTAATTCAGTGCACTGTTGCTACATTTTAACACAAACGAACCCCACCAATACATTTTCAACACAAGTATCTGTAGAAATCTGTTTGATATACAAATGACATACAGTTCTAATACATTTGTAATGCAAGCATCTTGTATAAATCAGTTTGCTATTCAAAGGACATATCATTCTTTACAAAACTCCAGCTGGCTATGCTGGCACTTGCCCATATCATCACACTATGCAGTCTCACATTTATTCACTAATTTGCATGTTGCTAAACTTCTTCCTGTTCATTTCTATCTCCTACCTCCAGATTCTATTTCTCCTCCATGGTGCTCCCAATTCTGCTGGTCAAATCTTTTTCCTCTCTCTCTCATGGATTTTCCTTTGAAACAGTGGAAAAGGTTTCACTGGCAAAGTCTCTCTGTGTGCTTTATTATCCAAAGAATGAGAGGCAGAGTCCCTTTCTGCTTGATGGCTCATTTTTTTTAAAGTTTCCTCCTTAACCTGTTCTGCAGCAAAAATGACTTTGATCCTCTCAGAACAAATAGGCTGAAGACAGATGTATACAGCAGCTACAATCTCACACCTGCCTCAAGATTCTCTGATTATTGGAATAAATTTGTTTCTCTTCTCCCTGGTATACGGTGAACAATCATATTCCATGAAGGTGGTGGTGCTGCGGTAGCGTTGTCACCTCACAGTAAGACGCTGTCCGGTTCGATTCTCAGCTAGAGCGTCTTCTGCGTGGAGACATGCGTGAATGGGCTTACCTTCGTTGAAGGTAATGCATCAGGCCTGGCAAGCCGGTATGTAAAAATCAACTGCCAATCATTAGCAGACCGGAGTTCCGCTGTGGCGGCCCCTAACCGGGAAAAGCCGAAAGACACAAACAAACAAACTCTACTGTCTTCATCTTTTAATACTTTGCCCTTTTTCCACAGTTTTGTCTGGATCAACTCTTTTGCTGATAGGTTTGCATCTTTACTACTAAGGGTCTAGGCTGCCTTCTCACTGCCATATTTGGAGCATACACATGGTATGCCCATTCAGTTAACAAATCCTGCTGTGGGATACCAGTGCAGTTATCTGCCTTCATAAAATTAATAGTCTGTTCCTTCTAGTTTCTCTGGTGCAGCAGAAAATCTCAGATTTTCCCATGTGCTCTGTCCTCTAATTCTACCATTTTTGAAACATCTCTTATTGAGCAGTCTCATACTCAGCCAGTCTTTTCTTCATTTTGACCCCTGATTTTTGCAGTTTCATCACCTCATATGAATATTTGTTTAAAGCTTCATTCATTTTTTCCAGCCTTTTGTTATTTGAGTTGATATTCTCCTTAATTATTTTGTTTATTTTAATCAGCTTTGAGCACAGATGACTTATGTTTTTCCCTCTATATTACTGGAAGCCTCATCTTGCACTAAAGCTAGAACTTGAACTGCTTTTTTTGCTGAAGATCTTCAGGATTCTCCCTAGTCAGTGTTTTCTCTTAACCTTTTCTAAGTGATTTTCTTTCACATTCTCTTACTTTTTCTTTGCAGGCATCCAGCAGTGTGCTTACTAGCCAGGAACTGAATTTTACTCAGGTTGACAATATCTCTGGCTGCAGTTTCTCAGTTTGTGTTTTTAAACTAGGAGAGCTGAAATTAAGGTGTTGATAAGTGTACAGCCATCTTGGAAGTCCAAACCAAGTATATATTTGTGAGAAATCTGCCACTCAGATATCAAGTTATTTTCATGACTTGTTTGCAGAGCCATTGTGAATATTGTTTAGAATAGTTACACTATAAGGCTGATAACATAATAGCGTTATGTACTGAGTTATTCTGCATATTGTTTACTACAGATATCCTCTTCAGCTGATAACATGGCAGTGAAAAGGAATCATCCAGCCTCATACAATTCTAGTTCACAAAAGTGCCCATGACTCTGTAGGTTCACCTTCCCTTGTTCATTCATGTTCCCATGTCCAGTCACATGCCTGTGGTGAGGTGAAGTGATCTGTATAACTTGCATGACTCCACAGCAGAACATACATGTGCTCACAAAGCTCATAGAACTCTACAGTTCACATTTGCAAAATCTATATACAGCCATGGCATTACTGATTAGGAAATGTGTGACAGACTATTTGCAGCTTATCAATTTATTGAACTTAATAATTAGATAAACATTACATTTCACTTGTGGAATGGTCTAAATATGCAGTAACATGTTAAAATCAATTAGTTCACTGAAACAGTTGGGCCTAGGTCACTCATGTCTCATGTAACCCAAGGAATAGAGTGGTGGCACCTACAAGCCATAGCATAATACAGGGAAAATCAGTGACAGACAAGAGTGGCTACACCTCCGACTTATTAGGTTCCAAACATTTCTATTAACACATTACGTGCAGGCAAATATTTTTATTTATTTACCCTTTATAAACTTGATTGATTCCACTAGGCTATTGGCCGCTTTTTACGAGAGACCCATGGTGGCATATGCTAGTATGAGAATTCTGGCCAGGGCATCAGTGAACTTCCCCTGCTCTTATAAGTAGGTAGCATGGGATCTTTTACATCCATCTGAGCTACCACTGGGGCCTCAGTTTAACATTTCATCCAAAGGAAGACACACTCATTTGCCTGGTGCAGGAATAGAACCCAGACTCTTCTGTACCAAAGGCAAGTGCACTACATATTGTACCACTAACACTATGCTGAATACTGAGGACTTCACGTTTGTCCTGTTAACACACCTTCCATAAACATAAAACTTTTATTGGTGATTCCAAAGCCTGTTTACTACAAATACACAGAAGTAATAAAATGTATCTATTTCATCTTTTTTTCAAATATTTCATCCTGTATCACACAAATATGAAAATGAGTATCTTCATTGTTATGACATTTTATGCTACAGACATTTATAGAAACACTCTTCTGTCCCAGAACTATGTAAACTAAGACAGACTGCAGCCTGCAATGTATTAGATTTTGTTAGCTTCACCATGGTGGTTGGTGTCATGTAACCTCAATATCCCTGCTGACTCCTAACTCTGTAGTATCCTAGACAACATAAGTATACCCATGAGACCATTAATATTCATGAACACTGTAACAGACTCCGACTGTCAGTCATTGATCCTACACTATGGGTTTTGCCCTATTATTGCAAATCAGTCATCATTAAGGACATCATTTATTGTATAATTTAATACACAAGTGCTGTTTAAAGTAAAACAGGCACTAAGATTGCCTTAATATATGTTCTGCCACTCTACATGTTTTAGGAAGCAAATACCTTTATTCAGTCTCTTATAGACATTTGATGGGGAGATCCCTGTCTCGTTTGTCATACCATTAGAGACCCAGTTGTTCTGGATCTCCTAGTCAAATTCCTGTAGAAATACTAGAATCAAGGACCTAAATCTTTACAAGTATTTATTCATTTATTTATTTGTATTTGTTTTCTGGGGTAGAGCACTGATCTCCATGGACCTTTAGAAGTAAATAAATAAATAAAAATATACTGGAGGGACAGGTTTATAACACAGCTCCTCCCAAACCTGTGGAATAAACTTCCCCTGCACATTAAGCAGTCTGACTCAATATCTTTCTTTAAACCTAGTCTAGATGACTGAGTGGGTATCCACAAATTTAGTCCAGGAGTAATTGATATGGCCCTCTTGACGGAAGACGTTGTGGCTAAAGGGAGGGTAGTGGCAAGGCATAAATGATCATAAGACTCAACAGCCTTTGAATATCTATGAACCTATAGGTGTGTCATCTGTTTAAAGGATTGTCACTAATTGTACAAACCCAATGACTTTGTCTCTGGAACCATCAAAAAAACGCAGTAAGTTAGATCATTAGAAAAAATTATGGCTTATTTTCTTACATGATTTGTCTGTTTTCCAACTAGTATATGTGATGTAGATACTCTGGAATATGTTTTCTGCCTCCCTCAAAAGAATTGAATAATGTCTGTCCCACACTTTTTTAAAATACCTTACATTTTCTGACTCTGCTCCCTCTTCAAGATGGCTGTCAAAATCAATTAACACCAAGAAGGCTGTTTCAATCAAGTCCCACTCTTCCTGTGAAATATCTTCTAATGTCACAACTAAGCTGCCTGACTTATATTCATACTGTGCCCTACTAATTTTATTCATGTATACCATACCCACAACATGGTTTATTCACAAGAATGAATGTTAAAGTTTTTCTAATCTCCCCTTTTGTATCCACATCATTTAATTATTCATATTATTGTTATTATTGTAATCCAGTTTTATTTAGTAGTATGCAGAAAACAATGCAACCAACAGCTTATATTTAACAATGACTTCAAATATTAGAGGTTCAAGTGAATGTTTAAGAACATCTTAGACAGAAAAAAACAAAATTAGTCATCATTCAAATTGACACCATCTAATAATATAGCAATTAAGCATTTCAAACGTTGATGTGCTTAACAGACAAGAAAAAGAAAAAGAAAAAGAAAAACAAAACCTGAACAAAGTTCTAAGTAACTTACCACTATACCAAAACAGGAAATCGGACTATAATGGAAAAGTAAATGTAACTACCACTGGAAAAGGAAAAGGAAACAGCCAGTAACCCTGGTGGAAGAAATTTATTTTCATGGGTTGCCTTTATAAGAAATAAATTAAATGAAGGGAAAAGTGCTTGGCTTTATTTGCAGGAAAATAGACCGATAACTCCACTTCATGTCAGAATATTATGGAAAACAAGTACTTTGCTATACTCCAAATAAGCCATGTTGATTTCAAGAATGTTCGGTGCGAGTATGCCACCCTAAAAAGAGCTAGAGAGAATGTAGAGAGAGAAGATGCAGTACCAAAATAACAGAACAGACCCATTTTTTGACTTACTTGAGCTAAGAAGCTCTTGCTATATGCCAACGAAACTTGCCATATGCAGTAGTCAAAAAAGAGGGAACAGTGACTGTGCCAGTTATTAATTCCAAAACTGTTAGAACACGTGTAATAAAATTAGCACACAGCTTCAGTTTGAGCAGTCATATAGAATTGACAAAACAAAGGCAGGAGATTTTTATTGACTTGGTATTACAAAGAACATATAGAACATTTATGTGGCCTGTCTTCAATGCCAAAGGCAACACCCAAACCAATATTTAAGAATCTTTTAGAGCCTTTGCACTTGCAGATGCACCTCGTGAATGCACAGCAATGGACATTATGGGTTTAAATGTGAAACAGAATAAAGGTCATCAGTATATCCTGGTAGTTATTGATTATGCAACAAATTTTCCTGAGGCAGTACTCCTGTGAAGAGTCAGTGCAAAATCTATAGTAACAGAACTCATAATGCTCTTCTGTAGGGTGGGAATTCCCTGATAAATTTTTATTTACTAAGGCACCCCATTCATGCTAGGAGTGATGCATGCATTTTGCCTGAAATTTAAAGTGAAACAGTTAAGGACATCTGTATTCAACTCTCAAACAGATGGGCTGGTTGAATACTTCAACAAAAGTTTTAAGTCTACTTTATGAAATGCTATAGAGATGAACAGGAACAGCTGAGATCAGCTGCTGCCATAGTTTCTCTTTGCTGTAACATAATTTGATCTGCTGTATGGCAGACATCCTCAAGGCTTGCTAGACAGATTTTTAGGTTCATATGTTAATACTAGACTGTTGATTCAGAGGATCATAAGTAGCTTAGCTACAAAATCCCAAAGTGTGATTCAATATATTCCTTTAAACATAGCCTAGATGATTGAGTAGGTATCCACAAATCTACTCCTTCCACTTGACATACTGATGATAGCGATCTGGGTTAATCAAGGGTATAAATTGACATGACTGATTTATAGCTATTTTCAATCTCTTTCAGTGAGGGCTTGATTTGCCAGACCTCAGGTGTATTTGCAAGTGCCCATCCATTCATCCAGTATTTAAAGAGGGTCAGAGAGATATTTTACTTTATATCAAAAAGAAAAAAAAGCCACTGCTAGCTCCAGTCTGTTTAGTCCTCCAATGGCAATCCCCTCCTCTAGCCATCTGTGTAGCAACATATGGTATAGAATCTCACAGACTGCAAATATCTTGATGCAGGCCTACTGAGCATACTGAAGTGCCACCAGAAAAATCTAGGCAGTAGAACTGGGCCATCAGCAATTCAAACCTACATCTGACAATGTTATGGGTCTGTGGCAGTGCATTGTTGTATTTCATCTTGTTCATCTCTGTGGGTTGCATAGGGGTGTATTTAGCCGTGGAATCACAGCATATCTAGCATCTCCAATAAGATATCCTTATGAAAAGTCATCTGAAACAAATCACTAGTATATGGCAGGCATGTGCCACCTGCAGGACTCATAAAGATTGCCTGGATGGCACACAGGCACATTGTATATAACACCCTCTGTGTCATACACTACCTGTCAGTTGATGGAGTAGAAACCCTTCCAGTTTACATACAACTGTCCATGTGGATCTGATGAGGGCCTTGATAGTGATGTGGGTGGAATCAATGGCACCAAGAGCCACAAGGAAACAGACTATTTTATAAAATTCCCACAAAATGTTTCTGTCCTCTGTGGTCCTTGGAAATCACACATGTTCCTCCACTTGCTATAGCATAACATTAAGGAACTGGTGCAGTATTCTTGAGGTGGGTGATTGTGCTACATCCACCATATTCCCCAATGGTCACTGGAAGAGCTCCCTAGCCAGGATAGCTAAAGCTATACATACTTTAATGACTACAGAGACTGGTATTTCATACATCCCATCAGATTTCATGAAATGAGGGCATACGTTTGGCAGTTGCCATATGGTGTCTCTGTCCACACAATAGCATTTGACTAGGTCCGTGCTGGAGAAGTGATAATATATTGGCTGTGATCAGATCCTTCTGCAATGCAGATGGTACTGCTTTGCCCCAATACAGATACTGCCTGCAAGAGTGGCCTTTAACATAAATTGTTTGGCTGATATGGTTGCGATTCTTAGTATTACAGTGTGGTGTCTGTGTTCACCATGAAATCATTGTGTAAAAACTCACTGGCAGCCATGACTGATTGTGGAATTTTTATACATTTTTGAATCACTCCACCATGTTGTTTATCCTTACTTACTTTTCCAGATGAGCTCATTAGCTAACCTTAAAGTTCATCTATTGTTTACTCAGCCGATTTCTGCTTTTTTGAACTTTTTAAAGTTTTGGGCCTTAACAATATTTCATCTATTATCCAACTATAGTACACAATCCCAATATTCTTCTGGGCAAGCAAATGATCAACTGCACACTTCTCAATTTAAAAAAAAAATAAAATAAATACACACACACACACACACATATATATATATATATATATATATATATATATATATATATATATACACACACACACACACACACACACACACATATATATATATATATATATATATATATATATATATATATATATGCTTTCAGTATGTTTTCAAAAAAAAATCAAATTCATATTCTTTGTTCTTAAAAATAAATATATTGGTAATTTTTTTTGATAAGGAAAACTATGACAGATCATTAGAAGATGAAGGTTTATAGAGAAGATTATGGATCTAGGCTTTGTAATGCAAGCCTTTTATTATTCGTAGATTCATAGCTAAGTACTAGGCTAGTTGCCCTTGTGGCCGATTTTAAACTTACCCAATTTCCACAAATGTGAGAAGTAAACCCTGTACTTTGTGTCTACGACTTAAACACCTTAGCTGTTATACCAACCCACAACTCCCTTACTATAGTACATCCAATTCATGATTTATTATAATGTTGTGTGACTTCTTCAAAAAAGCTAAGACAAGCTATATTAGGTAAGATAAATCTTGTTAATAGCAAAATGGTTGCTAGTATATTAATAATGTTATTTGCTATGGTGGGGTTTTATGAGGTTTACATATCACCCCATGTTGACTCCTAAAAGGAACACCTGCTGAAATGTTTTCCTTTAAGATGACTAAGAATTTAATGGCTCAGAAATTAACAATTATTGTAAAAACACAATTTCATTTACTCTGATTTTGTTTCACTTTATTGCCTGCTGTACTACATGTCCAATTTTACAATGTAATATTACAGTACTCTAAAAATTAAGTTTGTAGTTTCTTGTCTGTAATTGATGTGCCATTGTTGTATCTTTCTGCAGGTGCTGAGATCAGTTTTCCTGATCACCAACTGACCAAAACACATGACGCCGAGGAAGACAGCACCGATTATTGTTTTTCCACAGGAAATCACTGCTGAAATGATTTCTAAGTGTGCATCAGCAGTGATTCCTTTGCTTTGGGAGACTTTCACTTCTTTGTGTTGGTGTAACTGTGGCATTGGTATGTATACATTCAGGTTGGGTGGAAAGAGAATAGAAAAGGATAAAAAGAGCTGAGAAAGGGAAAAAAAAGGAAGAGAAAGATATGAAAAGGGGTAGTTTCAGATTTATATTTACTAAATGGTTTCTTTTCTCTCTCCATCTATAATAGGCTCATCACGAGAAGCTATCCTACCATTCTAGCAATTCCAACAACATAAGAATTCTACTTCCAGTTTTGTAAAATGATTCACTTAATCACCACTGCTGCTGAAAATATTGATTTATGACTTCTAAAATAATCTACTGTCTAATAACAATAGCAAATCTAAACATAAAACCTTTATTTTTCAGGATAATTTTGACAGTTCAGCCACTTTGCCATTGTTGATATACATGGACATATTGCTATCAGCAATAATGAAAGTCAGGAAATGGTTGAACACAATATTAACATTAATTTTCTTGATTATAAATCATGAGAAATAACATATTAGGAATATAATGCATTGCATATAATATCTTCATCTTGTCTAAGTATTATGTAAAACGACATCCATCCATCCATTCACAACCCCTTTTTCCCATTTTTGCACGTGGAGTCAGTTTTTAAATAAAGATGATAAATGGGCATGGAAATTTTACTTATGTATCTGTAATCATTTTGTTTTTCCAAGACATTTAATCTTGTGAATAGGTTTGTAGTGATTTATATATCAATGATAAGAATTTATTATATTTATATACGAATGATAACTTCTTATATCTGAGCAAAGACTTAGATGCATTGCATTATTGTTTACCGTATAAGAACATTTTATTATGTTTCCCTTTTAGTGTTAGAAATACCATTATGATATCTATGGATTAACTCTCCAAATATTGCTGAAGCACTTTCTGCCAGAATTAATTCAATAACTGGACAAAGTTTTTTTTATTTTATACTTAAATCATAATATACTAAACACGTGGAATAGGAATGAAAGGTCCTGGAAATAAGCAGTGTAAAGGTTAATAGTCATGTTATCATTCTAGCTTTCTACATTTGTCATCCCAATAGAACACTGTGAAGCTTAAGGGGTTTATGTTCGTGCATCGAAAAAAAAAAATACAGCAAACAGCTAATAATCAAAAGTTAAACGGTGAAAGTTTAACGTACTGAAAAAGCTTAACAGCAAAAAATAAGTTATCAAATGGCCATAGTTGGCCAACATCATGAAGATAACCAGCCAAGGTGTGTGTGTGTGTGTGTGTGTGGGGGGGGTTCAAGATCACACTACAGTGGGGAATAGGGCAAATTTTAAAAATGTTTCCTTCACTTACTTTATGCATCATGGTATTTCCTGGTTGTTGGCCAGCTATGGCTATCTGATGAATTATTATTCACTGTTAAGCATTTTTGGTATGTTAAACTTTGGCTGTTTAACATTCAATTACTAGCTGTTCGCTATAATCTTTTTCGGTGCATGAACATAGACCCAAGCTTAAGCACCCTCCTCAAAGGTTCATTTACAGTGCAGATCTATACTGAGAAATTATTGTGTCAAGAAAAGACTATACTTCATGTGTTAAAAACTCAGGTATTAGACCAAATTTCTCTGTCTTGCCACAAAGGATGCTCACATAATCAACAGTGAAAAAAAATGAAACATTTCTAAACTGAGAAATCCACAATCCTGAAGGAGGGTTTGCAATTGTTTAGATAAAAGATAAAAAAATAGTGACAAAACATTTTATTACTTGACTGGATCCTTGAATAGATATTTTGCATTAATGTCTTATTACTTTAGAGTTTACCAAATCCAGGAATGCATTATTATGTAATTTGAATCATATTCTATAGCTGTGTCATGCATTGCATCCAGAGAAATGTGAATTAGTAAACTTCTGATATTAGCTGCTCACATGCAATCCTTATTTGGTAAAATGACAAATAATCGGGGACATCAGTAAGCCCCCTGCACAAAGGGAGGCCATCAAATGACGATCTGAGGATACTCATGGAAACCATTTGTTTGCTGAGGCACTAGAGTTGGTTTCAATAAAACTTGTATCGGACTTGGCCATTTTTTTTGTTGTTTCTTACAGGTCATCAAATGACCCTGGGAACTAACCAGCCTCTTCTGCAAGGCCATGGAAAGATTTGTCATGGACCTTATCAATAAGGACATAGATGACCTCCAAATGGTGAACCCAACTGGGTTTGGCTTTGTTAAGGGTAGATCATGCTTATTAAATCTGGTAGACTTATTTGAGAATGTCACCAAATCAATTGATGAAGGTAAGACAGTGCACACAGCCTATCTCAACCTTCCCAATGCTTTTGACACAATTCCCCACTCTGGCATCACTGAGAAACTCTCCCAGATAGGGATTAACCCTTACGTTACTAGATGGTTAGCCAACTGGCTCACTGACAGAATACACACTGTCAAAATTGGTGATGCCACCTCCACTAGTAGATCTGTCACTAGTGGAGTACTACAGGGGTCTGTGCTGGGCCCCTTACTGTTTGGCATTTATTTCTAAGACGTCCAGGCCAAAGTAGATGGCCTTTGGCTCACCAAGTTTGCTGATGATTGCAAACTGGGAGCAATCAAGGAGTCCCTCAATGATGCCAACATATTACAAGAAGGGCCAACACAAACAAATGATTAGTGCCAAAGGCATGGTCTAAAACTAAATGCAAAAAGTGCATTATTATTCCCTTTGGTAAAATGGAATGCCATACAAATTACAATACTGACAGCACTCCCCCCCCCCCCAAGTTTCAACTCCGTGGTGTGAGACGTGGGAACACAGGTTGATAGCAAACCGAACTTTGATCACCAAGTTTCCACACTGGTAAATAAAGCCTTATACATAGTGCACCTCATAAACAAGGACATAACATTCATGTTAATGGATGTTATAACTCCACTGTATTCAACTATCATCAAACCACTAACAGAGTATAATGCATCCTTTTGCATGTACCTCTTCAAACACCTGCAGCAGCTGGAGAGACCTCAGAGGTTTCTCAGTAGAAAAATACAAGGAATCCAAACCATGGCCTACGTGGACAGGCTGAAAGCCCTATTACTTTACTCTGTATCTTATAGGCTGCTGAGAGGTGACTTGTTTCTGGCCTATAGAGCAATCTCCAACCCTGCCCTAATGGAAATGCTGTGCATCTATAAGTCAAATGGCTCAAGAGTCACTAGCTCTAGAGATCTCAACCTATCTTGTGACATTAACAGATCATGCACAAGTGACAGATATGTCTCCCAAAGACTGCTGCTTTTCTAGAATAGACTCCTTATTCACATAAAACAGAGCTGCTTTTTAACCCTATTAAAATGCAACCTAGATAATTGGATGGGAGACCACAAATTCACCCCGGGGTGACACTCTTCTCCTTCATGGACAGGGGTAGGCGGTGTTGATCACAGACCCACTTTGTTCATAAATTTGTGCTGCAAATTACCCAAAAAAGAACAAATTGGGGATAATTGAGTTTAACATAGCTAGGCTTGTAAAGATTCTAGGGCTGCTAGCCTAGCAACCTCATATGAACCTATGAACATGATAATTCCTTTAAAGACCAATAATATTTTGAGCTGAATGAATTTTTTTAAATTATTATTTTGTGACTGTAATTACATTTCAGTACTAATACACCAGCTCAATTTGCAGTTGTGCCCATAAATTGGTTAGCAATTGTTATACTTTTTCATTCTTAAAATATAATACAGACACATTACATTTATGGGTGTAACAAGCAATGCTGAAGATAACCCCATGCCATACTCCTGTTGAAATTTTTATTTTAAGGTTATTATTTTTATTAGTGTAAAGATATCTTCATATACATTCTGTAGCATGTCCAATTATTAGAGAGGTATATCATAGTATGATGATACTTGCAAAATATAACCAAGACTAATCAAATCAAAAGCCTTTGTGTAATCAAATTTGAGTATTAGATACATGAAGACTTTGATTTTCTAATTTAAAAATGATTGTAGGTGTTTATTTGAATCTGCCATTTTCTGTCCCAGACAAAAGTTATATTAGTCACTATATAGCATGTTTTCTTATTTTCTCCTTTTCCTCCTTCATCACTTTATCCTTGTTTTTGTCTTCCTTTGCCACCTTCTCTTCCTTCTCCTACTTTTTCTCAGCCTCTTCTTCTTTTTTCCTTCTTTTCTGCCTTCTGCTTCTTTCATTAGTCTCCAGCTCCTCCTCTGGCTTCTCCTTCTTCTCCTTTTTCTTTTTGTCCTTCACATTCCCCCTCTTCCTTCTTCTCCTACTCCTTCAACTACATCTTCTCCTTATCCTTCTATGTCTTCTTCTCCTCTTTCTTCATTCCTTTGTCACTCTTTCATTTCTCCTTGTCCTCCATCTCCATATTCTGCTTCTTTTTCAAATTCGTCATCTTCATTTACTACTCATTCTTATTGTTCTAGAACTTCTTATCCTTCTCATTTACCTAGGGCCCCTCTTCCTCTCCCACTCCTTCTAACCCCCCTTTCTTATTTTTCTTCATCTAATCTTCTTCTTCTTCCTTCTCCTTCAAATCTGATTCCTTCTTCTCCCTGTTGCTCTCTTTCTACTCGTCATTCTCCTTACCCCCTTGTTTTTCTTCTCATGTATCTCTATTGAATTCTTCTCTTTCATGTATCGTTTATTTTTCTAGTATTCCTCATTATTTTTCTCCCTCTCCTTCTCCGCTTTTCCTCCTTCTTCTCTTCATTCTCATTGTCCTCATTTTTCTCCTCCTTTTCATTCATCTTCCCCTTCTTTCCTGCCACCTCCTTTTTCTTTCCCTTCTTCGTCACATTGTATTTGTTTGGCACATTGCATGTGGTAACTTCCATTCTGATAATGTACTTCTTAAATGTCCAGATATTTGTGGAATGTCCAGAAGTTTACCTTATATTTTCAGTCTGCGCTTCATAACATTTCTGTTTATCTGGCAAATCACTGAGGACTGAAGTGACTAAATAATGACATAAATTTGAGCTTCATATTTAAAATCCTTCAGAAAATGCATGGCAATACAAATCATGTTATTCTATCAACCATCTAAGTTTGTAAGAGCAATATTTAAAATCTATCTCTATTTTTGGTCCTTTGTCCCCCCATTATTTTCTTGCACTATTGCGTTGAGAGGTTATGTATTGCAGCATTTGTTGCATAATATGTGGTTAACACATTACTGAATATTTGAAAAAAAAGATCAGCCACATTCTCATCTGGGCTGGGTGATTTACTTATTTAATTTTAAGTAAGTTTTGCCCTGTTTAACTTATTGAGCTGAAAATGACTGGCAGCTGTTTACCTTTTTTGTATTTGCTCAAGCAATTGTTAATATAGCTGGTCTATTTTCCAATTCAAATTATATAGATATGATTTGAATAATGTTGGCAGCATAAATAAAAAAGATCTCATTGTTTATTAATGACATAACCCCAATAATCATATAGCTGTATAACTGAGTTTTGAAACCTCCTTTGCTGGCACTGATTGACTAGGGATTTTTTTCCATTTTTTAATCTCATATGTAATATTTTTATACTTTAGAGAAAGAGTTGAACTAATTTATTTTCTATTGTCTCTTTTTTAATACTTTTGATTTCCATATATGAAAATATATGTTTCATAATTTATCTTTAATACCTTTGAAATTTGTTCTAGTTGCTTACTTTTTGTTATTTGTTTGACATTTTTTGAATTGTAAACATCTGTATATAAAAATACAGGTAAGCTTTAAATGCATTCCACATGGCATTAAATAGTACTGATGAATCTATATTCTAAGCTCCAAAATTAAGTATTGTTTTCTAATAACTACATTGGCATATTTTTATTCATTTGTTAAACGAGTACCACACCAAGACAGGGGAAAGCATACATCTCCACAGAGACACTGACCCAAAGTCAGACTTAAATCCTCAATGTTAAAGCTGTTATGCAGAAAGCTTAACCACTGGGACATCGTGTTGCCAACCTGCTACTGTGTTTTCTTGAAGTAATGCTGTTGGAAACTTTATTTGTATTGTTCCATCTGAAAATCTATTACAAAAAGCAAAAAAGTTATATAATATTCGCAGATGAAATGGATAATACTGTACCAGTTGTTCATTCCTTACTATATCTGGTACCATTATCTATAAGTTACTTTTGGTAGATAACAGATGTGCGTGATATATATGTAAAAGACATACTCATTGGGATTCTTCATCCAGCAACAGTCTACTAATGATTCCTTTTTCATCAATATCTGCAATAAAATATAATTCTTTACAAGATATGGCATTGTATTATAACATTTTGATCTATACATCAAGGAATGTATGGCATTTCAATTCCCTCCCAGTAATACTTGTCTTGAAACCAAAAAAAAAATTACAATTCTTGAGAAATTTCTGATAAAAATGTCACACATTTAAGGATACTATTATGAGATTTTCTTTATTTTTAACTGCAGCCAACAAGGCACTGTGTAGCAAACCAGTACGCATGAGATATGTTAATTAACAGATAAAATGCTGACTGCAGTGGTTATTACAAGTATTTTAGCCCAGTTGTACTATTCTAGATAATTGCAATAATCTTATCTTCAAAATTAGATTGCTGGATCACAATAAGATAGGTTTGCTTTCTGATAGTACAACTCAAAATCTTTGCTTCAAATATGCATGCACAGTATTGATCTTTATTATTAATTTATTTACTTTTGTTTACTGGGAAAGTCATACTGGATTTAGATAAACCCATTTTCACTAGAGGCCTGGGGAGAAAAACACCTCAGATTTTACAGAAAAATTATCAAAATTGCACATAGAATGACATTGTATTAACAGTATGCAGTTATTTACAGAGTACATGATATTTTAAACAGGGTGGAACACTTGTAGATAATCTGGAATGTAGCCTGCAACCCCATTTACCCGACAATGGATGTAGATGCTTAGTCAAGGTAACACTCTTCAGCACTCTTGCTGTCCCTTGAAATTGGCAACATAAGCAAATACTACAGTAGCAATGTGTCAGCGATATCATGAAACACTATACAAGAACAGGAGTAATAAGTGATTACAATAAAATTTCTTACAAATGTACCCTGCAGAAATACCATAGCACTTCCCAACAATGCATGCCTTGTTACTGTGTAGCAATCTCGTGTAGCATGATAAGGTCCATGGCAGATATGGCTGCTTTTATCATACAGTTCTGAGGCTTCTAGCATAGTCCTTATGCTAATGAAGTTCATTATAATGAATATTCCTAAACTACATGTTTATCTCATTGTACAATCAATGAATACCGCATCAAAAGTCTCAGTCAGCTTTGTGAACTCACATGAGCACCTACAAAGCGTGGGCAGGCAATGAACTCCATGAGAATGTGAGGGAATATATTGCACTGCAATACTTTCAGGGATGCCGAAGAGCAATATTCAAGCATAATTAGACTGCACGGGCTATGTAAACTTCCTGACAGTTTTCATGCCCTAACACCATCATGGAATATCATCTATTTATACTCTAAGCAATAGTGGCATAGCACCACTCTGATTGATCATACAAATTGGTTATCTGGTGTTGTGTATCATGTGCCAACACCATCAATGTGTATGACCACAAAAGGGCTACTATAATTCTCCTGACTACCATCTGCTCAATATCCATGGCTTCCAAGGGTACTGATATTGGCAAGTTTTACATGTGGTACCTTAAGGAAAGTAAAGAGAATAAGAAGTTATGTACTCACCATAACGTTCCATGTTTGTTGTTCATCTCGCCTTCACTCTTTGCTGGTTGGGTACAGAACCAAGAATCGGCCTTATTCAAAACCTCAAGAGCTTTCACTGGCTTGTGGCTATACTCTATCCCATGATGCCCTGGGAAGATTACCCAGATCTTGTTTGCAAACAAAAAACATAGTCATTATCTCTAAACAAGCCAACATATCCAGACAAGACTAAGAAGAGATTCAGAGACTTTATAATCCAATTTGTCAGGAAAAAACAACCGCCCGCTCCTCCAGGAGCGAAGGCGGGGGAAGGAGAGTGGGATGCAAGAATGAAGGCGAGAGGGACAACAAACATGGAATGTTATGGTGAGTACATAACTTCTTAATCTTATGTTATCCATCTCACCTTCATTCTTTGCTGGTTGGGACAGCATCCCTAGCACCTTCTTTCTTGGTTGGCTCAAGGGAAAATACTCTTTAGAACAGTGGACCCAAAAGAGACCCTGTTCCTGGAGGCCAAATTGACTTTGTAATGAGTGATAAAAGTATGAGGCCTTACCCATGTTGCTGCTGCACAAATGGAATCAATAGGTAGCCTCACCTGGAAGGCAGATGAAGTTGCAATAGCCCTTGTGGAATGGCCTTTCACTTTCCTTGGGAGTTCTCTGTTCTGGGAATTGTAAGTATAGGTGATACAGTCTGTGAGCCATTTAGAAAGTGTGACCTTTGAAATTGGGAACCCTTTCCTTTTGTCTGAAAAGGACACAAACAGTTTGTCTGATTTTCTGAAATCTTTTGTTCTATGCATGTAGAAATGCAGTTGTCTATGCACGTCCAACTGGTATAATTTATAGGTTCATAGGTTCATAGATTAGAACTAAGCTAACTGCCCTTGCAAGCCATTTTAAGCCTAGCCAATTACCCCTTGTGAGACTCAAACCCTGCACCTTGTGTTTATAAGGCAAACACCTTAACCATTAGGCCACCCTCCCAACCCTATTCTGCCTTGTTGCCATATTTTAAGGGAAAAAAAAAGGTAGATCAGTGGATTGATTTAAGTCGGCCTCAGAGCACACTTTTGGTAGGAACAAAGGGTTAGTCCATAAGGAACATTAATGTATGGAAGACGTATAGACAAAGCTTGAAGTGCAGACACTCGCCTAGCAGACGTAATGGCCACCAATAGTGCTGTCTTCCATGACAAAAACTTTATGTCACATAATGATGCAGGTTCAAACGTGGGTAAAATCAATAGAGATAGAACAAAATTTAGGTCCAATAGCGCTGGAGGCCTAAGTAGGAATGTACCCTTTAAGAATGCTTTGCAAAGCCTGTGGGACATGATTTTAAATCCCATTTCCTCGATATGATAGTTTGATATAGCAGTTAATTGAACTCGAATTGTAGCTGTCGCTACACCCTCATTAAAAAGTTTTGCCAGAAAGTCTAACACTGCTGTGATAGGGGCAGTAAAGGGATCAATGTTGTTTTTGGAAGCCCAGTTGGAAAATTTCATCCATTTGCTATAGTATAATTTCCTGGTTGATGCTTTATGAGAGGAAATCAATATATGTCTAACTGCGGGGGAGATATAAGGGAGCCTGGTTATTTGTGGAAGTGGAGCAGCCCAGCTGTCAATTTTAGGGTATGTATTGATGGATGGAATGTCCCCAATGAACGAGTCAGAAGGTCTGGATCTGGGTCCAGAATCCACAGTTCCTCCAGAAAAGGAAAACAAATCTGATGAGGCCAGTATGCAGCAATGAGTACCACTGTGCTTCTCAATGTGCTGGCTTTCTGAAGGACTTTCAGTATCAAGGGAAAAGGTGAAAAAGCGTAAAGAAGTCCCGGGGGGCAATCGTGTACAAGCATGTCCCTTGGTGACTGCCACAGAGGGGGAATCAGGGAAAAGTAGCTGCTGCATTTGGTGACCATGGACGTGGCAAAGACATCACAGCAAGGCTGGCCCCACTGGTGGAAGATCTCTTTCGCAACTTCTTGTTTTAGGGACCACTCGTGTGGCATCAGAATAGCTCTGCTCAGTTTGTCTGCTATCACGTTGGATTTACCCAGGATGTGCATTGCTGTCAGAAAGCATTGAGAAGAGACTGCCATACCCTCTGTGCCTCTTGACATAGGGGGTAGGATTTGATAACTCCTTGTTTGTTTATGTACCACACTACTGACATGTTGTCTGTCTGAATTGCAATTGTTCCTATTGGAAGAAAGTCCTGGAATGCTTGCAACGTGAAAAGCACCACTCTCATCTCTAGGATATTGATATGCAAGTGGTTTTCATGTTCCTGCCAAATGCCTTGGACAGTCTTTCCCAGATAATGCCCCCCCCCCACACACACCCTATCTGAGAAGCATCCATGGTCACTGTGGCTACTGGTTGAGGGAAAACAAAAAGTCGGCCTATGGTCAATTGAGCAGAGTGAAGCCACTAGTGCAGGTCCTTTTTGCAGGATTCTGTTATGATGATCTTGCAAGACAAAGGTAGATCCTGCATGGACCACTAGGAAAAAAGCAGCCATTGAAGAACTCTTATGTAGATGAGCTAGAGGTACCAAAATTATTGCAGCTGACATGGTGCCCAGAACCTTCAAAATGGTGTTCATCTGTACTTTCCATTTGGATAAAAGGTTCTCGATTTGAAGATGTAAGGTCTGAATCCTCTCTGGGGGAAGTTTGGCTGACATTATTCTTATGTCTAAATCTGCACCTTTAAATACAAGATGCTGTGATGGCAACACGGCAGATTTTTTGATGTTTAATGTAATGCTTAGCTGAGAACACAGATGAATGGCTTTGTCCCTTCCTTCCATTAGTAGTTGCTTGGTGTTGGTGGTTAGGAGCCAGTCATCTAGGTATGGAAACACCTGGAATCCTAGACGTCTCAAGTGAGCTGTAACCACTGCCATGCATTTGGTGAACACTCTGGGGGCTGTAGTGAGACCAAAGGGCAGAGCTCGAAGCAGGTAATGACCGGCTCCCAGACGAAAGCACAAATGTCTCCTGGATTGCTTGTCCATTTTTATGTGATCGTACACATCCTGGAGATCTATCAAGCACATCCAATTGTCTTTCCCCAGAAAGGGGAGTACTGACTGCAGTGTCACCATCCGGAACTTTGATTTCTTGATGGAATTGTTTAGTCTGCTGTGATCCAGAATGGGCCTCCAGTCCCCTGTCTTCTTTGGAACTAAATGAACCTTGAGTAAGTTTCAGATCCAATTTGGTCTGTGGGGACAGTTTGGATGACTCTTTTTACTAGCAACTTTTGTACTTCTAGAGTTCCATAATCCATTTGACTGGGTGGAACATCTGGGACTGATTTTTTGTCTAATGGAGGAGAGGAAAAGGGTATGTAATAACCTCTGGATATGATCATTTGTACCCATTTATCTTTTGTAATTTTTAGCCAGGTGTTTGGGTACAATGACAAGCATCCCCTGACTGCCTCCAGAGATGGACAGGATGGGCCTCCTCTCAGGAATGCAGAAAGGGTTTTCCAAGGAAGGAGTCCCTGTAACCCTGGTTCTGCAGACCCCCTCTGCCACAAGGTCAGCGTTTCTCATTGTTACTTCCCCCTCTGCCCCTAGGGGAGAATCACCACATGCATCCAGGAAGTCTCTTTGGGACTTATGGAATTACACCCCCCCCCTTCTGACCTTTGGGATAAGGTCTAGAGGGGAGAGAGAAATGGACTCCATGGCAGACAGTGTCTTTCCCTCCTGTTCACACCTGGTTAATGTTTCTTTAACTTTGGGCCAGAACAAAGATGAGCCATCAAAGTGGGCATTAATAAAGGAAGACTTAAAGGTTCTGCGAAGTCACATAAGCACATCCAGGAATGTCTCTTTAAGGAAATTCCTGTACCTGCTGCCCTGCTCGCTCCATCAGCCACATAAGAAATCAGTTGCACGGAGGAGTTTACCATGGAGTTTAAGGTAGAGAGCTGGGAGGAAACCTTATCCAAAACCCCTGCAGCTACAGTACCTTGAAGGGTATCTCTAGCTCCTTCAGGAGATCCCTCTGTAGTCTAATGAAATGGGTCAGATATTTCAGCAATCTAATGGTAAATGCCACTGAAGAATACATACACTTTCCATATCTGTCCATTGTTCGAGACTCTTTGTTCGGTGGATGAACAGATAAGGAACTCTCTGACAATTCCTTCTTTGTGGCCACCACCAGCACCATAACATCTACTGGGACACCTTTGCTCAGGAACTGCTTTTCAGTAGGTGCTGTGATGAACTTACTTGGCCTCCTAGGAACAGGGTCTACTGAATGCAGAGATCCCCACGCCTTTCGAATAATTACATTCATTAACTGGTCTCCAGGTGCTTCCTCTTGTGCAATCTCTTCCGAGGGACCTCCTCAGAGGGGTACTCAGGAGAGGTATTAGAAGAGATAGCTTTGCCCACTGGGACCTCTTGGGGCTTAGGGTCTCTGTGCTTCGGGGGGAGCAATGGGGCTGAGACTGACAGTGGTGCTTCTGGGGGAAGAGTACTTGGACAAGAGAGCAGAGCAGTCTGAGGTGAGAGCACTCTCTCCATCAGCTCAAAAGCCCCCTCACTCTGTTCCAAGGAGATTCCCTGGTTCTGAAGAGCCAGAAGATCAACCCCAAAACAGAGAGGTTGTCTCCGAAGCTGATGTAGGAGCTGAGCTCAACCATGCAGAGGCCCCGAGAGGTAGAATCAGGTCGGACAGCTGTCCAATCCGACTCTCCTCCCCGGACCTGATGGGAGAACGTTGGCTCCTAGACTCCTCAAATTCCAATGGAACCGAGGAAATCAGGGCAATTGTTAGAATCAATGATCCTGTAGGAGGTTTCAGTTCCAACGGTTCCGCTGCTATCGGGTCCAAGTGCTCGTGCTCCAAAACCCCGGATCGGGTTGGAGGAGGAACTGAAAAAGGGGATGTGGTCTTTGTCAGCTCCGGTTCCTTTTGGGAACACAATTTTAGCTAGCGCCGGTGTCCGTAAGAGTCTCATCACCACCCACTCCACATCATCATCTGATAATCTTCTGGAGGACAAAGTAGGAGATCTCGGTGTTTGCAGAAGTGGAGACCTCAAATTAGGAGATATCAGCTCCAATACAGGGGACTGGTTCCAAAACTGGAACTCTATTGGCACTGAAACAACAACTGGTGCCGAAAAGGGAGAGTTCCCTGAACCAAGAGCCCTTGGTTCAGAGACAGAATCTTTAGCCATTTTTTAGGTGCCTCCGAGGATGAAGCCGAAGGCGAAGTCCTTTTCTCCAACTTTTCTGATCTAGAAGAAGGGGATTTTTCTGTAGATTTAGTGCTCTGAGTGCCTTCTAAAGCCTCTGTAAAGGGAGTTTTTAATAGGCCTCTCACAATTAACTTGTTCTTATGCTCCATTAAAACCCTGGTGCTAAAGCCAAGACAAAATGAACAGGACTCTTGCAAATGAAGGGCACCCAAACAGTAAATGCAACTGGTAGGCCCATCTTTTGGCTACACTTGTCACAATTTTTGAACACTGAGGGTTTCGACTCCTTAGAATACTTAGACATGTTTCTAAACACACACAAAACCAGAATTTAAGACAATCAGAAAAAAGCTAGACTTTTTTTTTTATGTAAACTTTAAAAAGCAAACAAAGGGGGAGGAGAAGTTTTCCATCTTAAATGAACTACTCCTACTAAATAGACAACAACTGCACTAATAAGGGAAAAAAGGGAAAAACGACTCTCTAAGTTAAATGGGCTGCAGGGGGCCTTCTAGCTTAAATGAGCTACCTTAGGAGGGAGAGTAACCAAGCTCTCTAAATTAAACAAGCCTGGAAGCAGGGATAGGGAAAGTTCAACAATAACAGGCCTAGAGAAAAAAATAACGGCCTAAACAAGAGCCAACAAAGAGTAGCAGACTAGGCAAAAAAAACACTAACAAATAACTCTAAGTTGAACAACAACAACCGTAACTACTAATTTTTAACAGAAAGGGCAGAGATAGAACAAAGATATATAAAATAAATTCCACTTAACCAGGAGCCAGCATAGAAGTCACCCGATCTTGTTTAGTGCCAAATGAGATCTGGGTAATCTTTCTGGAGCATCATGGATAGGATATAGCCATGAACCAGTGGAAGCTCTCAAGTTTTTGAATAAGGCTGAGTCGGAACAGATTCTCAGTTCCGTACCCAACCAGCAAAGAATGAAGGCAAGATAGGACAACATAACATAAAAAAGTTATTTACTCACCATCATCTGTGTTGTCCATTTTCATTCTTCCTTAACAAATGGATTTGGATCCCACCTTCAGATCCAGCTTGGACACTTTTACCAGCTCATGGAACACTGAAAGCTCTCGAGCTCTTCCCTTACCCATAATGCACTTGTCTCCTACCATACTTCAGATCTTGTTTCCTGACTTTCAGACTATAAAAGTAAGTAACAGATAAGTATAGGATAACAGTATCTGCAGCTCAAAAGAAGGAATCTTGGTTCTTTTAACATCTTCTAATCCTTCCAGAAGTCAAACTGGTAGGGGTTGGAGGGAGAGGAGTTGAGGAAGAATGAAAATGGACAAGACAGATGGAGTGTTATGGTGACCACTTTTTTATCTGATGTTGTCATTTTCATTCATTCTCAGAAAATGGGACAGAGTTCCCAGCTACCTAAATCCTGGGAGGACACTAAAGAAGGATATTCCTGAGCACCATTGAGATGAAGGTTGCTCTTCCCCTAGATACCAACTCCAATTTGTAATAAGCAATAAAGGTATGAGGATTAGCTCAAGTTTCAGCTTTAAAAGGAGGTCTAAGAAGGAAAGTTCCCCTTATAAAGGCCATACAAAGTTTAGAAGAAGCTAAAGACATTATTTATTCCAATATGAAAATTCGAAATGGCAGAAAGCTGGACTTTAACATTTGAAAAACTGGCACCTTCATTAAAAATTGTAGCCAAAAATTCAAGAACTTTAGGTACTGGGGGTGAAAAAGGGTCAGTGTCATTTTGCTGTGTCCAAACAACAAATCTTTTCCATTTGCTTCTGTAAATTTTCCTAGTGGAATCTTTGTGGGAAGATAGAAGAATACAAAGGACAGGAGATGAGAGCCCAGGCTCTCTAGCTATTAACAGAATTGGAGAAGCCATGCTGTCAGATTTAGGCCCAAAATGCCCAGGTGTATCAAATCTGTCGGGTAAAACAGGAGGTCTGGATTTTGATCAAGAATCCATGGTGGACGAATCAGATGAGGCCAGAAATAGGGGAAACAAATCTGGCAAGGCCAATAAGGAGGAATGAGGATGACTGTGCTCTTCAATTGAGATGCTTTCTGCAGGAATTTGGGGATTAGAGGTACTGGGAAAGGTATAGAGGAGACGGTGGGGGCCAATCATGTAGAGGAGCATTTCTCGGTGACTCCCCTGGTGGGGGGATCAGGGCAAAGATATGCTGCACTTGTTGCTGAGGGGATATGTGAAAAGGTCGCAGCAAGGTTAGCCCCATCGACAAAATATCTTTTCACCACTTTCATGTTGAGAGACCACTCATGAGGCATCAGAATGGACCTAGTTTATTTTATTATTTATTTATTTTATTTTATTTTACATATGTTGACAGGGATAGTCCGACTGGATACATGCCCATTTTCAGAGGAGGCCCGGGGAGAAAAGCTCCAAGATCACCAAATTAGAGAAAAAATACAGCATTTACAGTAATGAACAAAATACAGTTTTAAAGAGGTTATATACCTAGGCAAATAGTAGTAGTTCTCAGGTAAATGAGAAGCAGAGAGTAGGTCTTTGTTAAGTAATACATGTAGATAAGAATTCTGTTATCAAGTCATACAATTAGCTACAGAAACAATATTTACAATGGTTACATGCCAAAGCACATTAGAGTAAAACAAGGCAAGGTCAGGATAGTGCCACGGGTAAGCTAAAATAACTATTTTAGTCTCATTGTCATGGAGAATCAGTCGGGTTTGCTACATTGACATAGCCAGTTTAGTATCAAATGTTGTTTAAGTCTAGTCTTGAACTGGCTCAGGGAGTTGAGCAAAGTAATTTCAGTTGGGAGAGAGTTCCAGGATCTGTTCACAGAGTTAGCAAAGAGGGAGTCACCGGCTGAGTTATTAGTTTTGATAGTCTGAACTAGTAATTTGTTAGAGGATTGCAGTGGTCGGTGATTATGATAGGGGGTAATAATATTTGTAAGAGCAGGAGTATTATCTGGATTATAATGTATCTTATGGGCAGTAATCATGAGGTTATACTGGATCAAGCTGGGTAGTTCTAGCCACCCAGGCTGGTTAAGGTTAATACAATAACAAGTCCTATACGGCAGGCCAGTGGCAAATCTGGCTATATGGTTATAGCAGATAGTTTGTTGAGGACAGTTCTGTTTAGATTGCAGAGTATTGGGGATGTAAACAGAAGTGTTGAAAGTAGGTGAGAGCATGCTATGGCAGCTCTAGCAGGGGGTTAAGGAGGCTTTTATATGGTAAAGTGAGCCTAGTTTTTTATTGATGGTCTTAATAGACTGATTAACATGTAAGTCAAATTTGAGATTATTATCAATTAGAACACCTAACAGTTTTGTAGAGGAGTCTGTGGAGATTATAGTGCCATTATTAGATTTAATGGTAAAAGTGACTGCTGTAGACCTATGTGTTGGTGAGAATAGCAACAGTTTGTTTTTTTTGGGATTCAGTATCAGACGACGACCAGAAAGCCAGTTTTCAATAGTGTTAAATGAGGTTTGTGTAGCCGACCACAGTTTGTTTGGAGAAGTGGCAGAGCAAATCAGGGTGGAGTCGTCAGCATATTGGACACAGCTGACTGTAGGGATAGCAGAATAGAGGTTGTTAATGAAGATGGAGAAAAGAAGGGACCCTAGTATGGCTCCCTGGGGTACACCAAGTGTGTTGGGTAAAAGTTTAGATAGTTTGTTTTGACAAAGGACAGCCTGCTGTCTATCTTTCAGATAGGATTGGAACCATTGGATGACTGTAATGTCTAGGCAGAAAGTTTTTAGGGTATGGATTAGTAGCTGGTGATGCACCAAATCAAATGCCTTGGCGAGATCCAAGAAGAGGGCTGAAAAGGTAGTTGGGTTGTTAGGGCTTGAATGGTTTCAGTAAAGAAATGGTTAAAACTGTCAGACTTCCTTGGAAGGTTTATCAATGGAGGCTGCGGGGACTGGGGTGGAAGTTTGTCCAGGATGCAATAGTTTATTTATGCCTGTCCAGAATTTCTGAGGCTTGTTATAATTTATTTACTGTAGATTATAATACTCATTTTTTTGTCTAGTAGAATGGATTTTTTAGTGACATTCCTCATTTGCCTATATTTAATGTGGTCTTGGGGGTCTTTAGTAGTTCGCCATAATGCCCATGCCTTATTTCTGAGGGTGATTTTCTGTTTAGACTCTCTGGAAAGCCATGGTACAGTTTTTGCTTTAGTTCTAGTTGAACTAACAGGTGCATGAGTCAAGGATTTCTAGGAATTTGTTGTTAAAGTGTGCAACTGCTTCATCTAAGGGGAGATGTCTTAGAACTGACCATTTTCATGAGTTTAGCTCTTGTTGGAATTTGGCGGGGTTAAAGTATTTTTTGTTCCTTACCATCCTAAGTAAGGGTTGTTGGGGATTAAGGCCTTTGTGCTTAATAATATAGGTGGGAAAGTAATCGCTTAGGTTGTCAGGGAGGGTCCCAGAGGTGTACAGTTGGGGGTGACTATTTATAAGTACCCAATCAAGTATGCTTTCTTTTAGGTTTGGTTTACCTATCCTGGTAGAGGTTGTGATGACTTGTGAAAATGCGTGCAGGTTGACATGGGTGGTTGGGGAGTCTGAGGAACAGGTGTTCCAGTCTATATTGAGGTCTCCGAGTAGTATGGTTTCTTGGGAGTAGTGACATGTTAGCCAGTGAAGGGTGTCTTCAAGTGTAGCTACATTATTACCTGGGGGAATATACATACAGATGATATAAATACATTTATTATTATTAATTTGTAGTTTGGTGGCAAGAATCTCTGCGTTGTTAATTTGAGGTACTTGTATAGCTTTGATAGTGATGTTCAAAACAGATTTATATAGAACAGCTACCCCACCCCCTCTCCTGGAAGCATGATCCAGGCTGTGTATGTTATATCCAGGTGGTAGCACTTCATTGTCTGAAATGCTAGGTTTTAACCAGATTTCAGATAAACAGAGAATCTCAAGGGAGTAGATTGCTAGGAATGCATGGAGGTTATGTATCTTGTTGTTAATACTTCTAATGTTAAGGTGACAGGCCAGTAGAGAGTTAGCTGGCCTATTAATTATAGATTTATAACTTGGATTACAATTGGGGGGGTAGGTCTGACTGAGGTGTATGGGCCGGGGTTGGGGTGGATGTCACCACCAAGTGTTAGGCTAGGTTTAAACCTAGTGATGAGCTTTAAGAGTTTATTTCTGAGTTTATAATAATGTTTTAATCTCAAACTAATGTTTCTGGGTTTGGCAAATTGATAGTGAGAGCAAAATGCAGGGCTGGACACTGTACAGTAAGATTGGTGAAAGGTGGAAGGACTTATAGTTGGGGTGAGAGTATGGCCTATTGGGTACTGATATCCAGTGAGATATTGGTTTTCATACAATATGAGTAGATAAGGGGCCAGCAAAATGATCAGTAAGGAGGAGTATAGCACTGTGAGTGGAGGAGTGTGGTAGTTAAGGGACTGTATTGTTTTGGTGGTCAACACCAGAGGATAGGATGATAGATTTAGAAATGGACTGGGGATGGATAAAGTATGTTAGGTGGATACTGATAGGTTAATATAGCAGGGGGAGTGGCTATGTAACTATAAATGTAGAGGTACTAGGGGCGGAAGGAAATTGGGGGCAGGGAGGGGAGCAGAGCGAGCCCGAGCAAAGCGAGGGTGACCGAAGCAGGGCTAACACTGACTACAAATGTTTTCTAAGGCTTTCTGGTGCCATAGGCAAGTATTAAAAGATTTAGTGTAATAGCTGTATATTAAGCTGTATTTTAAACCTTTTAGGGTAATTGCTAGTTGTAGATTATAAGTTTTAGAGTATGATTTTCAGGGTTTTAGGGTGGGAAACCAGTATGTTAGTATAATATTCAGGGTATATGTAAGCTGAAAAAGTAGTGTTGTAGAGTACTAGGGTAACACTTTATTAATTAAAACAAGAAGGGTGTCAAATTACTAAGGAGGACAGACTATGGTGCTTTAGATCCAGGTCAGCAGTGTACATTTACCAAGATTTCAGGTTTAGGTTTAGGGTATTAACCTTAGTAGTTAGTTGTGGTCTGACTTCAGGTGGGCACAGTTTCTGCAGGGTAGCGTCCTTCTGGTAGGAGAGCCCTTTAGTTAGGGTATTTGGAGGGGGACTGCTTTAGTAGTCTGTTGTGGTCTGACTTCAGATGGGCACAGTTTCTGCAGGGTAGTGTCCTTCTGGTAGGAGAGCAGAGCCCTTTAGTTAGGGTATATTGAGGAGAACTGCCTAAAAATAGAAATACAGTAAATATAAAAACCTTACAAGCACACAAAACTAATCACAGAGCAGGCAAACATTAGAGCTTTCACTTCAACTACAGTATTTATGGTATTCTACAGCTCCGTAAAGCTACGAGCACTATAGATGTTTCATTTGCTTAATATGGGGCTGAGACTAACATAGAAACTGTGCTGGCTTTGGTTTTACTGTGAACTAGATTATCTACAACACATGTAATTGCTAGTATTAATTAAATTTCACTTTGGATCAAATGCAGGCTGCTACATTTGCTACTAATCTTTACTTTGGATCAGAAGCATGCCGCTGTTCTACATATAGCATTTAACCTGTTGCAGCTATCAAAAGTGCTAAAGCCATGCACTATATCCACTCCCTTGACAATTACAATTAACAAGAAAACTTAGATCCAACAATTCAGCTACTTAATCACAATTACAAAGGCAGTGTTAAAAATGAGCTATCTGCATAACTTGGGGCAGACGAAGTACATGCTTACAATAAACAACTCAAATATCAGATTTCTGTACTGTAAATGACACAGTTTTCAGAATGCAGTACATTTAATAGGCACATTCCTAATTAGACTAACAGAGAGCTCAGAGAAAACAAATGGAATACTGGAGTACAATGCAGATGGAATACTGTATACCATAGCCATAAATGATCAGAAATATGAGCTAACAGTGAATTTATACAGTACTAACATAGTCCGACTATGATATTCAGTATATATAGCTGTGGATAACTCAGTACAAATTTATAGAATACAGGAATTGTAATGTTTAGAGCGAACAACATAATAAAATGGGAAAACAGGCTGTCGACTGGGTCTGGAAGCACCAGGGATTTGAAAAATGGCAGTTTCAATAGGTATAGAAGAAACCTCGCATACATAATGAAACAGGGGAGGAGTTAGAGGGCTAACACTGACTACAAGTGTTTTCTAAGGCTTCCTGGTGCCATAGGCAAGTATTAAAAGATTTAGTGTAATAGCTGTATATTAAGCTGTATTTTAAACTTTTTAGGGTAATTGCTAGTTGTAGATTATAAGTTTTAGAGTATGATTTTCAGGGTTTTAGAGTGGGAAACCAGTATGTTAGTATAATATTCAGGGTATATGTAAGCTGAAAAAGTAGTGTTGTAGAGTACTAGGGGAAAACTTTATTAATTAAAACAAGAAGGGAGTCAAATTACTAAGGGGGACAGACTATGGTGCTTTAGACCCAGGTCAGTAGTGTACATTTACCAAGATTTCAGGTTTAGGTTTAGGGTATTAACCTTAGTAGTTAGTTGTGGTCTGACTTCAGATGGGCATAGTTTCTGCAGGGTAGCGTCATTCTGGTAGCAGAGCCCTTTAGTTAGGGTATTTCGAGGGGAACACACTGGATTTCCCCACAATGTATATTGCTATCAGAAATTGAGTGGATGAGATCGGCCATTGCCACACTCTCAAAGCTTCTTGACACAGGGAATAAGATTTGGTTCCTCCTTGCTTGTTGATGTACCAGACCACTGAATTATTCTCCATCTACAGTAAATCACATTCGTTCGGGAAGGGAGAGTGTCCTGGAAGAATAAAAAACAAAACTCTTGGAAGGCCTACAATGCTAGTAGAACAGCTCTCAATTCCAAGACATTGATATGTGTATTGGCCTCTTCACAGGACCATGTGGCCTGGACTGTCTTTCCCAAGAAGTGCCCCCCACCCAGTCTGGGAAGCTATCATAGTAACTATGGCCTTGGGCTGAGGGGGAATTAAGGGATGACCTTGCCTTATCTGATTGGAGTAAATCCACCACAAGAAGTA
This sequence comes from Protopterus annectens, assembly GCF_019279795.1. Classification (NCBI taxonomy): domain Eukaryota; kingdom Metazoa; phylum Chordata; order Ceratodontiformes; family Protopteridae; genus Protopterus; species Protopterus annectens. The sequence continues at coordinate 327,278,333 of NC_056750.1, read as the reverse complement.
ATTTTTGCATGCTCAAGTTATTTTGATTTGGGTGGACAAGGGCTGGTGAAAAATAGACCACTGAGTCACTAAGGCCCACTGAAGAATTCTCATGTAATATCCTACTAATAGAACCAAAACTAACACCACAGACATTGACCACAATGCTTGAAGTATTAACTGGGCTGAGCGAGAAGAACCTTTGATTATCTTTTTAACTTGAAATGATATGATTTGTACCATTGGTAAAGGAAGAAAGGCTATTAGGGATATTATGTCAAACAATGTTCTAATGAACTGCAAAATTTGAGTTGGTTCTAGCTGAGATTTGTTGTGATTGATTGTAATGCCCAGGTGAGAGCATAATTGGTGTACATAATCCCGTCCTTTGATTAACTGATGCCTGGTTGGAGCAGTTATGAGCCAGTTGACCAAATATGGAAACACCCGGAATCCTTGCAGTCTCAAGTGAGCTGCCACTACTGCCATCCATTTGGTAAATACCCTGAGAGCTGTGGTGAGACCAAAGGGCAGAGCTCTGAACTAATAGTGACTGGTTCCCAGCTGGAAGTGTAGAAATCTTCTGGATTGTCTGTCCATTTTTATATGATACTATTCAACCTGAAGATCTATCAAGCACATCTAGTCATTCTTGTGCAAAAATGGCAGAATGGACTGAACCATGACCATGCAGAACTTGGTGTAGTGAAGTGATTTGTTCAGATATCCGAGATCCAAAACTGGTCTCCAGTCCCCTGTTTTCTTTGGCATGAAGACGAATCTTGATTAAGTTCCGGACTCTTTCTGGTCTTGAGGAGACTCTTTTCTCTAGCAGCTTTTTTATTTCTAATGCTGCTGCTTTTCTTTGATTGGGTGGAACATTTGGAATTTTGTTTACTGTTAAGCAGGGGAGTGAAAAGGGTATTATATAACCTTTGGAAATAATCCTCTGCACCCACGAATCTTTTGTAATCTTTAGTCAGGCTCTCTGGTGCAGGGATAAACAACCTCCTGACTGTCTCCAGAGGTAGACAATCTGGTCTCCTTTCAGGAGTGTTTGTAGGATTTGTCATAGAAAGTGACTTTAGACCCTTGGTTTTGCAGGCCTCCTCTGCCTCATGGGTGACATCTTCCATTAGAATTCCCCCTCTGCCACTGGGGGAACCATCTCCACATGAATCTTGGAAGGGACCCTGGGACTTTCTGAACCACATATTTTGACCACCTTATTGATTCCTAGAAAAGGGTCCTTTGAGGAGTCAAAAAATGTATGCCCCCAGTAAATGGAGTTTTACCCTCCTGCTCACACCTGGATAGCATATCTTTAACTTTGGGGTCAAACAAAGAACTTCAGTCAAAGGCAGCATTGACGAAGAAAGACTTGAAGGGCTCCGCAAAAACACACAGGTGCATCCAGGTGTGCATCCAGGCACGCATCCTAATGGACAAGTTTGAAATAGGCTTTAGGGTAGCCAACTGTGAAGCAACTGAACTTTCTGCCTCAGCAGTAATGGTCCCAGAGAGGGATTTGGTAAATTCTTTAATCAAATCCCTCTGGAGTCTGGTGAGGTGTGCCAATAATTCAGCGACCAAAGAGTAAAGGTCGCTGAAGCATATACATGGTTCCTGAATCTGTCCAACACCCTAGTCTCTCTGTTAGGGAGATGAACAGATTTGTTATGCAAGTTCATTTTTCATGGCCGCCACTATGACCATGGCATCAACAAGTATTCCTTTGCTGCAAAAATCTGTATCCTTGGATGGTACCAGGATCCTGTATGGTCTCTTGGGAATTGTCTCAGTGGAGTCAGATTTCTTCCACAAATGCGGAGAGATCAAATCAATTATCTCATCAGCACGCTGAGTCACCCAGAAGGTAGACAGGCCAGCCCCAAAGGTTTACAGGAATACTGTTTCCTCTTGAGAAGTGTTGTCAGATAACCAACCACCCCTTTGCTTGATGATCTCTAGTATGACTCCAAATGAGACATCATCAGGTGGTGATCTTGGGGTCCCTTTTCCTTCCTCAAAATCAGTATCTTATGTGACAGATTCTTGAGGAGAGTCTAAGTTCCTCCTTTTGCACTTTCTCTTCCTAGGGACTTCGGGGGGGGGGGGGGTTGGAGAAGTATTGGAATAAATCAATATACCCTGCGGGGTATCCTGGGGACTTTGAATTGGCTGTCCCTGTGGCATAGGAAGATGAGGCTCAAGAAGCAAAGACAACTGGATCTGGGAAGTAGGAATCTGAGGAAGGCGGATGCATCCTTTCTCTTACAGCAGAGAAAAGTCTCTACTACCTCAAAAACAGAATACCTGAGGGAAAGAAACTAATGGCTCCAGGAAGGCATGCTTCTGACCCAAAGGCAAACCACTGGAATCAGTCGTCGGAGATGAGCTGTCCAGCGTCAAGGCTCCAAAGGGCAAAGATGGCTCCAACAATCTCAGCGTCAACTCCAACACCCCGGCTCTGCTGCTAATACTACGGCTCTGACGTGCTCAGAGCTGGTTTACTCAGAGACAGTATCAGCATAGAACATACTAGGGTCTTCTGATCTGATACAGATGAATCTGTGATCTTTGGATCTAACTGCTATGACACCAAAGGTCAGATCGGAGAAAGAGAAAAAATAGGTGAGGTAGTACTAATGAAGGTCTTCAGGCCCAGTTGGGTAGGAGCAGGGAGTACCCCCATTTATATTTGTGTCGAGAGAAATTTCCTCATCATCCTATCCACATCTGTTTCAGTCAGACTTGTGGAAGAATGAGAAGAGAAAGCAATGGATGAAGTCCTAGAGTGGTGATGTTTTTCCAGGAAAAGAGACTGGAAACTAGAAGATATTGGATCCAGAGTCGGAGGGGACTGGATCTGAGGAGACCTATCTTTGTGTTTCTTCAGATCCAAAGGAGTTGGATACAAGTCATATATTCTGGAACTGAAGCAGCTGGACTGGAGAGTTTAGTCTTTGGAAGCCATTGAATTGGATTGGATGGTAAGGTGTCTCTGAACTCAGAGCTGAAGAACCTGAAGAGTCCAATGGACACTTTTTAGCTTCTTTTTTTTCACCTTTCTTAGAGGGTTGAGCCCCAGATACTGCATCAGAGGAAGAAGAAGGCATAAATCCTCTTAGAATTAGTTTTTTTTTATAATCAATAAGGGCCCTTGGATAAAAGCCCTTACAAATAATGTATGCCGAGTTCAAATGGGCCGGCCCAGGCCTAAGCAACAAACACAAAACTCACATGCATCCGACAATGGAATCTTATGCCCACAGACCTTGCACTTTTTAAAACCTGAAGGTTCCTCAGACATAATTATCAAATAAGAGAGGCAAATAAGATAGAAAGAAGTTTTTTTTTCTTTTTAACTATAGATAGTTCTAGAAAGGGGTAAAGTATTACCAGTAATGGTAATTTAAATTTTACCAGAAAGGTAAGGGCAAGGGAAAAAGAAAGATAATACCAACAACTGTATGCTACAGATGCACTAAAAAAAGTGTAGGAAGGACAGTAGAGGATGTATTCAAAAAGAAGAGAAAGTTATATCTATAAATCTTTTTTAAATCATTGAAATGAAGTTCTAACTCAAGAGCTTGTCAGAAACTATGTCCATACGTGAAGGTGGCAGACGAGATCTGAAGTATGCTAGGGGACTAGTGCATTGTGAGTAAGGGAGGAGCTTGAGAGTTTTCAATGTTCCACAAGGTGCAAAAAGTGGCTGCGTCAGATCCAAGGGTCAGATCTGAACCCATTTGTTCAGGAATGAATGAAAATGACAACATCAGATTCTTCATTTTCTTCCTTCATAGGAACCACCTGGATCACCTGAATGGGGACTCCTATGAGGGTTACCAGTATAAAGTGGATGCCTGGAACAGACTTCCCAGGGTGGTGTCTGATACCACTGACATCCCCCCTCTGGTGAGCTGTACTGGCACGACTACAGTGTCCTGCAGAAGCTTCATCCTGACCTTCTTAGCCAGTGGGAAGAAGTGGTCAGAACAATGACCCCTGAGATGTATTGTAAATATGCAGCTCATATCATTGCACTGTAGGTATTTGATCCGATAGTGGACATTTACTAAATGCCTTCTGTATGAGTCTACATTTTTTTACAGCTCAAGCAGAAATCACATTGAACTCAGTCTTGTTCAGAGTAAAATGTAGTGGCTCTTAGGTTGAAGGGCTGTATATAATTTCTTGTCCTGTTATGTATTACTCTGTGATACTGCTGTCACTTAGCTGTGATCATTAAAAAGGTTTGTATGAATATCAGTACCACTGTTTTATTAGTTTGTTACAGTGATGCTGCAGATTACTTATTACTACTGCCATACTTTTCCTAGATATCAGTGTAAGTTATGTAATATTTTGTTATAGTATTTAAGCTTAGTTCCGATTCACATCACAATTTTTCTAGGAATAACTGATTCATGTAGGTATCATTTCTTTGATCAGTAGAACAAACCTTGCAGATATATACATACTGCTATGCCCACCCACACAGAACCCACATTTATAGTTAATACTCGTCAGCTATCTGTAGTGAGATGACCACTTCTACCTTCCTGTGATACATATTATTCACAGACTGACATGCAGGGTGACCATTACATCTCTGGGCTATGAAAACTGTCCACTTCATGGTATACTTTGGGGGATATTGGTGGGAGTCTTATGGAGAATGGATATGAATATTTTTGGCAAGGTGTCATGTTGTGGGAGGGCCCAATATGGGGTGGATTGTGAGGAGGGATGGGTCTGGGGCCTGTGCAGGGTGATGGGAATATGTGCATCTTAGCAAATTACCCATGTTTCCATTTGATGCTTGTCTCAGTTGCTCATACTTTCATCTGTCTTGTTACAGCCATGTTATGTGGGATGATAAGTGGAAAATAACATTGCCATGTCTGAACAGCAACTGCTGTTAGCTTTGTTAGTTTGACTCAGTTTCTTGTACACTTGCAGTACAGCACAGTGCCATTACACATATGTTGGGTTAAATCGCTGTTGCTAATGTGTACATCATCATGACATACCTCACAGCGTGCCTCATGAAGGAGATCCACAGGGCTACTATCCAACATAAGAACCATCCCATGCCAACAATGTAGCCTCCACACTATCACACCTAATCCAGACAATGGCATCAGTGAAAATACATATCTGCCTGCACATACTATCATATTTTTGTGGTAATGCATCTGGACAGTCCTATATAAGATGCATTAATTGCATATGTACTGCTTCTGTTGTGGAATTTTATGTAGCAATTTGAGTGTCATACATGACACCAATAATGCTAATGTCATGTTTTATTGTTTCTCTCTCTCATTTTGTAGCTATACTTTATTTTAATATGTTATTTGGTATTTTTTATTTTATTTCTGTCGATTTATGCTAACATTTTCCAGCATCTGCCACAGCTGTGCCAGTGGTGCAACACAAATCCCTACCCAGTCATCAAGGCAAGCCTTCTCCTTCTGGCACTCTACCCAACTCCAGGCCTGTCTCCCTACTGCCAGGGGACAGCCTTTTAGCATCGGCTTTGGTCTCTCACTGGAAATGACCATTATTATTCCCTCCAGTAGCATGGTCAGGGATTTGCAGTTTGTCACACAGTGAAAGTTTTAGTGGAGGTGGTGGTGGACTGGTGGATGGAAGCCACACTGGTTACCTGCAGAGAGTTATCATGTGGCTTCAGGAGTTGTACCACTATTGGCTTTGCCTTCACCACCTCAAGTACAGCCCAGTAGGGAGGATGGTCAGGGTGGTGACTGACCTCTTCCTGGGCCTAGCTCAGGCAGGGTGAAAATCTATGTGTTTACTTTTTTCATGTGTCACCTCCCTCCCACCTATTGTCCAATCCTCACTATCACCACTATCATCCCTCTGACTGCATGTCAATAATGCTACCGTTACTCCCCATCTTCACGTGTCAGCACCCCTCTGTTGTTCTTTTCTAATGTATATGTTTGTTTGTCTGTCCCTGCATCCAGTTCTGTATCATTTTTCCAACCTATGATTTCCCCTTATATCATTCCTTAACAAAAAAATGAAAAAAAAAAAGAAAATGTGTGCCTGTGCTTAAAAAAGCATATAGTTTTCCTCCATTCACACAAACTCACTTTCACCTCACCATGTTCTTGTCTATTCTTCTCTTCTGCTTGCTCTGCCCCTCCTCCTACTGTACTATGCACTAATTTCCTCCCCATTTAAAGTTATTCCAATAGATATAAACATTACTAGAGGAGGCCATTTACTGGATTCCTAGATCCTGCATTTGCTCCCGTGCATACAGCATATCATGCAATGAGCACCCTTCAGCACTCATTGTTTCCGTAGCAGGTACAGGTTTTACGGGATCGGGTTGCTAGCCCAAGGCCCAACCCTTATCAGAGGGTGCACCACACACTCACATACACACATTCACACCTAGGGCCAATTTGGAGTATCCAATCCACCTAGTGCATGTCTTTGGAATGTGGGAGGAAACCGGAGCACCCAGAGAAAACCCACACAAATGCAGGGAGGACATGCAGACTCCACACAGAAGGCACCCCAGCCAAGAATCGAACCAGAGAACCTTTTGCTTACTTAGGTGCCTCTTGCAGGCACATATCTGCTACTTGCACATCTCTTAGTAGCATTCCTGTCTGCAGTTGCAAGAAGCAGTCTCTGTCTATCAAAAGTAACCATTTCAGTGGGTGTTTTTTTTAATTAGTCTAGCTAGTTAAGTGCTAATTACCTTGAGCAGCATCATGCAATTCTGCATCCTTGGATTGGCCTTAGCAAATTTGTGGCAGGCGTGTTTCTGAATCTCAGGATTACTGGGGCTTTAAGTCATTCTAGTATTGTCGCTACCTAGGTGCATAGCTGTTATTTGCAGGCACATACCTGCTACTTGCTCACCACATCTCTTTGTAGCATTCATATCTGCAATTCAAGAAGCAGTTTCTATCTATCAAAGTAACCACTTCAGTGGGTTTTTTTTCTTTTTAATTAGACTAGCTAGTTAATTGCTAATTACCTTGAGCAGCATCATCCAATTCTGCATCCTCGAATTAGCCTTAGCAAAATTGTGGCAGGCATGTTTCTGAATCTCAGGGACTGTCTTCAGAACAATTATCAGAAATTATCAAGCTAACAATATACACTCCAAAATATTAGTTGACTTTGGGACTCCTTGTGCTATGTAATGTGGTAGGTTTAACTTGATGAGTGTGCTTTGTGCCTTTGTTACATTTTGGAGGTCTTTGAGGATTAAGCAAATTAATCTTGAGAACCTGAGAATATGATGGATTATGTGTATTATGTGTATGTGGTGAGGTGTACTGCTGATGAATTTGTGTTTGAGTTTACTTGTGTGAGAGACTTTTACCTACAAAGACATTATATATGTACATCTCTCAAACACTTTGTTATGCTGTTTGAGAAAGCAGATGATCATAGAGAGCATAGAGAGCATGAGACAATTCTTGCGCATTCTCAAGATACCCATCTCAATCAGGCTGGCTACAGAAGTTGTGGGGAATGATTTCAAAAGGAATGACTTGAGTGGCAGGGGTAACAATAACTGCTTGGAGCTTAGTTTGTTTAGAATACTGTTTGGCTGGACTTACTACTACGGCATGGAGAAATACTCGGTTAGGGCTATATTGCAATTCAAGGAGTGTTTACTTGCACTTGCCACAGGATATTTGAGCCTCAGACCTGAATTTCTAGGGTTCTATAGATTTTGCAGGTATCTTATAAGGAAACAAGCTCTTGTGCAGTCAGCCCACTGCAGATCGAGTCTAGTAGGGTGGTACACTGTGCACAGCTCAGCACAGCTTTTTTCTTCCCTTTTTGATGAAAAGCTTATTTATTATAATTTAGAGCTTTCCGCACCTCTCAGAGTCTTGAATAAAAGATCCTGTGAGGATGCAGTTATGTGCAGGCTATAGCAGTTAACATAGAGAGGGATCCAATCAAACAAAACCAATAGTGGAGCTTTGTGACTTCCGAATCTGTAGCAAATCACAGTTCTCTTAGTACTGTAACTATGAGCTACAGGTCAGTGACCCCAGGTAGGTTAGAATTTCAGAAACTTTAGCTTTTACAGAGGGGGCAGGAAAACAGAAAAATGTAATTAGTGTACAAACAGTAAAGAGCAGCAGGGAGTAGATGACGGGCTATAACAATGTAGCAGACATAAGAACAGGGGAAAATGGTAGCAATGTAACTAATGTTTATCAGGCAAATGATAAGCAGAACATAAGACTAGCAGTAAAACTGGAATGTAACAGCTGTAGAAGCACAGAAGCACAAATCCTGCAGCAAACATTACAATATTACCACTATATCAATCCAAACTACAATCTAAGGCATCAGATCATGCAGAGATTTACTAGTAACACTGCTTATGGAAAATGCAATAATACATGATTAAAAGAAGCTCAGATCTGGCAGCAGTTCACAATTCTCCCACAACTGTGAATGAAGCTACAAAACTAATGTCCCAGGCCAAGTTCAAATACAAACAGCTAACGTTTTCAAGTAAAATGACTTAAGGAGATAGAAGTGTAGTATAATCTATAAATGATGCTAAAATCTTGCAGTAATTCACAATTTTCGCACAACTACAAATGAAGCTACAAGACTAAGGTCCCAGACCAAGTTAAAATGTGAACAGATAATGTTTTTGGTTAAAACTTGGAAAATGCAGAAACATACAAAAATATATCGCCACACAAGCCAATAGAATTGCAACTGAAATACAAACTTTTTTCCTCCCCTTTTGATGAACATCTTATTTCTCATAGTTCAGGGCTTTCCACGTTTCTCAAAAGTATATTTATTTATTTATTGAATAAATAGAGATACATAGCTGACAAAATGTATCAGTAAGGCAGTGAAGTAAAATAGCCAAAGATTCAAAAAATAATAATTGCAGTTGTAAAAGTAACAAGTTAAGATAATTTACTGAGGGTTGAGGGTTGGCATAATGGTTAAGGTGTTTACCTTACAAACACAGGGTGCAGGGTTTAATTCTGACCTGTGAGGGGAAATTGCCTAGGCTTAAAATGGCCCACAAAAGCAGCTAGTCTTGTACTCACCTACAAAACATCAGCATTCATTTCATCTAACTAGTAAAGGGAGAGTATGAGAAGTATGAATGTTCTGAGGAACACTATTTCATAAGACAGAACCAAGTTTATAGAAAGTGTATTCAGTATAGCGTAATTTAGATATGTTTGCAGAGAAAGTGAATTAATGAAAGCATGGCTTTTTATTTGTATTTTTCTTTTGTTTACTGAGTTTGTCTGAATGGGTTTAGCCACAAAGCTGCTTTGAGTGGAGGCTGGGGAGAAAATCTCCACCATATTACAAACATTTTTAAACAGACATTCGGTAATGTACATGAACAGACATTAAGTTATGTATACTGTCTTTCGGCTTTTCCTGGTTAGGAGTTGCCACAGCAGAACTCCAGTCCGCTAATGATCAGCAGTGAATTTTTACGGTGCCGAGTTGCCAGCCAGGCGCCCAACCTTCAAAGAAGGCATACCCACACACGCTCGCACCTACCTGAATGTCTTTAAATTCATTCAGCCATGGTGAGGACATGCAGACTCCACACAGAAGGCACTCCAGTGGAGAATCGAACTGGAGAACCTCTTGCTATGAGGCGACAAAGCTAACCGCTGCACCACTGCGGCTACCCAGACATTAAGTTATGTATACTAACAATTGCATATGCATTCACTAATTAGGTTACATTCATATGAAATAAAGGTAACTTTGTTTGTTTGTGTCTTTCGGCTTTTCCCGGTTAGGGGTTGCTACAGCAGAATTCTGGTCCGCTAATGATTGGCAGTTGATTTTTATGTACCGGCTTGCCAGGCCTGACGCACAACCTTCAACGAAGGTACACCCATTCACGCATGTCTCCACGCATAAGATGCTCTAGCTGAGAATCGAACCGGACAGCGTATTACTGTGAGGTGACAATGCTACCACAGCACCACCACTGCGGTGTAAGGTAAGTATTACAATATAAAAGATACTTATGCATTTAGTAGATGTTGAACATTTAGTATTTGAAGAGGTTTATTAGTGATTTTCTCAAGCAGATAAATACATCTTGTGATAAGTGATTAGAAATGCAAAGAAATGAAAGTGAGAAAAGAAACTCATCAGGGCAGAAAATGTTAATAATTTAGTTAAGAGAATGAGTATTAAGCAGGTTCAGAGACAATTATACATGGTTATCATAAGGTTTATATTAGAAGTACAGAGGTGGGGTGGCAAACAGTGTCACACAACTATGTATATGATGGTAAAGTGCTAGTACAACTATTTAGGTATTGGTGAAGACTGGTTGTGGGGCATGGGATTCTGAATGAAGAGAAATGGTTTGATGAAGTGGCAAGCTGAAAATTACAGCAGCATTTACCCTGGAGATATATAGGAACAGTTCCATTGACTTACTAGGCAATGTTTAGTTGTGTTTTAAATTAATTTACATTCTGAATGGATTTCAGAGGTAGTGGGATGTGGAGCCATAGTTTAGCTACACAGAGAATCACCTGCAGTATTAGATTACTTGATTATAGTGATTTTTCTCTAGAGTATAAATTCTATTGGGGAAGAGTGTTGTATTAAGTTGTTAAGGGTTGGGAAATTTTCTGGGTTATAGAGAAGTCTGTGTATTGTAGTTAGCTGAGAAAGAGCTAGGAGGTATGTTAGTTCTAATCAGATTTATTCGCCAAGTGCTAAGCAGTGGCGTATTCCATTGTTGTAGTTTACTGTAAATTTGGCAATTTTATTGTAACATTGCTTAAGTTTGAACAGTTGGGAGATTTGAAGGTTAGTGAAAATTGAGGTAGTATAGAGGAGAGATGTCAGTAAGAAAGTAGAGGATATACATCTTCTAGCCATGTCACGGAGTAGGTTTTTACTCTGTATAATGTAATTATGTTTTGATGATATTTTTCTAACCAAGTCTGATACATTATGATTGAATTCAAACTAGTTATCGATGACATCCAGTAATTTTGTGTGGTTTACTTGTTCTATCATGGTGTTGTTGGCAGAGATTAGAGTAAACAGTGTGTTGCTATAGATTTGTTTTGTTGTAAAGAGAAGTAATTTTGTTTTTTAGGGTTCAGAATTAATTGTGAATTATATAACCATGTTTCAATCAATAAGAAGGATTGTTGAGTAAAGTCTTAGAGTTTTAGACAGAGTTTTAGTAGAGCAAATTAGGGTCACGTCATCAGCATACTAAATTAGGGTAGCATTTTTTGTAGCAGTCATTAATGAATATGTTAAAAATTATGGGGGCTAGTATAGATCCTTGTGGGACATCACTAGCTACTGACAAGAAGATGGAGAAATCATTTTCCACTTCACTGCTTATACTCTTTTTGTGAGGTGGCTATGGAACCATTGCAGTAAAGAGTTGGAGAGCCCTAAGCTTATGTAAGAGTTTCTGGTGGGAAACAGTATTTGATAAGTCTATAAAGATGGTGGACACTAGGCATCTGGCATTTCTATAGGTGTTGAAAGTATTAACAATATTCAACAAAGTAGCAGTTATGCTGTAATGAGGATGAAAGTCGTGTTTGATTGAAGACAGAAGCTGGTTATGTATTAGATATTGCAAAGGAAGTTGCATATAAATACATCTTTCTAATATTTTCTTAGCAGAGAATAAATGGATATTGCTCTTTATTTTAAAATATCTATATTGATTTTTGCCCTTGTGCACTGGAATAATGAATGATTTTTTTCCATAGAGAGGGGAATTTATTTTTAGATACTGATTGATTTATCAAAACGGAGACTGGATATATAATAGCCTCAGCTACCTTTTTAAAATATTTACCAGGTAGATTGTCAGGGGCTGTTGTACAAGGCTTTAATTTTTCAAGATATTATTTGATAGTAATTGTGGTGACTGGTGGAAGGAGAATTGCTGAAGTTGGTTATATGATTGAGTAGGAACATCAAGAGCTTGCTTGGTCACCTGGTAGGTTAATGAGAGTACTGTCTCTATAAAGTGAATATTGGATTGGCTGTCTATGGTATCACTTTGTTTGAGTTTTTGGTGTTGGCTGTGTAGCTTGTCCTGGATTTAACAGTCTGAGGTCAAGATCTTTTGTGGATTATTAGTGTACATGTTTTGATTAGTTGAGTAATAGGTTTTCTTATCTTTGGTGCAAGTTTATTTTTTAGGTTTCTTAGTTGTCGATATGCTAATAAAGTATGAGATATTTTATTTTTGTTTAGACTTTCCAGACTTTGTCTGTCTGTTTGTTTCAAGAGTAGCTTAGTTGCTAAGGATAGTCACGTGGCAGGGTTGGTTCTGACTCTTTGTTTTGGGTGAGGCTAGTGTGTTTAGAACATCTAGAATGATTTTATTGAGCTCAGAGACAGCATCATCTATGGAGAAAGTCTTTACTGACTCACAGTTAATGAAATATAATATATCAATAAAAGTGTTTTCATAAAAAGTAATACATTTTCTTACCAAGCTTTAATGGCACGTTTTGCGGCTTTTCCTTTGGTGCCTTATGGTGTAGAGTAGTAAGTGATCACTTGGGTTGTCTGGCAGACTTCCATGTGATGATATTGTATTTGGAGAGGATGTTAGGATCCAATCAAGGGATGATTGTGTAGATGTGGCTTTGTTTTGTCTAGCTGGTGTAGTTATAAGTTGGATGAATTTGTACAGATGTATATTATTGGTTAGATTTTCAGATTGTATGGTTTGTCAATATATATTAACATCTCCCAATATTATGTTTTCTTCAGGGATTTTTGAGGTGGCCCATCAGATAATATCTTCCAGTGTTTTAGCATTCTTACCATGGGGTAAATATATTTACCCTTGACTGCTATTGTCTTGCGAGTATTTGGTTTTAGATGGGTTAGTAGGATTTCTAAATTAGGCAAAGTTGGCAGGTTTGGGGAAAAGGGAAATATCTAATGGATTTATGTAGAAAGTAGTGATACTGCCAGCTTATTTATTGGCTCTGTCTAATTTGATAATGTTATAGCTTGGCTGAGCAATTTCTTCATTTTTTTATTTCCTGGTATAGCCAGGTTTCTGTAACATCTAAGAAGTTTGGAATGCGCACTGCTATCCATGTATGTACTTCAGGGAGTTTCCTATAAATATTTCTTAAGTTGATATGATGTAGATGAAGGACAGCTTGAGACTGTGGGTAAGGTGGTAGCAATAAAGTAGCTGCTCAGGACATGTTGTCTGGTGCTTGACAATGCTGAGTTGGGCCTGGGTTTGGTTGGATGTCACCACTAAGTTGTATAGTTATGGAGGTAGGAAGGTGGAGGGAGAGGCATTTTTGATTGATTTTATGTTTAACACCCAATTTGTCAGCAAATGGATGTTGCTTTGGATAACTATACTTGAACAGTAAAACATATGAACATTTATACAGGGTGTGATTGGTAGATGAGGTTCAGATGTACTTTGCTTTGATGACACAGTTATTATTTTTTTTATTTTTATTTTATATTTGTTTACTGGGATGGTACAATGAACACTGATCAGAACTGACCCTTTATTGGAATTGTGAGGGTAATGGATGTTGGTAGGATGTTAAGTGTGCAAGCAGGTGAAGAGGCAAGGTATTAGTATGAGGAATTGTATGAGAAATGTTTCTGAAATTTAACAAATAGAGGGGTTTGAATGATGGGGAAGAATTAAGACAAAGTATGGAGGGTCTATTTACATAGTGGCTACTTTGAATTAGGAGAATGGAGCTGAGCCAAGGGAAGGCAAAAGTTTAGGGAAAATAATTTGTAGATTGTCATAGCTAAGGGAAAGGAAGCTCTAAGATTAACTGGAAGACCATTTGTATAGATGAATAAGTCACAGTGGTGACTACAAGATGTGATAGATTAATAAATCGACAAATTATATTAAAAGCTCTCTGCAAGCAGTTGCAGTTTTTGTAGATAACCCAAAACAATGATAACAAAACAATATTCTAATTCAGAGATGTGAATATTTTTGGCTATACATCATCTGTTAACAGGTGAAAGTAGGAGAGTAGTTATATGTGAAAATTACATGTGAGGGAGAAGTTTTCAGTAAACAAATTCAGTAAGTGCATTAAAAGTTACACTAGAATCAAGATCACCTAGATGCTTAAATGAGTAAACTTGATCATCAGGATTGTTGGAAGGGTCAGTAATTCTTAAATGAGGGCAATTTTTAAGTCTTTTAGGGTACCAAGTAGTACAGTCTTACTAGAGGATTCATAAAAAACCCTAGTGCTCACCATAGGGGACCCAGTAAAAGAGCCCTGTTTCAGCTTTGCACTACTAGCACATTCAGAGACATATTATCCACAATAAGGAAATATCTCTTTCTCAGCTAATTTGCATGTCTCTGAATCACCATTAACTACTGCAAGTGCAGATCAGTACTTCCCGTGGCATTTAACAGTGGTCGTGGTTGTGTGTTAGCACAGGCACCCCTCATTCACTCTCCAATCCATAACACACACGCACGCACACACACACACACACACACACACACACACACACACACACACACACACACACACACACACACACACACACTACATACCCCATGCCTGTTCTGTGATGAGAATGTGACAGATGTCTCCTTTTTCTTGCATTGTACATTACAGATTATTAACATCAGTTCATAATGCCAGAAATTAGAGTTTCATACTAGACCTGTTGCTCAATTAATTTTTCAAGTGACTCAGAGTCATTTACCTTAAAATTCTCCCTGGTATCTTCTAGGGATCTGCCTGCCTCTGTCCTGAATTCTCCTCCCCCCAAAAGGAGACCCCCCCCCCATCCCAGGGTTTGAAGTCTTTTCCCCGCCCCTTACTGCTGTGTTTTTTGTATTTTTTTTCTTTTAAAAATGTAGGTAATGTTGTCCCTGATATCCAGTGTTTCTCATCTTGATACTTGTTATGTTGAAGCACCACTGAGGCATAAAATGAAGAGTTCTCCTGGTGTCTAGTATTTCCCCTCCTGATCCTAGTTATACTGAAGTGCTATTAAGGCCAAAATGAAGAGCTGTCCCTGGTGTCTAATGTTCCTCCTGGCCCCTGTATTTAGAGTTATACATGTTGGTAACTGGTCTCTGTCAACCCATGTAGTTGTAGTTCTCCCTGGTGGCTAGTGTCCCCAAACCCATGTAACTGTAGGACTCCCTGCACACACACACACACACACACACACACACACACACACACACACACACACACACACACACACACACACACACACACACACACACACACACACACACACACACACACACACACACCTTCCTAATTTACCCCCTCACTAACCTCCCTGTTGCTACCTACCTCCCAGTCAGACACACACACTCTCAGACATACACACGCACACACATCCTCACATACAGTCATGCATACACCCTTTAACACTACCTGAGCACTAAAATCTCTGGCTCCTGCCTCTACCACAATGGATGAACACAGCCTTTTGGCTGTATTCATTACTGCAAGCAGCAGGAGTGGCCATGCTAATCTACCCAGCTGTGTATATGCCTTGCCACAGTTAGTTCCGAGAGGACAGCAAATGGCTAGTTAACATATGCCTATCCTCTGGAATGCCTCATTAACATCTAGCAAGGCTGCAGAGATAGCCCACCACAGTGCTGCACATCTTCCAGCAAAAGCATTGTGATAGGGCTTACTCTGCATTCATAAAAGCAAGAAGTCTTGTCAGAGTTGGAAGACAAGGAATTCTCTGGTACTGCACCCTGCAGTTCAGGTCATCCTCTGTTTCTATGTTCTATTCTGACGTTCCCTTTTCTTGTACTCTCCTAATCCTATCACTCTGTCCTTCATTTTCTGTTGTCAGATTTAGTTCCAATGGAGTACTTGATCTCTTTCTTTCATTCATTGTTTAATATACACTCTTGTTCATCCCACCTTAAACTTATACCCACGTCTCTTTTATGAACACTCTGACAGTGTAATCCATTCTGTAATGGAGCCTCTAACAAGTGTAAAGAATCCTGTGATTCAGATTCCTTCCAGCTGTGGAGTATGTTTTAAATACCATCCAACATTTCATAAATACTTCTTTGCCTTAATGCTTTCACCTTATCTTCTGTTTTCCTCTGATTGTTAATAGGCGATTCACTAAAATCCTTCTTGAATGGTTCATTATCAGCCTTCTTCTTTCCTTTCCTTTCCTGTTCCTGACTTACACTCTTCCTAAATCCTTTATTCCCTTGTGTAATTGCTCCTACCACATATCTCCTAGTTTGGAAGAAAACTGGGTCAGACTCTTCCCAGGTACTCTCATTTGTCAGGGCACATTTTGAATCTTCCTTCATTTTATTTATTTTTTTTGTTACCCTTTGGGACCTTGTTTTCTTCTTTCATATGAAGCTGAACCACTAGGGAGGTACAGCATTAGACACCTTTCTTGAGATACCATTGCAGTATATCTTGTACTTTCATTAGCACCAATATCAATACTAGTATTGACACAGAAAAACATTTATCTGAATAAAAAAAACTAGAAAGTAGCAATAGTGTACATATATATATATATATATATATATATATATATATATATATATATATATATATATATATATATATATATATATATATAGTAGCAGTTATGACAACAGTTGTAATATGGTTGAAGTACATACAAGTCTGTGTGTTCATCACTCTACATTTAACTAACTCTATGAAATCTCAAAACACTAATAAACTTAACTTAATATTATAACTATAACACATATGAATGCACACAGACTGTACTCAGCCAAACACTTACCTGAGCTTAATGTCTACTTCTAGTGCTTTGGAAAAAGATTTTCTGAGCTTTATGCCTCTACTACTTGCTGACCATCAGACTCTCTCTCTCTTACTCCATTGATCTATTTGTTCACTCTGCACTGTGGCAAAAAATAAATGAAAGGGACCATCATTCAGGCAGATTTCAGTGGTTATGAAAGCTATCTGTTTAAATTATTCAGAAATACATTCAGTATGTAATAAAAAAAATTCAACTAATACATTTTCCATTTGTGCCAGTGCATGCAAAAATATTCCTACTGTGTGGCCAGATCACAGGTCACAGTGGAAATTATACCAGCTACCGATGTATATGGATCTCAATAAAAATCTGTGAGTGAAACAGCAGCCACTCAACAGTCAGTATCCAGTCTGCACAATACGTTCAGAAGAAATATAATGAATATTAAGCACCTGAGCTTCTTTCATGGATCTGTTTATTTTTTCTACACTCTTTTCACCACTCAGCATTCCAGTCACTCTGTGGTATTTACCGCAGTGAGGACACAGTAAGTAAGTTCAGTAATGATAAAACATGCTCCATCCCAGAGCATTAAGCAACAGGACACAATTCATAGTCTTAATCTCAGTCTACATCCAAGGAATGTCCGCAATAAGGCCACAAAAGAAATATTCAGAAAAGTGGCAGAGATGTTTAGCATCAGGAATGTAGTATTCAATCTAAATTACAGAGATGCCTAGCATCAATAGTGCCATTTTCAATCTAAATCTATGTCTGCATCCAAAACCCTTCTGTTTTTCATATGCTCTTGTTGTCCCTACATAATGATCTGGCCAAGCCTTTTATCATGTTTCCAAAGGTACCCTAAGTACTCTTGCACACCTTCAGGAGTGTATCAGTCTCTTGCAGGAACTGAAGGACTTATTTATCCATTCTTCTTATTCTGAGTTCTCTCAGTCTTCACATTTCTCATGCACCTCTACTGTTGTTGCTGCTGTTGCTGTTGAAACATTTGCTTAACTCTTTTGCCACATTGGTTACCCAAATCCCCTTCTTGCTTTAGTGCTCTAATAGCACCTTTTGTACCACTCCTTCTGTATCCCTAAATCTGGTTAAGGGACACTGACTCAAGCAGCTGTGGCAACAAACCTCTGACCTCCACAAGACAAAATTATCTTGTAATGTTTGTCAGCAGTTCCAGCGAGATGCGACTAAGAACTCATCCTCATACCTCTTATAGGGTCTCAAAAGCTGATGCTATGTTGATTAGCATTAACTTAATAAAACTTGATAAAATATTGATATGGTGGCATAACATTAATAAAATACAAGTATAAAAGTAAAATGCTCTTTTTAATTGCTTCACTCAAGTTCTCTATTCATACAGTAAAAGGTATCTCATGTACACAAACTTGGCCACTAGCTCCCCTTACGTGTCTTATTTGTTCCTTTTTCCATATTCTTTTTACTAAAATAGTGCTTCTCACTGACTTCAACTTAAGCTACTACCTAAGCTTCTTCAAAAAAGGCTTTAGTTAGTTGCAAAGGTATGAATGGAGTGTCTTATGTCATTTTCTGCTGTAGGTTCTGAAGTCTATTTTTTTGTGCTGCTTCATATTTTATATATTTTAGTATTGTATTGTGGGTTATACTGGCATTTGGCAGTTTTATAGTTTAATCATGTATTTTAGTTAGTGTATTTCAGTTTAGACAGATTTGGGCCTGTTGTACCACAAATGCAAGTTTATGATGGCTAGTTACAGTCAGTGTATTTTTTTTTTATTTCTTTGATTTTTTCATTATAATAAGAATGAATGCTCTTTCTATAAAGTTGACTTAGATGGATGGAGTCTCTTTTTCAGAATTTGTATGTGCATTTTTTGTATGCAGTATGTGATGTTACTTTTTTCACTGAAGGCACTAGTAAAACAATACCTGTTTTACTTTATTTTTTATTTTATTTGTTTTGGTCTACATTTTATTGTGGACTGTACATCTGCATTTTGTTTGTGTGTGGTTAACCTTTAGAATGGTATTCATAGTCTTGTGTTCTGCACATTTGTAGTGGTTATCCATGAAGAGTACTGACATGCCTATATACAAATACAGAAAGCACAAATTATTAATGCTAAGTAAATTTAAAAGTGTTTTTATAAACATACACACTTATGGCAGAAACGTGAAGTACCTGAAGTTAATCATTACATGTATGTGAATAGATACTTGAAAGCCTCAGACTTTATATGCAGACAAATGCAGCTATGCACAGTCACACAACCACACTTGAAAGACTTAAGGCAAGCAGTGGAAAGCACAGTTTTATTAATAAAATTTATAAAAAATAAAGAAGTTTAAAATGCTTTATATAGAGTATCCTTATTTGAACACCCTGGTGTGTTTCTTAAAAGAATAGAAAGGGGGAGACAGGAAAGACTGAAAAAGGGAAGACATAACAAAGAGGGGAACACAGAAAGAACACATCAAGAGGGTTGTACTGGAGGAGATGAGAAAGGAGGGTACTATGATTTTGTCTGTGGATAGACCCCCCTATATTTCCAAATTATTTTTATATAAGAGGGTAGTGTGTGCGGGAAGTAGGTAAAAGGGTGCAGAAGAGAGGATAAGGGAAGGAAGGGGAAAAAGCCGAGTGTAGCCAAAAAAAGTCCCAAGTTCACAAGGCCTCAAATGTTTCCACTGCCAGACAGTGTCGCAGTGGACGACCCTGATGTTGATGGGTTACAGGCCTGTGGTGGCTCAGTGGATGGCACCAAATGAGACAGCAAGTCTTCTATCCAATGAAGAGATGCTTCAATTGGCTGAAGGCATCTGTCCATGACCTGCAACACCACATCCTCGACCAAGTCCCAACCCCCATGTTCAGTGAGGTTTGCCAGACTGCTATGTGCCAGGGTGCCTATAGGACTGTTGCCACTGCCTCAACCCTGTAAGAACATCCCTGATCAAGCAGAAGGTGAATGTTTTCTAATGTGGGAGGCATGCAGCTGGGATGAGCCTGTGGAATTTGAATGTGTGAAAAAAATACAAATGGGACAGAAAGAAAATAAAGGACAAAGGAATGCATAATTAAAATAAGAAAGAGAAAAATGGGGGGGGGGGGACAAAAAGAAATACACAAAATAAATTCACACATAATGTTACACATTGTTCAAATTATTTCATCAGTCAATTTAATTTTCATTAAATCTTTATTGAACTAAAACAAAATGTATGGGGAATGTTTATGCATACAAGGGAACAATGACTGCATTATTATCTATTCTTAGTGATGTTTAGATTTGCAGTCTGCTGGTAGTCATCATCATCTTCTTTCAGCTGTTCCCATTAGGGGTCGCCACAGCGGATCACCTGTTTCCATTTCTTCCTGTCCTCTGCATCTTGCTCTGTCACACCAACCACCTGCATGTCCTCTCTCACCACATCCATAAACCTTATCTTAGGCCTTCCTCTTTTCCTGTTACCTGGTAGCTTCATCCTTAGCATCTTTTTCCTAATATACTCTGCATCCCTCCTCAGCACATGTCCAAACCAACGTAATCTTGCCTCTCTGGCTTTGTCTCCAAACCTTCCAACCTGGGCTGACCCTCTAATATACTTATTCCTAATGCTGTCCACCCTCGTCACACCCAGTGCAAATCTTAACATCTTTAACTCTGCCACATCCAGCTCAAACTCCTGCCTTTTTGTCAATGCCACCGTCTCCAACCCATATAACATAGCTGGTCTCACTACCGTCTTGAAGACCTTCCCTTTCACTCTTACAGGTACTCGTCTGTCACAAATCACTCCTGACACTCTTCTCCACCCACTCCATCCTGCCTGTACTCTCTTCTTCACCTCTCTTCCACACTCACTGTTACTCTGAACAACTGACCCCAAATATTTAAACTCATCCACCTTCGCCAGCTCTACTCCTTGCATCCTCACCATTCCTCTATCCTCCCTCTCGTTCACACACATATATTCTGTCTTAGTTCTGCTGACCTTCATTCCTCTTCTCTCTAGAGCATATCTCCATCTCTCCAGGGTCTCTTCCACCTGTTCCCTACTCTCACTACAGATCACAATGTCATCTGCAAACATCATAATGCAGTCTGCTGGTAGTAACGTAAGAAATTTGATATTTCTGCCTGATATGGATTTGGTTGCAATACTGTACTGAAAGCAGTTTAGTCCTTCTATTACATTCTTTACAACTACTCTTGCAGTTTTATATAAATGAAATCAGTAAAAGATTGAAAACTGCATTTATTACTCTATTCATACTTACTAACACCCTCAATCGAACTGTTAATTCTCCTACTTTCTTGAGTGTTGTTGTAGTTAATTTCTTCATTGTCTGGATAGAGAAGACATTAGAGGATTACTGTTAACTGCTAACTTTCTCCCTTAATATTTCTGATATGATCACTAATACCTTGCAAAGCATTTCAGTTACTGTTGCACTTGTTTAGTATATTTGTTTATTTTTTAAACATTTATTCACATCTACATTCTTGTAGTGTGCTAATATTTCCTTTAATGCAAATTGAAAGAGTAGCAGTGCATCTTCTTTCAGACTGATATACCTTCATATCTATGCACAGCTTGTCTGTCTAAGGAAAGGTATTGTCTGGAATCTTACCACACACTTTCAGTGTAGGTTCTTTTTTCAACTGTTTTGGTTTGCATTCCTAACTTGCAGTTAATTTAACACTCTGTGAATTTTCTTCAGGCAGATACAGAAGCTGAATAAAGAAATTATGTCTTACCATAATGTTTCATCTGTGTTGTAGATCTTTATTCATTCATTACTGATAGAACTTTGGTTCTGTCCTCGGAACTGACACAGCTGTTTCCAAGCTTGCACCAGCCAAAAACTCTCAGCTAAGACCCACTCATAATGCCCCTCTCATAGTCACTTCAGATCGAGTTTGCCCACCCTTATATTACAGAAATAGTAAAAAAGACAGTAGGAGGCTCTGTCTGAGCAAATGTCTTAACCAGGAGATCCTAAAGTCCACCAGGAGTCCAGGCAGGGGGAAGGGGGGTGTGAAGTAATGAATGAATAGAGATCTACAACACAGATGGAACATTATGGTAAGACATAACTTCTTTATCTGATGTTGTAAATCTTTATTCATTCCTTACTGATAGGACTGAGTCCCCAGCTACTTGAGTCCGCACCATAGAACCAAAAGATGCTCATTCCCTGGAGGCCAAATCCAATTTGTAATGAGTGATAAAGGTATGAGGTCTTGCCCAAGTGGCTGCTGCGCAGATATCATCCATAGAAGCTCTGGAATGAAAAGCCACAGAAGTAGCCATCGCTAGTGGAATGAGCCTTTACTCTGGAAGGTAAAGACAGTTTATTCTGATGGTAGATAAAGGTAATGAAGTTTCTAAGCCAGGAGGATAGAGTCACTTTGGAGACAGGTTTACCCAATTTGGGTTCCGCAAAGGCCACAAAAACATTGATCTGTTTTTCTGTAAGATTTAGTTCTGTCCAAATAAAAACAAAGCTGCCTATTAACATCAAGGGTATGCAAAATATGCTCCCCTCTGTTTGAATGCTGAGGGAAGAAAACCATCAGGTCAATAGATTGGTTAATTGCAAATCCAGAAATGACCTTGGGCAAGAAGGGACACTCTACCCCTGTGGAAAATCAAGTAAGGTCTCTTGACACTCAAGCCCTGCAACTCAGATACTCTTCTCGCTGAGGTAAAGGCTACTAGAAGTAAAGTCTTCCAAGACAAAAATTTTATATCACATGAATTAGAAGGTTCGAAAGGAGGGCTTGTTAATGACTGAAGTACCAAAGTCAAGGCCCAAGTCTCTATGGGGGGCTTGACAGGAGGTTTAACATGTAATACTCCTTTCAAGAAAGTTTTGCACAAATGGTGTGACATAACAAAAGAATTATCGAATCCATTATGAAAATGTGCGATAGCTGCTAAATGTACAGTAATTTTTGATGCTGAAGCTCTTGCATGTAGAAGAGTAGTCAGGTACTATGGGATCTTCTGAATAGACACAGAGAAAGGGTCTATGTCCTGAACTTTGGCCCATGTAGAGAACATAGCCCACTTATTAGAATACATTTTTCTGGTGGAAGGTTTGTGTGAAGCCAGAAGAATCTCACGGACAGGAGATAAAATATCAGGCACCCTGGCAATCATTGGAAGTGGAGGAACCATACTGTGAGCTTGAGGCTGTGGAGACTGGGGTGAATTGGTCCCTGAGGGTGAGATGGCAGACCTTGGGATTGATCCAGGATCCACGGGCTGTGAATCAGATGAGGCCATAGGAAAGGAAACCAGACTTGATGGGGCCAATAAGGGGCAATGAGGATCACTTTGCTTCTCAACCTCTGAGCTTTCTGGAGGAATTTCGGCATGAGGGGAAACAGGGGAAAGGCATACAGTAGACCCAGGGGCCAATCGTGCATTAGAGCATCCCTCAGTGACTCTCCCTGAGGGGGGATCAGGGCAAAGTAGGGAAGAAAACAGGTCGCAGCAAGGCCTGCCCCAATGACGGAAAATACAATCCGCTATTACAGGACTGAGGGACCACTCATGAGGCATCAGGATGTTCCTGCTCAGATTGTCCACAATAAGGTTGGAACTCCCAGGAATGTGCATTGCTATAACAAAGCAGTTGGAAGCTATCACCCAGTGCCAAATTTTCATGGCTTTCCAACACAGGGGTTAAGACCTGGCTCTGCTTTGTTTTTTTATATACCAGATGACTGACATGTTGTCCAACTGAATTGCAATGGTCCCAGATGGGAGGGATGTATGAAATGCTTGCAGTGCTAAGAGAACTGCCCTCAATTCCAGGACATTTATGTGCAAATTGGCCTTTATGGATGACCAGGTGCCTTAGACTGTCTTTCCCTGGAAATGCCTGCCCTATCCTAACAGGGAAGCGTCCATGGTCACCGTGGCCCTGGGCTGGGGGAGACAGAATGGTCGACACCAAAGATTTGTTTCTGGCTTCATCCACCATAGCATTTTTTTCTTGCAAAGGTTTATAAGGCGAATCATGTGGTGGAGTGGGTGGGTTAAGATCGACCATTGTGATGAAAGGAGCCACTGTAATAGTCCCGTGCAACCTCGCCAGTGGTACTAGGTTAATGGTTGTTGCCATAGAGCCTAATAGTTGTAGTACAAGGCATACTGGTACAAATGTCTTGGAAGAAGGGCTTGAATCTGGTTTCTTATTTTTGAAAGCCTGTGAGGAGGGAGGGAAGCTTGACAGGATGTTGTGTCAAAGATTGCTATAATAAATTCCAGTGTTTTTGTTGGGGACATTTGAGATTTGTCCTTATTGATCGTAATCCCCAAGTGAAGAAAAAGGCCTTGAGTGTAAGAGAGGCTGTGGATGAGAAGATTCCTGATCGTGGCGGTAAGGAGCCAATCTTCTAGATACAGAAACACCTGGAATCCTTGTAGTCGAAGATGAGCTACTATAACTGCCATACATTTGGTGAACACTAGGGGGGCTGTCGAGAGACTGAATGGCAGTACCCTGAACTGGTAGTGATTGGCTCCCAGCCAGAAGCGGAGAAATCTCCAGGAGTGCTGGTCCATCTTTATGTGGTAATACACGTCCTGGAGATCTATACAGCACATCCAGTTGTCCTTCCCTAGAAAGGGAGGATGGACTGTACAATGACCATTCGGAATTTTTGAGGTTTTATAAATTTGTTAACTAGGCTGAGATCCAGGACTGGTCTCCAGTCCCCTGTCTTTTTTGGCACTAAAAAGAACCTCGAGTAAAAGCCAGATCCTCTCTGGTCTGGTGGGACTGGCTGGATGACTCTTTTTCTTAGCAGCTTTTCGATTTCTAAGGCTGCTACCTCCCTCTGATTGGGTGGAACATTGGGGATTTGTTTGGTGGGTCTGGGAGAAAGATCGAATGGGATATGGTAACCTCTGGACATTATGTTGCCAGCCTGGTAGGTGCAGAGAAAAATGACCCCTGAATGCTTCCACAGGAAAACAATTAGGCCACTGCTCAAGAGCTCTGATAGAGTTGGCTAGAGAAGGAATCTCTAGTGCCCTGGTTACACAGACCCCCTCTGCTCTGAAAGGGGCATCTTCCAGATGAGTTGCCCCCTCTGCCCCAGGGAGATTGTTCACCACAAATGTCACGAAAAGATCCTTGGAACTTTTTGAACCACAATTTCCCTCCCCTCTGGTTCCTGGACTAGGATCTCTGGGGGGGGGGGGGGTGGAAAAACGTATGCCCATGGCAGACAAGGTCTTTTTATCTTTCTCACTTCATGATAGTGTGTCTCGTACTTTGGGACCAAAGAGTGAAGATTCGTCGACAGGCACGTTGATGAAGGAAGATTTAAAGGGGTCTGCAAAAACACACAAATGCATCCAAGCATGCCGTCTCTTGATGCTTGATGCAGCTGCTCAAGCTGCCCCCTTGGTGGTGTAAGATATCAATCGGATTGAGGAGTTCAAGATAAATTCTAGGGTGGCTAGCTGCGAGGCGACAGTGTCACACACCTCATCAGGCAGTACCCCCGCCAAAGAGGTAGACATTTCAGAAATTAGGTTTCTTTGGAGGCAAGTGAAGTGTGCCAGATAGTTCAGAGACCGAATGGCAAAGGTCGCTGAAGTGTAAGTCTGCTTCACCAGTCTGTCCATGGCCCAAGACTCCCTGTTCGGGGGATGAACAATGGAACTATCTTCTGCCAGTTCCCTCTTGGTGGCCGCCACCATTACCATGGAATCAACTACCAACTGCTTGGACCAATTGGGCTGGTCTTTGGGGGTGGATAAAATTTTGTTTGGCCTCCGGGGGACAGGTTCTACATTGTCCGGAGCCTTCCAGGCACACTGCACGATCAGCTTTACAAGCTCACCGCAGGTGGAATCACCCAGGAAGTAGATGGCTGGGCACGGAAGGCCTGCAAGAACACTGATTCCTCCAAAGAAGGGTTAGAGGACTTCCAGTCTCCCCTCTGCTTGAGGATTTTGAGAATGTCTCCAAATGAGACTTCTTCTGGGGGAGACTGTGGGGACCCTTCTCCCTCATCACAATCAGTGTCCTCAGTGATAGATTCCTCAGGGGAATCAAGGTGCTTCCTCTTTCACCATTTCTTCTGAGGTGGCTCCCCAGTGGGATCTTCTGAGGAGGATTCCGGAGAAAGAGTTCCCTTCAAGGAAAGGTCTTGCGGCTCCCGTGTCTGGGATCCAAGATTAGGGGGTTGGGACAGCTGCATGCTAGAGAGGGGCTCTGATGTCAATGCCATTGATGCTGAGTGCAAGCCTGTTGAGGCAAGGACCCTCTCCATCACCTGGAAAGCAGGCCTGCCAGAGGAGGGATGGGAGTCTGGAACCGAGAAGGACAACCGTGGAACTGGGGTCACATCCCACTCTGAGGAGCCCACTTCCAGATGAGGAGCTCCGAGAAGACAGGTAGCTGTCGGTGGAGCCTTGGACATAGACAGTGCCAGCGAAAAAATAGGTGCCGAACTAGGAACCATGGTGCTGACAGCCCAAACACTGCTCCAAGAGTGCACCGGTTCCAACAGAGCCAATGCGCCAAGTGTAGTTGGTGCTGACAGGGGAAACTCTGCAGTCGGAGCTGAGAAAGTATGCACCGGGGTGGTCATCGGTACCGAATTCTCCGGATTCTGGGAAGAGGCCAGAGGAGGATATACTGGTGAGTATACTATGAAAGGTTCCATTCCAAAGGAGACAGAAGATCTAGCAGGGGTGGGCAATCCTCTAGCTGGCAGAAGCTGGTCCACAACCCGCATTACATCTTGTTCTGAAAGGCTCCTGGTGGATCTATAGGAGGCTGCTGAAGGAGAGTCAGGTCTTTCAAGAAAGGGGCTAAATTGGTCCCCCGAAAAAGGGTCTTAAATTGGAGAATATCTGGTTCTGGGAAGGTGTTCAACCTTTGGAACTGATGGGGTCATAGCCTGTGGAACCATATAAGCTATCAGCACCATGGCAGAGGATGGTGCGAAAGTGGTTATGGTTGACAAAGCTGGTGTCAGAACCAAGGACTGCACTGAAGACAATGGTGCCGAAGCTGGAAGCGTGATAGAAGTCAAAAACAGAGGCGGCACCGAGGGAGAAGACACAGAGCTTGGTGCCAAGTTTGTCTGTGCTGAAGGCGCCGGAGAAGCTCAGTGTCGACTCGGTTCCAAAACGGACGGAGATGTAGGAACCGAGTGACTCCATTTCTCTTTGTGTTTTTTGGTCTTAGGAGGTGGTGAGACCTCTGTCCCAGAGAGAGCTTCAGAAAAAGGCGTTTTCATTAAACCTTTCAAAATCAATTTGTTTTTGCACTCAGCTAGAGTGCGATTACTGAAACTGGAGCAAATGTCACATGAAGCATTTATATGGTCAACGCCCAAACAATAAACAAACTGAGCGTGACCGTCTGAGTTGGGCATCTTACGCCCAGATTTATTGCACTGCTTAAACCCCAGTTTAGCTTTTTCTTGACATAATGACACTAATCTACACTGACAAAAAACAGTTAAGAAAAGCAAACAACAACAGCAAAATGAAAAGATATTTTTTTAAAAAAAAAAAATATATATATATATATATATATATATATATATATATATATATATAAAAAGAGAAGAGTACCAACAATGGTACCTAGAAATACCACAAGTGCTAAAAAGAGGGCCTACTAAAGGTAGGAGAGAGGGACAGTACCAATGATGGTATAAGGGTAACTACCAAAGGTAGAGGGTAGGAAGTAGAAGACGTTTACAGGCGAGAGGAGAAATTAGCGGGAACTGACTAAAAGTAAAGTTTTGAGAGAAAATACACAAAATTACACAAATTTTACACTTATCTTTGAGAAAGAAGGCTTAGCACATCTGACGAGGAATGCGGCAAATGAGATCTGGAGAGACTATGAGAGAGGAATTATGGGTAGGTCTTAGCTGAGAGTTTTTGGTTGGTGCAAGCTTGGAAACGGCCGTGTCGGTTCCGAGGATGGGACTGAAGTCCTATCAGTAATGAATGAATAAAGATTTACAACATCAGATCCTTCATTAAACAAAACATATTTATTATTACGGATGGATGCAGAATGTATACTTCAGAACAATAAGTTGTGATTTGATAATAACTGTGAGCATATAATGGAATTATTTAAAAATGTATACTGAAGCAATACAACTGGTCATCTTACTGAACTATGTGTTGGTCATTGACTTGATACTGCAACCTCTACCCCTTTTACCAATATCCACTCTGACTAGGGTGCAGAGCCTGACTGAATTCAGCCATCTTGTATGTGCAGTTAATATTATGGAAGAAATGACTGTTATAGTAGTATGGAAATTGTATAAGACAAATATTTTCTGGCCTACATAAGCAAAATCCTTTCTTTACAAAAATGGTTTGCATGTAGTCCAAGGACTACGTAAGGTACATATTTTTTGTTTGTGTAATAAATACATTAAATTTTATACATGAAAAATAATTGTAAGTGATGTACATCTGTATTTTACACACACACACACACACACACACATATATATATATATATATATATATATATATATATATATACATACTTACATATATTTCTAGAAATATATATTGTACTTCTTGATTTATTGAAATTTGATTATTGGAAAGGTTTGACTGTGGTTAGTTGCCCATTTTCAGTGGAGGCATGGAGAGCAAAGCTCCAATGTATTACAAAAATATTTTAAGAACAATAATTTTACAATCTTCAAAAATAATAAAAAAACATCTATAGTTTAAATAATTATATCAAAGTAGGCACAACATGAAAACAGTGGTTAAGAATAGATATAACTTGTATGACAATAATTTAATATTTACAGAAATTTTAGCCAGTTTAGAGAAATTAAAGGTAAGTTACTATAATACAAACAGAAATTGCACACATGAAGAGTTAAGGCATATTTTGATAGAGAGTCAGGGAAGATAAATTGATTGAAGCAAGGAAGTGAGTGAAGAAATGGGGGGTAAGAAGTTATAAGGTATGAACAGGTACTACTTCATATTTGTGAATATAGTTTATCCTGGGGTTGAGCAAGAACAGAGCCAAATTCTGGCTAGGAAGTCTATCAGAATGGTTTTAAAGGATTGTTTGTGAAAGAACATCTCTAAAGGACTCCTGCTGTGCTTCATGCATAGACATATTAAATCTGTGCTTCGGATTTAATTTCAAAGTTTTTCAGCCCTGCTGAATTATTTTCCACCCCAGGTGTCTCCCAGTCCTCAGTGTGGCTTTTTGCTCGTGAAAGAACATCTCTAAAGGACTCCTGCTGTGCTTCATGCATAGACATATTAAATCTGTGCTTCAGATTTAATTTCAAAGTGTATGTACCTCACTGTATTTTAGCCATTATTGTCTTCTTGTAACATTTTTGTTCAACTACCCGGCAAGCAGCAGCTAGCAGCCTACCATGGAGTTTTGTTCCCTCTCTCTACCTTCCTAGTCCCTTTGTGCTTCCCCTGAAGTCCCAGAGTTTTAGCCTTGTAAATACATGTTTTTACCTCTATGTGGCAGCATTTCCTTATGTTTCTCTGTAGCCTAATGTATAGCAAATGTTTGTTTAAATAACATAACCCTCCTTCCAACCTCAATTTCTAGCCACTATTCCCTCTAAACACTTCTCTGCCCTGTTCAACTTCTGGTCTCTAGCAAACCTCTTTGCAACTCAAATTCTGAGCACCTTCCCTATAGTCTACTCTCCTCAGCTCTGTTTCCTCAATTCACTGATACACTCTCTGGTTCTCATCTGCTTTGGCTCTACCCGCTTCGTTCGCCCTGTGGGCTCACTCCGCACCCCTACCCTACCCCCAATTCCCACCCCCAGAGGTCCCAACCATATACCTCTCTAGCCACTCCCACATCCCCTTTGTCCAATCCCTACCCACATCTCATTTAAGGTATTCCTGCCTTTTTACCAGCACTCCTCCCTCTTTATAGCATACCTCACTTATTCACGCTCTACTTTCAACTCCTTCTTTACAATGCCTATTTCACCCATATCAGCATACCTAAACCCCCTACTCCTATTCTCAATTCTTCCTTTCCTTTTCCTTCCCTATATCCTAACTGCTTATGAACATCTTAGCTACTCTAATTTCCACCAACCCTCTAAACAAACATCCCTACCAGATTTATCAGCCACCCTTAAACACATTAACATAACATCCATAACCAACTATCTTCTCCCAAAGTATCATAGAGTTATCCATATTACCTTTAAATACTACCAAGTCAAGAGAACTAATAATATGCTGAATCTTTCCCTAATTCACACTTTTACACTACACCAACACCTCCTACTGGATGGTGACATTCATCCCAATCCTGGCCCTACCAATAATGTTCTTCCCAACCCAGTTAAACCCTTTCCTTTCTCCTTTCACACCCCTACAAGACCTCCTAATTCCCTCTTCATAGCTCATCTAAATATACAAAGTGACTCACCTTCATGCTCTACTGGATGATCATAACTTTGACATCCTATGCCTTACTGAAACTTGGTTAAAACCAGCAACCCATGACTATGAAATCACCCCTCCAGGATATAGTATTTTAAGAATGGATCACCTTAATAGGAAGGGTGGGGGGTGTAGCCTTAATTTACAAATCAGGGCTCCAAATTACCCAACTAGATACTCACCCACCATCTCATACCAATACTGAAATTCGTATCTCTAAGCTACAACTAAATACTAGTAAGTGCATCTACATTATTTGCTCATATTTCCCTCCAGGTAATAACATTACCCCCCTAGAAAATCTCCTTAGCTGGCTTTCCAATAACTTTCCTCAAGAAACCATACTGCTAGGCGACATTAATATAGACTGGTATACCTGTAATACTGATAACCCAACCAACCACATAAACCTACATGGCTTCTCCCAAACTATCACCTCACCCACTAGAATCCATAAACCTACCTGTAAAGAAAGTATCTTAGATTGGATTCTAATAAATACATACTCCCCAACTTATTTGTCAGGCATTCTCCCAGAAGACATTAGTGATCACTCACTAACTTATATAATTAGACAAAAGAGTAATATTCCTTACCCCTCAACTTTCAGAACAACTCACTCCAATAAACATTTCAACCCTGAACACTTCCGAAATGAACTTAGTGTATGCAACCGGTCACCCCTAAAACACTTCCAGCTAGAGGAAGCAGTGGCATACTTCAATTCTAAGTTCCTAGAAATCTTGAACTACCATGCCCCCTCTTGCACTTTTAGAAAAAACATAAACAGCTCCATGGCTCACTAAGGAAACTAAGCAAAGAATTCTATTAAGAAACAAAATTTGGGCCAAATGGCAAACTTCTAAAGACCCATCTGATCATTTAAAATTTAAACAACTTCGTAATTCTACTAAAGCATCAATATTATTAGATAAAAGAAACTTCTACTTTCAACTTCAACAGACCAATCAACACAGTCCACAAAAATTCTGGTCAGGTATCAATAGACTCCTACATCCAGGCAACTCTAAGACACCAACCCCATCAGGTATTTACCAAGAGACTCCCAAACAAATTGCTGATACATTTAATATCTTCTTTACTGAAGCCATCCAGTCACTTGCTAACTCTCTATATCCTGTATCCTCTAATCTACCCACCTCCTTAACTAACTCTCCACCTACTTTCCAACTACAACCTGTCCCTACATCCCTCATCTGCAACCTTCTTCAAAAACTCAAACCTTCTAACCCCTCTGCTGACCTCTTACCTGCTAAATATCTGCAAATAGCAGCTAAAGTTGTAGCTTATCCTATCTCTATCCTAATAAATAGAACCATAACAGAAGGTACCATCCCATCCATATGGAAAGTCTCCCATATAATCCCCCTACACAAAGGTGGAAACTCAACTGAACTTTCTAACTTTTGTCCAACTGCCCTACTCTCTCCCTTAGCTAAAATCATAGAAAAATGCATTCACCGTCAACTGTTAGACCACCTTCTACAAAACAGACTATTAGCTAGCTCTCAGCATGGCTTTAGACCCTTCCACAGCACCACTACTGTCCTCCTATCATTTTCTGACCACATTAACAAAAACCATAACAATAACATCCTCTCTTCTGCAACCTTTATTGATCTCTCAGAAGCATTTGACATGGTTAACCATGACCTATTGTTGAATATTCTTAAGTCCCTCTCACTTGATACTCAAGCACTTCAATGGTTCAAGTCCTACTTAGATAACAGGCAACAAGCAGTGCTTTGGGACAACAGTCTATCCACCCATCTTCCAGTCACCCTTGGTGTACCCCAAGGTTCTATTCTAGGCCCTCTTCTATTCTCCATCTTTATAAATGATCTAACTATAAGTACCCCCAAGCTACATGCATACAATACGCAGATGACTCCACATTAATATGCTCAGCTATAGATCCATCTGAACTGCAGTCCCTCACCCAAAATGTCTTTGAACTAGTAGAAAAAAATTTTTTCCAGTGTTGTCTTCTCCTTAACCCCCAGAAAACTAAACTATTGATCTTTACTCCTACACAAAAGTCCACTCCAATCAACCTCATTATTAAATCTAATAATGGCATAATCATATCTCAAGACACTACCACCAAACTCTTAGGAGTAACTATTGACCACAACCTGAACTATGATACTCATATCAATACTACAATAAAATCAATTAACGGAAAACTAGGCTCCCTCTATAGAATTAAATCCTTCCTTACTCCCATAGTTAGAAATACTATTGCCCATACCCACCTTATCTCCACCCTCTTCTATGCCTCTACTATATATACAAATATATCTAAAAGCAACCTCAACAAACTGGCAATCTCCTACAATAACATTGCCAGATTTGCTACCAGCTCCCCTTTCAGAACCCACCACTGCCAAAATCTGAAGCAACTGGGTTGGCTGGAACTGCCTAATCAAATTATATTCCACCAACTGATTATTGCCCATAAAACCCTTCATCATCCATTTAATACACCAATTCTCACGAGTCTAATCAGCCCATAGAAAAATCTCACAAACCTACGCTCAGCAAATAAACTACTGGTATCTAGACAAAAGCCCAACAATAAAGCAGCAGATTCCCTTTTCTCTAACACTGTGGGAAAAAGATGGAACCTTCTACCCGTTGAATTCACATCTCTTTCTTCAACTGCACTATTCAAAAAGAAACTCAAATTATACCTTACAACCTACTGGCTATGTTCTTATACTAATCCTGACTAGATCTCTCTTCCTGTCTTCCTAAATTATAGCACCAATTTAATACTCACTCTATAGCCACTTTAAGACCACTACCTTCTTAGTTAGACTTTTTATACCCTTGAAAGACTGTATTGTTATTTTACTGCCTTATAGCTAAGTCACTGCCCTCAACTAATTCTCCAGTCTTGTATATATCTATTCTATTTTTCCTGTGCCTTATTTATAATTTTCTCTTGTGAATCTCATACATCCCTCTGAATATTCTTTCTTCTACTATTTGTTGGTCAACTACAGAAAAAAGGGGGATTTTCTATTTTTTTTTGCTGTTTTTCTATCATGAATGCTAAGTTACCATGCAACACTTGTTGTGTCTGACAAGTGAACTGTAACTGAAGTTGTAATAGTTTGTTTGTTCTTGTTTTTTTTTTTTTATGTGGAGCTTTTCTCCCCGGGTTTCTACTGAAAATTGACATATATCCAATTAGACTAGCCCCGTCAACAAATGTAAAATAAAATAAATAAAATAAGTATTGACCTGATGGATACAGGTAAGGAGTTCCAGGCCTTAGCAATGTGGTATGAGTACAGACCATGTCCAGCAGATTTGATAGGTTTGTGGACAGAGAAGTGTTTTTGGTCACTGGATTGTAATAACCAAGTGGGAACATAGTTATGTAGAATGGCATTTACTGCTGGACAAGCAGATGGATGCTGGATAATTTTATAGGTTGTAAGAAGCTTTGTATATGTTAGTTGATGGCATACTTCTAACCAATTTAAGTGTTTTAGTTATACAGTGGTGGGTTCTGAAAAGGGTATTTGCCAGAAATGTAGCCACTTTATTATAGTATTATTCAAGTTTTGCTTGTGGTGATGCCTGGAGGTTACTAAGAATGGAAGTACTATAAAGTAGTGAGGGGAGGAGGTAAGAATTGGCAAGTGTAGTTTTCGTTTATTTATTTATTTTACATTTGTTGACCGGGCTAGTTTAACTGGATATATGTCCATTTTCAGTAGAGGCCCGGGGAGAAAAGCTCCAGGGAAAAAAACATACAATTTAATAGAGAATAACATAAAAACAGTTTTATACAGCAATAATTATACCATAAAAGCAGTTTTATACAGCAATAATTTTAGCATAGGTTTTTTTTTTTTTTTAAGTTACTCTTACTAGAAACAAGTCTTAGAAGGGTAGTATACTAAGTAGGTTAAAGTATACTAGTAACAATTTATTTCTATGTGAGAGAAAAGAATATAGAAGTATTTTAAGAAGGTTTGTAATAGGAGAAAGGTAAAAGATCAGAGTAAAGAAAATGTTAGTCAGGGTTAGAAAAGGAGCATAACCAGTGGTTATTGAAGTAGAGCTTTAGATTTCTTTTAAAAAGTGGGAGAGATGTCTGAGATGTAAGGTCAGGTGGTAACTGATTCCATACTTTTCCGACAGAGTTAGAGAACAAGGAATCACCTGCTAAGTTTTTAGATTTAGTAATATTCATAAGCATTTTGTTTGAGGAGCATACATTTTTGAGATTGCTATATGGTATAATGAAGCTAGAGAGTATGGGAGTATTATGGGGTTGATAAAGGGCCTTGTATGTTATTGTAAGTTGCTGAAATTGTATCTGATTCAGAAATTCTAACCAGCCTAGTTGTTTCAGATTTAGACAGTGATGAGTTCTAAAAGGGGAGCTTGTAGCGAACATTGCAATGTTATTATAGGATATAGCTAGTTTGTGAAGGTTCTTTTTAGAGAGGTTAGTGTAAATGGGAGAGGCATAAAGAAGGGTTGAGAGTAAATGAGTTCTAGCTATAGTGGACCTAGCTAGTGGTGTAAGATAAGGTTTTATTCTATAGAGGGATCCTAATTTTCTGTTAACTGATTTTACTGTGGCATTTATGTGGGTATCAAAGTTGAGATTATTGTCAATTGTGATTCCTAAGAGTTTAGTGGTTAGATCAGGAGAAATAAGGGTGCCATTATTAGTTGTGAGAGTGAAGTGTACAGGGGTAGTTTTTGGGTTGGTGTAAAGCGTAAAAGTTTAGTTTTTGGGGGTTTAATAGGAGGCAGCGGTTAGAGAACCAATGTTTTACTGTATTGAAAGCTTTTTGTGTATGAGACTGAAGTTCAGCCTGAGAGGTGGCTGCGCAGACAATAGTAGAGTCGTCTGCATATTGAATACATGTGGAGAGTGGAATGGCTAAGTGGAGGTCATTGATGTAAATGGAAAACAAGAGAGGGCCTAATATGGAGCCTTGTGGAATGCCTAATGTGATAGGCAGATGATTCGATAGTGTATTTTGCCAGAGTACAGCCTGCTGTGTGTTTTCTAGATAGGATGTGAACCAGTTCATGGATAGTAGATTTAGTGAGTAGGACTTTAGGATGTGAAGAAGGATTTGGTGATTAACCATGTCGAAAGCTTTTGATAAATCGGCAAAGACTGCTGAGGAGAGGATATTTTTGTTGTGGTTTTCGTTGATACAGTTTGTGAAGGAAAGCAAGGCAGAAGAGGTACTGTGGAAAGGTCTAAATCCATGTTGACAGTTTTCTAGTAGGTTGTGATGGAGAAGATAGTTCATTAGCTGTTTGTGGACACACTTTTCCATTATTTTTGCAAGTGGGGAGA
Organism: Protopterus annectens; assembly: GCF_019279795.1. Classification (NCBI taxonomy): domain Eukaryota; kingdom Metazoa; phylum Chordata; order Ceratodontiformes; family Protopteridae; genus Protopterus; species Protopterus annectens. Next base: position 327,242,707 of record NC_056750.1, on the reverse strand, counting down.
GCAGTGCTATGGGACGAAAGTTGGACATTTCATTGGAGCTACCACCTTTGTGTAGTGGGATAATATGAGAAATTTTCCAGATGGATGGGATAATACCTTTATTTATGGTTCTATTTATCAATATGGAGATGGGATAAGCTATGGCTTTAGATGCTATTTGCAGGAATTCAGCTGGGAGTTTGTCAGCTGAGGGGGTAGTTGCTTTTAGCTTTTGGAGAAGAGAGCAAATATATGATGTGTGCACTGGTTCTAACTTGAATACTAGGGGTGCCTTGGACGTGGGAGTTTGTAGTTTTGAGATATGAGGGGATAGATGGCTAGCCAGAGTTTGGATAGTATTGTTAAAGAAAGAATTAAAGGCATTAGCTGTTTCAGTTGAATTTTCAGGATTAGCGCCTGAGGGGATGGGGGTAATAGTTACACCTGGATAAAGAAGTTTATTAATAGTAGACCAAAACTTCTGAGGTTCCTTGAGGGAGGATTGTTGTAGGTGGAGATAGTAGTTCTTTTTGTCAAGTAGGATGGCTTTTTTTGTATTATTTCTTTGCTGTTTGAAGGTTAGATGATCTGTAGAGTTCTTAGTAGTTCGCCATTTAGTCCAGGATTTGTTTTTCTGAATGATTAGTTGCCTGGTTTTGTTTGAGAGCCAAGGAGCAGGTTTAGCCTTATTTCTTGTACAGCATATTTGGGTGTGATTGATGGTCCAGGATTGTTAGGAATGTAGAGTTGAAGTAGTCAACTGCTTTGTTAATTGGGAAGGATCTTAATGGTGACCAATTACATTGTTTCAGTTCTATTTGGAAAAGTTCAGGGTTAAAATGCTTTTTGGTGCGAACTGTTCTGATAGTGTTAGGGAAGGTTGCGTTGGTGTTATGTCTGATTATGTATGTAAGCAGGTGGTCACTAAGATCGTCTGGGAGTCTTCCTGCTATGTATGTTTGGTGAGGACTATTAGTCAGAATCCAATCCAAGGTGCTTTCTTTATTGTTCAGTTTGTTAATTCTGGTGGGGGACTTAATAGCTTGTGAGAAACCATAAAGGTTAATGTGGTTGGTAGGGTTTGTACTGCTACATGAATTCCAATCAATGTTAAAGTCTCCTAGGACTATGGTTTCTTCTGGGAGATGAGAAGAAAGCCAGTTAAGTATGTGTTCAAGTGTACCAGTGTTGTTGCCTGGAGGAAGATAGACGCAGATAATGTTTATGGCTTTATGTTTGTTAAGCTGGAATTTTGAGATAACTATTTCAGCACTGAAGTCTAAAGATAGGTTAAGATTTACAGTGCTAAGTTGTATGTGTGCTTTATAGAGAATTGCTACTCCTCCTCCTTTTTTGGATGTGCGATCTAACCAAATAATACTATAGCCTGGAGGGGTGATTTCATTATCTTTTATTGAGGGTTTTAGCCATGTTTCTGATAAGCAAAGGATATCAAATCGGTGGACATCAAGAAGGGCATGAACATGAGGGATTTTATTGCACATGCTACGTATGTTAAGATGAGCAATGGATAGTGAATTGGGTAGGTTGATTAGAGGTAAAGTGGGAATTTTGGCTTGGGGACTATTTGCAGTGACAGGGATAGGTGTTGGGCCAGGATTAGGATGAATGTCCCCATCTGTTAAGGAGTGGAGAAATATAAAGTACTTAGGTTGGAGAAGTTTACAGTAAATGTTAACTGTTTGTTTAGTTTTTAGATTACTGTATTTGATGTGTACTAGTCTGTGAAATTTAGCAATTAGGTAACTGGGTTTAGAAATGCTAGTTTGGAAGTTAGGGAGTTTTGTTATAGTAGGTGTTAAAGTGTGTTTGGAAGGGATGTGGAGTTTGTAGTGAAGGGGTTGTTCATAGTAAGTCAGGAGATAAGTAGTAGATAGAGCTTTGGTATATGTAATCAGTAGGGCATGATAAGGTAGGAGTTAATATAGTTATAGATGTAAGAGATTAAAGTTGGAAGGAGGTGTGGAAGGGTATGTTAGGAGGAGCACTAGTAGGAGGTTTTAATTACTATGGTAGGAGAGAGATGAGGTATCAGTGGGTGAGTTGTAAGAAGTTGTGAATGGGTGTGGTGATGAAGGGATGACTGTGATTGGAGTAATTTAAAGTGGGGTGTGTTTTTAGGAGGACTAAATGTAGGACCAGTGGGGGCGTGTGTGAATAGGGGGCATGGTAGGGGAGCGAAGTGAGCCCGCAGGGTGAACGGAGCGGGTAGAGACAAAAGAGTGGACTTTCAAGGAAGACAATCTGTTAAGTAGGTGAGTTCAGCAGGTAAGTCATAAGTGAGAAAGTATAGGAGTGAGTTAAAAGACTAGCAGGAGGTAAGTAAGGGTAGCAATTGAGTAGAAGTGTTAAAGAGAGCCCAGGACAGTAAGAGAAGGTAAAAGAGTGAGTTAAGGAGAAGCAATAACTAAGAAAATGGGATGGGGAGGTATGGTACAGCACATTGGTATAGGAGTAGATGTGCAGAGAGTTTGTGGAGAGGCGCCACTTAGTGCCTAGTCACTAAACAGCATCAAAGATACGCTTGCAAGGGTGGCAGGCTAATGGAGAGAGGGGGTATGCTACTACTAATAAGGGAGTGAAAGGTTGGATGTAAGGGTTTATTTAAGAGACCAGAGAATAAGTGGGGTGGTTGATTGGCTGCTGGCTGTCCTGCTTGTGAAAGTTGTCTAACCTAGCAGTGTCATTAAACATTAGGATAAGCTCAAAGTTCTAAAATCTGTTGCAACACATACTTTCACTGTCTTGTAGTGGGCTGGTTTTTCTGGGAGCTAATAGGTGAAGTCCTAATTCGGACATTTTGTTGAGGCTTCCAGTGGGGTGAGGTCTGGAGATTTAGTACAGAAATGTACTGGGTCACAGGTTTCACTGTCTTGGGCTGGTTTTTCTGGGAGCTGATAGGTGAAGTCCTAGTTCGGACAGTTTTGTTGAGGCTTCCAGTGGGGTGAGGTCTGGATATTTAGTACAAGGATGTACTGGATCACAGGTTTCACTGTCTTGTAGTGGGCTGGTTTTTCTGGGAGCTGATAGGTGAAGTCCTAGTTCGGACAATTTTGTTGAGGCTTCCAGTGGGGTGAGGTCTGGAGATTTAGTACAGGGATGTACTGGGTCACAGGAGTTGGACAAGCACACGGGCAGAGTGCACAGCAGTCGGATAAAGGGCAGGAGAGAAAAAAGTTATGCTAGTTATGCTAGTGTGAATGTTTTTGGCTCTGTAATACACAAAATGATGTTATCACATAAACTCTCCATATTTGTATACAGATGCAGTTCTGTGTAAAGATAAGTTTATACTTTCTTTTGCATTATAATAACATTATAGATACATATTTGAAGTTACACATATTTCTATGTTTAATATGACCAAAAATAACTATAGAACTGTGACCTTCTTGCTGTCACCTGATCTACCTACTCAATCAGCTGGTCAGGCCTACATTTCTGTAGGTTATTGTACCTATTTCTGCACTGGGGACCACAGCGGGTGATCCCTATCAATGATGACACATGCTCACCCAACTCCTGTCAGATGTCAATCTTTTTCCACTAAGACCCTCAAAAAACATGCCTGGATCTCATCCAACTATGAATTATATAGAAGGTAGGATATATATTTGGTCTCTTTTCAGACCAGCTCTGAGTGTGGCCTTCACAACTGCCACTGATAGGAGGGAATGTGAGGAAGAATGAAAATGGAAAACACAGATACCAAATTATGGTGAGCACAGTACCTATAAATCTGATGTTGTCCTTTTTATTCTTCCTCAGCAATGGGACAGAGTCCTCAGCTACACAGCCCTTAGAAGGCCCTCATGGAAGGACATGCGGGAGCACTGTTGAACCAAATGAAGCTTTACTTCTGGAGGCAATGTCCAATTTGTAATGTGTAACAAAAGTATGAGTCTTTGACCAACTGACTGTAGCACAAATATCATCAATGGAAGACCTTGACCAAAAAGCAGATGAAATAGCCATAGACAGAGTGGAGTGAGCTTGAGGAGGTCATGGCAAATCTAGCCCTTTTTTTTCAAATTTAGTCCTTTTTGGAATAAACCAGTGAAATGCAATCAGTAATCCATTTCGCTAGTATAATTTTGGATACTGCCTGACCCAAGCGGTTAGAGGAAAAGCATACAAACAGCTGATCAGATTTCCGAAGCCACTATAGGAAGAAAGGAAGGGTCGGTCCATAGAGACATCCTGTCTTTATGAAAAATAATGTAAGGAGGCTTAGCTAATACTACCTGGAGCTCATAAATTATTTTTGTTGAAGTGATAGCTGCTAAGAAGATGATTTTCCAAGAAAGAAACTTCAAATCACATTTGTCTGCCAGTTCAAAGGGTTTCTAAGTTAATCCCTGAAGGACCATAGTAAGGTCCCAAGTATGAGAAGTGTTCTTTGTTGGGGATCTGAGGAGAAAGATGCTCTTCATGAAGGCTCTACACAATCTGGACAAAGTCAGAGAAAAGGATTTGTTTCCATAATGGAAATTAGAAATCGCTGCCAACTGAAGCTTAATTGTAGGAAAAACTAGCTCTTTCTTTAAAATAAATTTTAGAAAGAGAAGAATGTTCAAAGTTGGTGCTGAAAAAGGGTCAATATTCTGGTTGAAGGCCCAAACCAAAAATCTTTTCCATTTGCTTCTGTAGACTTTCTTGGTAGAAGCCTTCTGGGAGGTCAATATAATCTCACGGACTAGGTAAGAAAGCTTGGAGGACTGCAGTCATCTCTAGAACATTGATATGCAATTTGGTCTCTCAAGGTGAGCATGCACCTTGGACCATCTTTCCCAAGAAATGCCCCCCGCCAGTTGGGAAGCATCTATGGTCACTGTGGCAACTGGGGGCATGGTGGAAGAATGAGTGGTCTGCCTAGAAAAAGATTGTTAGAGTGAATCCACCAATGAATATTCCATTTGGAGATTGGAGTGAGTCTTATGGGAAAAGATAAGGGCTGATAAAAAATGGACCATTGTACCACCAAGGTTCATTGAAGAATTCACATAAAGAATTGTGCTTGAGAGAGCAGAAGTATGGTATGTGACATCAACCCCGGAACTTGTAGTGCTAATCTTGTGGGAGGAGACGGGTGAGAGAGAATAGACAGCACCTGATGTCTCAAAGATGTGATGTGATGGAGAAGTAAGGACGCCATCTAAGTTGTAGTATTCAAAAAAGTCACTATGAACTCCAAGGTCTGTACCAGGACAAGATTTGACTTGGCATGGTTTACTGAGATGCCTAAAGTGTTGAAAGCCTGGAGCAAGTAGTCCTTGCTTGTAAAAGTTGATGCTTTGATGGGGAGGTGAGAAGCCAATTGTCAAGATATGGAAACACCTGGAATCCATTGAATTTCAACTAAGCTGCCATGACTGCCATGCATTTGGTAAACACCCTGGGGGCTATGGCGAGTCCAAAGGGAAGTGCTCTAAATTGGTAATGATTTGCTCCCAACAGAAAGCGTAGATATTTCTTGGATCGTCTGTCTATTTTTATGTGATAATAATCATCCTAGAGATCTACAGAACACATGCAATCATCCTTGTGCAGAAGAGGCAGGATGGACTGAACTGTAACCATGTGGAACTTCATCTTTTTTACATAACGGTTCATCTTGCTTAGATCCAAAATGGGTCTTAGGTCCCCTGTATTCTTTGGCCCTAAAAAGAAGTGTGAGTATGTTCCAAATCCTATCTAGTCAGGTGGGACCTCCTGGATGACTCTTTTCTGTATCACCGTTTGTATTTCTTGTGCTGTATCTTTCCTCTGACAGGATGTAATGTCAGGATGCTTCCTCTTTTGGATAAAAGGAGGAAGGGGATACACAGTAATATACCTCTCAACTGTACAGATTTTTGCAGAATGCCCAGATTTCTGCTTCACATTTTTGGTCTTTTTCTCATACAATTCTAGTTTTCTGGCAAATCATTGAGGATTGAAGTCAGGAAGTTAATGACAGACATTTGAGTTTCAGACTTCATACTCTTTAGAAAATTCATGCTAATGCAAAACATGTTATTTTACCAACTTTCTAAGTTTGTAAGAGCAATATTTAAAAATGTCCCTATTTTTGGGCCTTTGTCTCCATATTATTTATGGCTTTGTCCAGATTATTTGCTTCAAGAGGTTGAGATGTATGCATAGTAACCTTTAGATATGATTCTTAGCACCTGTGAATTTTTGTGATATCTGTTCAGTGTCTAGGTGCAAAGGGAAGCAACCCTGACTGCCTCCACAGTTGGACAATCGGTCAGGGCTTCAGGGGCAGTGATAGGGTCTATCGGAAAAAGAACCTTTGAAGCCCTGGTTCTGCAGGCCCCCTCTGCCTCTAGGGTGATGTCTTCCATTAAAATTTTCTCCTCTGCCTCTGGAGGAATTATCCTGGCTCGAATCCTGGAAAGGTCCCTGAGATTTTCAGAACCACATCTTCTTACCATCTCGTTGGTTTCTAGAGATGGTCCGCCCAAACAAAGAAGTGACATGAAAGTTGGCACTGACAAAGGAAATCTTGAAGGCGTCTGCAAAATCACATAGCTGCATCCATGCATATCTCATTATGGCTATGCCTGAAATGGCTGCTCATGAGATACCTTCCTCTGCATGGGAGATCAATCTCATTAATGCATTAGAAATGGATAGCAGAGTGGCCAGCTGAGAGGAAGTCTTTTTGAAATCCCCTGCAGTCATGGACTCCAAGAGAGTGTTTGATAACTCCTTAGTCAAACCTCTCTGTAGCCAACTGAAGTGCGTCAAGTAGTTTAACAACCTCAGCATGAATGTGGCTGAGACAAATACTCACTTTCCAAATCTATCCATTGCTCTGGACTCCATTTTCAGTGGATGGACAGAAGAGCTCTGCTCAGCTAACTCATTCTTGGTGGCTGCCGCCACCACCATAGCATCAACAGAGACTCACTTACTCCAGTGAGGTCTATCAGCAGGAGGGAACAAAAATGTGTCTGGTTGCTTGGGAATAGGTTTGACAGTGTCTGGTTCCTTCCAGTACTGGCGGGAAACCAAGTCAATCAGTTCATCTGCTGGGGGGGGGGTCACCCAAGATGTAGATGGTCCAGAACTGAAAGCCTCCAAAAACACTGATTCTTCAGGAGAAGGAGACTGGGAAGAGCAATCACCTTTCTGTTTGAGAATCTCAAGGATATCTCCAAAGGAGATGGCATTGGATGGCGAGCTAGGGGATCTTTCTCCCTCATCAAAATCAGTGTCTTCTGTGAGATACTCCATGGGTGAGTCTATGTGCCTCCTCTTACATGTCCTCTTCTGAGGAACCACCTTCATGGGGCATTCAGGAAAGGTATCAGAAGAGGGGGGAAATTCCTCTAGAGGAATTGTTTGGAGACTTCCTGGAATTGGCTGTCCCTGTGGAATAGGTCTGATAGACTCAGAGCATGGAATCAAAGATGGAAGATTGGTAGGATCCGAGACAAGAGAGAATGGTTCCTGTGAAGAGAGAAAGCCCTTTCTACCACCTTGAATGCTGAAGGACCAGAGGAAACCTCTCCCCCCTCCTTGGAGCTGAAGTCTCCAAGGAAGGTATGTCAGTGCTGCTCCCAGATCTGAGCCTCAAGAAGAGAATCAGATCCAAGCTGTCCAGGGCTGAGGCTCTGAGAAGGAGAGATGGATCTGACAAATTCAGAGCTGAACCCAACCCCTCAGACCCCAGGACAACCAATCCTCTTGAGGATGCCAAATCCTGGGACTCCAAAACAACCACTCAGATCAGAGAAGGAGAGTGAGAATGGACTTAGCAGGTGCACTTGGATCCAGGAAGGGATGGAGCTGGCAGGACTCCCCATCTGTATCTGAGCTCTGAAAAATTTCCACATCATCCTATTCACATCCGCCTCTGACAAACTCCTAGAAGATCCAGAAGATGCTGTGAATGAGGGTCTAGAGTGTTTCTTCAGAGTCTGAAAAAGTTGAGTTGGCAAAGAAGGTGACACAGGTTTCAGTGTGTACTCTGGTGTATGACTTCTTCAGCTTGAAATAGATCTCGGATCCAAAAATGAAGCAGATGGCAAGAGTGAAATAACAATAGGAGCTGAACCTTTTAGGTCCGATGAAAGCTTTGGATCTGAGGATGTCCTAAAAGGTTTTGGATCTGAGGTGGTTGGATCCAAAATTTTTCTAATCTTGTCCAGCGGCTTTGAAGAAACCCTTGGAGACTTCTGAGGAGATCTCTTCCTGTTCAACAAAACTGATTTGGGTGGTTTTGAGCCCCAGAAGAAGCAGGAAGCAACTCTTTTAAAATCAGTTTATTGTGCCTGTCTGATAAAGCCCTGAGATTAAAGGTGGTGCAAATGGGACAAGCTGTGTCGAGATGCTCAGGTCCTAGGTTTCTCTGACATGGCAAGGAGAAACATGGCATAAACAAGAAAACCACAAACAAAAATTAAATAACAGTTTGTTTTTTAAACAACAAACAAGTTTTAAGAAATGAAGGGTGAAAAAGGAATACCAACTATGGCAAATCAGAGAATACCTAAAAACTGTAAGGAAAGGAAGGTACCAACAAAGGTACTAAGACTACTCAAGCAGAGTAGAAGTTAAGAGTAAAGACAGAAGAAATCCTAATGCCAGCAAAAACCTCTAGAGGGAGGAATCATACAGAAAAAATATAAGTTTTAAGAAAATAAAGTATAACTATAAAAATTATAAGAAAACAGCTGCTTACTATGCTTGGGAGTGGAACCTACATCTAACAATGATGGCAACAAACGAGATCTGGGGTGTTGGTGACAGAATAGAGCATTATGGGTAGAGGGAGGAGCTCGAGAGCTGTACCTGAAGTCTTGTGTATTCGGCCGAGTTGGATCTGAGGATCCAATCCAAACCCTATATCAACATACATATGTTGAAAATAGATCTATTACCACCCATAACATGATGTTCTATAACAAGAATGAACAATTCTGCTGTGGTGTAATTTATACAAATTTAACTTCAACATTGGATAGGGTCATAGACAAAACACTGATCAATAAATTAGAACAGCTAGGTATTGATGTACTCTTAATAAGATGGATAGCTGCATGGCTTACAAATAGGACATGGCAAGTATCATACAGCAATTGGACAGATGAAATTAATGATTACAGTCAGGGTGTCTTTTCTAGGCCCATACCTGTTTAGATTTTATCTTTCAGATCTATCTTTTTAGTCTGAGGTGTTCTACAGCTGTATGCAGATGAGTTGACATTGGGTAAGCTGATTACACAGGTTACAGATAGGGCATGTCTGCAAAAGAACTCAAGTAAATTGACCATCTGGGAACAGGAGAATAACATGCTGATAAATACATCTAAAAGGTGCAAATTTAATACAGCACACAGTGACGGAAACTGTAGATTCATTTAAGGACCTGCTTATATGGGTTGATCCAGCTTTGACTTTTTCTAATCATATAATCCAGTTGGTTAATGATAGTTACAGAACAGAGTTCTGACTTGCATTAAAGCAAGCACTAGTTCAGATATTTGTAAGAACAGCCTGGATACTTATAATAGGAACATCTGTTTGGTATATTGGCAGGCTAGACAGGCATTATTGCCTGTGTTTGAAATATCTGTATGTATGTATATATGTATGTAAGGAGGATTCTCAAACATTTACCTGGAAGCCCAGTTTGTTAAGGAGTAAAAAAAAAAAGAAGTTATGTACTCACCATAACATTCTACATTTGTTGTCTATTTTCATTCTTCCTCAACTGATGGGTTGGGATCAGAACCCTCAGATCTGACTTGGCCATTGCAAAAGCTCATGGCAACATAGAACTCTCAAGCTTCTCCCTTATCCAGAATGCACCGTCCCTAATTACCTCAGATCTTGTTTGCTGGTTATAGCATAAATTAATAATTCTTATACAAATAGACACAAATGTAAACATAGAAAAGGGCTAGACAAGGCTATAACTGGGGCTTTATAATGTTTGGCTTATACAAAATTCTTCATATCCACTCATTCTTCCAGAAAAACCATAAGGATGGGGGTTGGTGGGTGGAGAGTTGAGGAAGAATGAAAATAGACAACACAGATGGAAAGTTATGGTGGGTACATAACTTTTGTCTGATGTCCATTTTCATTCTGTCCCCAGCTACCTAAATCCCAGGGTGAACTTGAGGAAAGATATTCCTAAGCACCATTGAGCCAAATGATGCTGTACCTCTGGATACCAAATCCAACTTGTAATGAGTGATAAAGATATGGGGGAAGCCCAAGTTGCTCCTGCACACATTTCATCCATGGAAGCTCTTGAATAAAAAACTGAGGAAGTTGTTATGAATCTGGTTAAATAAGCATGTATTTGCTTTGGTAATTAGATATCCAATTTGTTGTTATCAAAACAGATGCAGCCAGTCAGCCATCTGGCTAGACTGACTTTGGACACTGGTTTACCCAGTTTCATGTCAGCAAATGAAACAAATAACTGATTTGTAGTTCTGATGTCCTTTGTTCTGTGCATATAGAAATGCAGTTGCCCATGACCATCCAATAAATGTAATAAATATTCAACCTTGTTTGAATAATTTGGAAAGAAAACTGGTAAACTGATGGACTGGTGAATATTTGACTCTGATACTACTTTGGGGAAAAAGATTTATTAGTTTGTAATGTAACTCTATCTTTATGAAAAATTAGATATGGGGGCTTCACAGATAAGGCTTGGATTTCAGAAATTCTTCTAGCAGAAGTAATGGCCACCAAAAACAAGATTTTCCAAGAAAGAAATTTAAGATCAGTCATGTGCAGGTTTAAATGGTGGATGGACCAAGGCTTACAGTAGCAGATTTACATCCCATGGAGGGATAGGATCTTTAAACAGAGGTCTTAATAGAAGTGTGCCTTGTAAAAAGGTTTTACAAAGCTTATGAGAAGCGAGTGAGGAACCATCAAATCCAGTATGGAAATTAGAAACTGCTGCCATCTAAACTTTAACTGTTGGATAACTGGCTCCTTGAATAAAAAGTAGCATCAAGAATTCAAGAATATTATGAATTGGGGCAGAAAAGGGTTCCACATGATTTTGAAGTAACCAGTATACATTTTTTCCATTTACTAGCACAAAGTTTCCTTGTAGATGGTCGAAGATAACAGAATCTGGCAGACAGGTGATGAGATTATAGATTGCCTGGCTATTACTGGAAATGGAGAAACCAAGGTGTCAGCTTGAGATTGGGGAGGTCCGGATGCATCATGCCTGTTGGGTGAGACAGCAGATGTGGAGTTGGGACCAGAATACAGGGTTGATGAATTAAATAAAGCCACAGGAAGGGGAACCAAATCTGTCTAGGCCAATAAGGTGCAATGAGGATGACTTTGCTCTTCAACCTAGCAGCTCTCTGTAGGAAGTTTGGGATCAAAGGAATTGGGGGATAAACATAAGGCAGACTGGAGGGCCAATTGTGGAGAAGAGCCTCCCTCAATGATTCCATCAGTGGGGGGATTAGGGCAAAGTAGCTGCTGCAATTGTTGTTCAAGGGACATGTGAAGAGATTGCAGCAAGGTTGGCCCCACTGTCAGAAAACCAGTTCTGCCAAGTTCCTGTTTTGGGACCACTCGTAAGGTAGTAGGATGTACCTGATCAGTTTATTTCCTAATATGTTGGGCTTCCCCAGAATGTGCATTGCTATAAGACAGCAGTTGGAAGAGATCACCCATTGCCAAACCCTGAGTGCTTCTTGACACATGGGTAAGATCTGGTTCCTCCTTGTTTGTTGATGTACCAACCACTGACATGCTGTCTGTTTGAATTGCAGTTGTTCCTGAAGGGAGGGCATACTGAAAGGCCCGCAATGCTAAAAGCACTGCTCTCAACTCTAGGACATTGATATATAAATTGGCCTCTTTGGGGGACCATGTGCCTTGGACTGTCTTTCCCAGGAAATGCCCCCACCCACCCAAGCTGGGAATCATCTGTGGTCACAATGGCCTTGGGTTGAAAGGGAACAAATAAATGGCCTTGTAGAACTTACTCTGACTGAATCCACCACATTAGGTCCTTCTTGCATATATTGGTGATTAGTATCTGAGCAGATAAAGGAAGATGAAGTATTGACCGTTGTGAGGACAGCATCCATTGAAGACTTTTCATATGAAATCGGGCTAAGGGTAGTAATGTTATTGCTGCCACCACTGATCCCAAAGCTTGAAGGACCAAGCAGGCTGAAACTCTGGTACTACAAACTATCTTTTTCACTTGTGATCTTATTGTCTGAACTTTGGACAGAGGAAGTGAGGCTATTGTTGATTTTGTGTCGAGCAGTGCTCCTATGAACTCTAGACTTTGACTTGATTCTAGATGAGACTTTTTGTAGTTTATGGTTATTCCTAGTAGGGCACATATCCGAATAATTTTTTCTCTTGCCATAATGAGCTGATGCCTGGTCGGGACAGTGATGAGCCAGTCATCTTAGTATGGAAACACTTAGAATCTCTGCAGTCTCAAGTGAGCTGATAGTGTCTGGCTCCCAGCTGGAAGTGTAAGAACCTTCTGGATCATTTGTTCATTTTTAAAGGATAGTATGCATCCTGAAATTCTATCCAGCACATCCAATTGTCCTTTTCCAAAAACAGAAGAATGGACTGAACCGTGATCATCTGGAGCTTGGTTTTTCAAATGGATTTGTTTAAGATGCTGATATCTAGAACTGGTCTCCAGTTCCCTGCTTTCTTTGGCACTAAAAAGAACCTTACGTACGTTCCGGATTCTGTCTGGTCTGGCGAGACATCTTGGATGGCTCTTATCTATCAGCCTTTGAATATGAATTGCTGCTTGTTCCCTCTGACTGGGTGAAACATCAGGGAATTTCTTTGAATTGGGAGGATAAAGGTAAAATGGTATTATATAACCTCTGGAAATGATCTTCTGCACCCAAATATCTGTTGTTATGTTCAGCTAGGCTCTCTGGTGCAGGGACAATTGAAACCTGACTGCCTCCAGAGGGGGACAGTGGGGCCTCCTTTCAGGAGTGCTGAAAGGGTTTACCAAAGAATGATTCTCTGGATCCTTAGTTTTGTGGGTCTGCTCTGCCATGAGGGCAGCATCTACCATTTGAGTTCCCCTCTCTGCCTCTGGGAAACACGTATGTCCTGGAAAAATTCTTGAGATATTTTGAACCACATTTTACCACCATCTTGATTCCTTGAAAAGGACCTTAGAGAAGTGGAAAAATGTATGCCCATGGCAGAAAGGGTCTTTCCATCCTTTTCACAGCTGGACAATGTGTCTTTAACTTTAGGGCCAAAAACAGATGTACCATCAAAAGGAGCATTGATGAATGAAGACTTAAAGGGATCTGCAAAATCACATAAGCACATCCAGGTGTGTCTCCTAATGGAAATGCCTGATCCCACTGCCCTTGAGGTTTTTTCTGCTACACTAAAAACAAGCCTCATGGAAGAGTTGGATATTGATTGCAGGGTAGCCAACTGACAGGTGACAGATTCTGTCACCTCTTCAGAAATGGATCCTAAGAGAGTGTCTGATAGCTCCTTAATCAAGTCCCTCTGTAGTCTTGTGAAATGTGCCAAAGAGTTCAGTGATGGCTGCTGAAGCATAGACATGCTTCCTAAAGCTATCTATTGCCTCAGACTCTTTGGGGGGTAATGAGCAGAGGAACTTTCTTCTGCGAGTTCCTTCTAGTAGCTGTCGCTATGACCATGGCATTAACAGGCACACCCTTGGACCAAAACTGTTTATCCTCTAGAGCTATCATTATTTTGTTGGGCTTCCTGGGAATTGGCTCAGTGGTGTCTGCATCCTTTCATGCCCACTGAGAGATCAAATTAATGTGCTTGTTGGTGGGCAGGGGCACCCAGGAGGTAGATGGACCAGTACCAAATGCCTCCAGGAGTACAGATTCCTCTGACAAAGGGTTGTTGAGCTTCCAGCCACCTCTCTGTTTTAGGATTTCTAGGATGTCTCCAAATAAGACATCATCAGAAGGTGACAGTGGGACCCTTCACCCTCATCAAAATCTTTATTTTCAGTAACAGATTCAGGGGAATCTAAATGCTTTCCCTTGCTTGTTTTCTTCTTAGGGATATCCTCAATGGGGTACTCTGGGGAGGTGTCAGAAGAAGTGAGGATACTCTGATGGGAAACCTGGGGTTTAGGTACCAGCTGTCCCTGTGGCGAGGATAGTTGAGGCTCCAGACGCAGAGACAGTATAGATTTAAGCAGAGGATCCAAGGGGGTAGGTGCCATCTGAGTCAGGGGTACGGACAGGGCTCTCTCCATGACCGTAAGCATGAACAGCTCTGGTGAGGGATAGGACCCTGGATCCAAGAAAGCAAGTCTCTGATACATGGTCCCACCCTGCCCCAAGGACAGTCCTCTTGAGGCTGAAGTTGGAGATGAATGGACCATTGCTGAAGCTTTGAGGCAGAGAGATGGCTTTGAAACCCTTGGATTTGAGTAAACCACCTCAGGCCCGATAGGATAAAACCAGCTCCTAAAGCTCTCTGGATCCAACTGAACTGAAGAGCTCAGAGCAAGCCTCAGATCTGAGGACAAAAGGGTTCTTGGGTCTGAAGCCAATGGGCCCAGATGACTTGGATTCAAGGGCTCTGATGTCTTAAAAGGAGACAGAAGTGGAACTGAAATGGTGAAGTACTGGATGTATGGATCTCCTGACCCAATGGAGTAGGAGCCAAAAGGAAAACTGACTGGCTCTGTGCCGAGATAATTTTTCTCACAAACCTCTCCACATCCTCTTCTGTAAGGCTTCTGCAAGAGTGAGTGGACAGCCCTGAAGGAGATCTTAGCCTCTCTAAGAAAGTGGAAGTAACCCTGGAGGGAACTGGGTTTACTGAGAGGGAGTATCTTGTTCTTGGTAAAATTACTATATCAGCAGGTCTTTGTGTTGGATCCAAGGAGGTCTAATAGGTTCATAGGTTCATAGGTAGGTACTAGGCTATTGGCCCAAGGGCCTATGCAAGCCTAGCCAACAAGGTTCCCTGGCTTACGCCACCCAAGAAAGTTATTTTCCTCTGCCACTAACGAGCAGAGACACAGAAGTGATCCCAGGGGTGTATTTCCTATTTCCCATCCACTCATCAAGATTTTTCTTGAAGAGTGTTAATGAAGAACTTTGCTTGACATAGATGGGTAGCCTGTTCCAGAGTATGGGAAGTCTCTGGGATAGGAATCTATCCCTCCATAGGTTCATAGGTTCATACTAGGCTATCTGCCGATTTTGTTTTTACCGCCACCCTTGATTTGAGTATACTGTGCGGTTTAGTTTGCTGTACCTCTGTCTAATAGTGAGGGATAAACCTATCCCCATCCACTCATCAAGATTCTTCTTGAAGAGATTCAGTGAGGTGCTCTGCCTAACATGGATTGGAATTCTATTCCAGAACGAAGGGAGCCTCTGGGTTATGAATCTGTCCCTCCAGCAAGTTCTATTTATTTTAGTGCTGAGGTTCAAGTCGTGGCTCTAAGGGATTTAGATTTACTCAGGTGGAGCATGTCCATTAATTCTGGATTGGACATAGCTTTATATGCTGTCCAGCATGTCCTGTTTATTGTGGTGACAAGGTTTAGGTCCCTAGAGCATGTAGCTCGGAGGGATTGGGATTTCTTTAGGTGTAGCATGTCCAACAGCTCTGAGTTTGACATAGCTTTATATGTTAGGCAGAGATCACCTCTGAGTAGGTGATATGCTACGGAGTAAAGCTGGAGTTTTTGAGGCAGTCAGTGTAGGGCATTTGTTTGAGTCCAGTAATCCTCTTTGTGAGGTACTTCTGTGGCCTTTCCAGCTGCTGCAGATGTTTTGTGAGGTACATTTCAAAAGGGGCGTTGTACTCTATAATGGGTCTAATGAGTGATGAGTAGAGGGTAACGATGACCTCTTTTTTCCTGGACGAGAACCCTTTTATGATGAGGTGTGCCATGTAGAAGGACTTTCTGATTAATCTGAAGTATCTTTAAGTTTTGAGCTTTTTGGATCTAAAGAGGTAGTCAGATCCAAGGATTGTTCCTTTATATTTCTTGGTACTGAAGATGAAGTTGGATTCGAAGATTTAGACTTTTTCTATTTCAGATCTGAGAGAACTGATGGAGCCAAAAAAAGATCTTTTTAAAGACTTTTCCGAAGCCTTAGAAGAGGCAGTTGAGGTGCTTGGAGAAGTAGAAGACAATTTCTTTGATTTTTCTATTGTAGCTCCAGATAAGGCCTCATTAAAGTGAGATGGTAGCAAACCCCTCAGTATTCATTTGTTCTTGTGTTGGAGCAGGGCACTTGAGTTGAATGCATGACAGATGGAATAATTTTCTTGGAGATAAAAAGGTCCAAGACAGGACACGCAAATTGTGAGAGAATCAGAAAAAGGAATTTTCTGACCACATTTACCACATTTCTTAAAGCCTGAAAGGCTTTTCTCCAGACATCTTAACTCATTACATCTAAGTGACACCTCCAGGTGCATCTGCAGTTAACTCCTACTGACGTCTCTAGGCATCAAATATTGCTTGTTCATATTTGCATCAATAATTCCAAAACCATTCCATGTACAAGGTTTTAAAAGATTTCATCTTAAAGCTTACACAATAGCAAACTCAACTGCATTCATATTTGACCTCTGTCTAGAGCAGGTAAATAGATATTAACTGTTGTTTTTATGATATTAATTTATATAAATATAATTGTCATATTTTTCTAAATATCTCAACAACTAAGTAACAAAGACAGATCTCCTTAGTCTCATACGAAAGCTCTCAGGTAGATGAATAAAATGCTGCTGACAGTATGTATGTAACTTGAGTGTTTTTTGAGATACTGTAAATTGGTTACAAAATATTACAAATGTAATGGTTACTATGTTTACTGTGACTTATAAAATTTGGTTTAACACCCAGAACTTATAGAATAGAACCTAATGAATACTAACACTATACAAATAGTCTGTGCTGAAGAGTTTGCCATTCATACTAATTTCATAACCCCTATGATTCCAGAAATATGAACATTTGTTTGAAATCTGAAAACATAATTTGATTCCATCAAAAGGCTTAGGATCTGTTCATTGGCAGTTACGGTGCAAACTTCCTGACCTCCATTGGAGTGAATGAGTTAATATAAAAACTAATAGGATAATAACAATAACAACAACAAACACACTCCAAAAAAAGTAACTTTCATTTTTTTAAAGTCTAACTTGACCTTTTAACCTGTCAACTTTAAACTATCAACAAACTTGAAGTGGACAACTTTCTACTTCAGAACACTAAAATCCAAAACCCCAGAAAGATCAATAAATGTTTTATTTTCTTTTTTTTAAGTGAAAAGTGGAAAGAAGAAGAAAACAGGAAACTACCTACAAAGGTAGCTAAGAGCTATAATGAACAGAGAAGACAAGAAAAAGGGAAAGGGAAAATACTGTAGAATAGAGACCTGTGTTGTACCTTTAAAAAGCATTTCCAAGGACTGAACGTGCATATAAATAGCAAGCACATGCTAGCTTCAGTGCCATTTTGAGAGTGCCGCCAGAGAGTGTGCATGTATGAGTGTAATAGCTAGTTTGTTTATAACTTTATCTAAGTTAAAGTTATTAAGCCTCAATCCTAATGTGTTTGTACATAATAAAGCTGCTTGAACAGAACCCATAAAGCCTTGTCTATTTTATCCTGACTAGACGAGTGACATGGTGTCTGGGAACTATGAGGTGCAGAGTTAACACTGAAGGTAAATTAAGAGAACCAAGCACAAAAAAGGGCCAGACATGAATAAAAGGTAATGAAAACTTGCACAAACAATGTATTTTATAAAAAACACCCATAAAATGGAGTATTACAAGGGGCACAAAAATCATTATTAAACAAGCGAGAGGTACAAAAGTTGTATTAATTAAACAAAATACTCAAAATTAAGATATTTGATAAAACAACCATCAGGAAAGCACAAAAGGAGTTCAGAATTACTTCGGGACTGCAAAATGAGCATGTTTAAAGCAAAATGGGCATGTTTAGAGTAAAATGAGCACAAGAAAAATATAAAGGGCATAAAAAGAAGATTAAACAAACAAAACAAATATAATAAGGGCAAAAGGGCACATTAAGCATAAATAAAGTAAGGAGACTGTAAGTTTTTTGCAAAGTACTGTGTTTTGGCTTAAACTACTATTTTGCATTGACGGAAGCCCTGAAAAAGCATAACTAGAGTTATTCAAAGTATCTCAAAGTGTGTAAAAGTGCTTACAGTGTGTGCTTATTACTGTGCATTTATTCCAAAGAGAGTATTTGTGTGCAAAGTGCAACTATTTCATAAAGTACAGTCAAAATACAAGTAATCCAAAAGGTGTATAAAGCAGTATAAAAACCAGGAATAAGAAATGCACCAAAGCTGCATGAAGACTCTTCCTTTAATGAAAAATACCATAAATATTAAGCGTTTTCATCTCTCCAATGGGAGACTTCAACAGACTGTAAATCTACTGTGAATAAAGACGTTTAAATACTCTAAAAAATCATGCCATTGGCTGTTGAACAATCCAATTGTTATGTCATTTAAAGACATGCTGTGAACAAACCAATTCTGGAAAAATATATATGCAACCAATATATAAAAATATATATATGTATTAACATTTGGAAGTTAAATTTAAATACACTGTTAATAAAAGATGGATTTTAAAATAATAACAAAAAAGGCTTTTATAAAATGTTGTCAAACATTTTTATAGTCTATCTGCCCTTTCTTTTAATACTGGTTTTAAAGAGATACTATCATTAAGACCTGGTGGAAATCTAGCCGCTTGCCTTAGCTGCCACTGTAATTCTTTCTTACTAAGTATATTTTTCCAATCACCTCCCCTAAGTTCTATATTTATAATTTCCAAAATACCTAATCTAAAACATAAAAACCCTTGACATATTTTAGAATGCTGTAAAGGGCATTTGCGTCTTTCTCTATTTTTTATATCATTGTTATGTTCATAGATTCTATTTTAAGGGCTCACTCTGTCTTGCCCACATAGAATCCTGTAAATGTCCCACAAGAAGCAAGATATACAACCCTTTCCGTGAACCAGTTACAATTTGTAAATGTTATTTTGCTCCCTAACTTGCTGCTCAAAATGATGTCACTGTTTTTGATAATGTAAAAACATTGTGAGCATTTACCACAAGGTTTGGTTCCTTCACTTGGGAACTTGTTACCTTCTATGTTATTCTCCATTAATAGTTTCATGTTTCTACCCATTTTGTTGATAAAAGTGGGTTGATTTCCCACAACCCAGTTTGCATCTCTATTGATTTTAAATATATTCCAATTCTTGGATATAAAATCTTTTAATTCCTTCAAAAATGGACTGTACTGTATAATGTAAGCTTTTTCAAAGTTATTTGAAGAATTATTGCCTGTAGGTAAATCCTGCAAGTTACTGCCTAATAAAGGCTGATATATTTTGCACTATTCTTTTAGTACCCCTTCTAGAATATCTTCCACAAATTTTCTAGGGTATTCCCTTTCCAAAAATATTTTAGTTTCATAGTATAGTACTAGGCTGTCTGCCCTGGGGCATTTGTAAGCCTAGCCATAGTGATGTGGCTTTTGCCACCCCATGAAATGGTACAAAAAATGTACAGAATAAATTTAGAATACTTTGCCTCTGTCTAGTAGTGACACAATAAAGGTCCCCTTATATAATAGAATTAGTTTACTGTGCCCCTGTCTAGCAGTGACACAGATGTGACCCCTGGGGTAAACTTACGATCTCCCATCCACTCATCAAGATTTCTCTTGAAGAGAGTCAGTGAGGGGCTCTGCCTAATACGAACTGGGATCTTGTTCCAAAGCATGGGAAGCCTCTGGGTTATGAATCTATCCCTCCAGCATGTCCTATAATTTATACTTGTGCCGAGGTTTAAGTCTTTAGCTCTTGTGGTCCTGATGGATTTGGATTTTTTGAGGTGGAGCATGTCCATCAGATCTTGATTGGACATGGCCTTGTACGTCAGGCAGAGATCACCTCTGAGCAGGCGGTATGCTACTGAATAGAGCTGAAGTTTCTTTAGTCTTGCAGAATAAGACATATGTTGGAGACCCTTGATCCTCTTGGTGAGGTACTTTTGTGGTCTCTCCAGCTGTTGCAAATGCCGGGTGAGGTACATACCAAATGGGGCATTGTACTCAATCATGGGTCTGATGAGGGAGGAATATAGGGGTACAATGACCTCCTTGGATCTGGATGTGAATCCATTCATGATGAGGTGTGCAAGGTAGAATGTTTTTCTAACCACTTTGGCAACGTGGGTGTCAAATGAGAGGTCGCTGTCGACTTGGGTCCCTAGGTCTCTGATTACTTTTTCCGTACTCAGTGGGTCGCTGTCTATGTGATAATTTGTGGGTACTTTGTTAACTGACTGAATTCTTCTTCAACATCACTGTATAATGATGTCATACAAGCTATTCTACTAGCCTGTCCTTTGACAAGGCTTTTCTTCTGTGTGATAGGATGGCAGCTGGAAAAATGAAGACAGACATTACAAAAAGTACTTTTTCTATAGATGTTGTATTGAAACAAATTGTTTAAATGGGAGATAATGATATCCAAGTAATGAATACTGTGTTGATTGAATGTGTAGGTGAATTTTAGGAATGATGTAGTACTATTTATATATTCTATAAATGGAGGTATTAGTTATGTACTACCTTGCCATAAAATAAATATATCATCCAAATAACGGATGTACAACTTAATATACTGTTGGTAATCACTTTGAAAAACATATTTGGATTCCCACTCAAGCAATACTATATTGACATATACTAGTGCGCAAGCTGCACCCATGGCCACTCCTTTTAGTTGTTGAAAATACTGGCCTTCAAAATAAATAAAGTTGTTTTCTAATATTAATGCCATAAGTTCACTAATAGTACATATTTGGTCATATGGGAAGCCAGAATAGGCTTGTAAGGTCTCTTCAAACATTACTAATCCTTCCTCTTTCAGTATACAAGAGAATAAGTCCTTGACATCTATGGTCAAGAATGTTAAATCTTGTGACAAAAGGTCCTGTTTTAGTTGTCCTAGAAATTTCCAAGAGTCTTTCACTAAATGTTGAGTCTTTTCTACCACTGGTTTGATTGTCTTATCAATAAATATAGCCATGCCTTGGATTTTAGATCCCCCAGCTGCCACAATAGGTCTGAAAGGCGGCTCTACAATGTTCTTGTGTATCTTGGGATTACCGAATATAGTCGGAACCATGGGATGGGTATTAACCAAATATTGATGTTTGTCTGGACTGATACACTGATCCAATAAATATTCTTCCAGATATAAGTCTATAAGTCTGTATGCTACATTGATTTTGTTTCTCGAAACCTGTGTATAATTCTGCTCATTAAATAAAATGTCTTGCATAGTGTTAGAATATTCCATAGTACCATACAATACTATTCCACCCCCTTTGTCGGGAGTCATAATACATAAATTCCTATCTTCTCTTAATTTACACATGAGACCGTATTCATCTTTGCTCAGGTTTCTGTAAAAACCTTTCTTTTGAGCCCACAGGTTGTAAATATCCTCTGTCACAGTTTTTTTCAAACACATCCAGTAGGGGATGCAGTGGGGGATTTAAAATACTGTTCTTCTTTAAAGCTTTTTGGTTCTTTACCTCATTAAAATCCATTCCTTCTGCAGGTTGTGAAAAAAGACACCTAGATTTAATTTTCTAATATACATGAAAAAAGCAATAATCCTCTCTGGTAAATCAGGGGTCTTGGTTGGAACATACTTGAAACCTTTAGAAAATAAAGAAAAGAATTCCGGTATGATAACATGATACGTATAATTATATATTTTAAAACCTTGGTGTACATGTACTATTCCTGTTTCACTAATCATATGTTGAAAGGGGTTTAATATCTCCTTCTCCCCCTCCCTATGTAGGAGTTCCCTCTCTGCACTTCTCCAGCATAGTTCGATGTTACACGATTGTTTTATATATTTCTGTTTGCTAACCTTTCCGAGCGTCAGAGAGTAGGAAAATCCTCTTGAGAAAATTCAACATCTTGCCTGTCCTCATAAATGGCCTTGTCACTTGTAAAATCTGTTCTATTCTCATAATTATCTCTGCTTATCTTGTAAGGGGGAGGTTTGTCTCAGTACTCGATTAATAGGGTATACTGTATTAGTCTGATAATGTTTAGTATCTCTTTCTAATTTCCTTTTCTTTTTAAAAAACAAACCATTACAACTTCTTTCTACTTTAAAAATAACTTTTTCATATAAGTCTTCATATTGGGGGAATAACAAGTCATTTAATATTTTATTATTCAAACTATCTAGTTCTTCGCTTAACTTTTCTTTCATTTGTTAATTATAAAATAATGTCTTGTTCAATAATTCTAAACCCTATTTGTTAAACGTACAAGTAAAATCACATATAACATTGTCATCATAAAAAAGACCAAAAGGAAATTTAAAAATTCATAAACCCTGAGGTTTCATTTTCAGGTTTGTACACTCTTGAAAATATGCAATTTCCATTTGTATAGTCTTGTATTTAAACAACCGTTTTTCAAAGGTGGAAAATCATGTCCTTCAAAGAGTAAAAATCGTCCGTTTTATCACTCACATTGTCCCTTGAATTAACAACACAATGTTGGTGAAAACTAAAGGCTTTTTGCTTTAAAGAAACAAAATCTGGCTTGTTTTCTTGATTACCAGTCCTAGGGCTGGCCATGGTCTTTTTATGATGTGCAAGTTGAAAAGAAGCACCAATATTACCCCCAGAAAAAGTTTGACTGTTAGGACGATTATTTTGCATAGTACCTGATAGATGGGATGTATCAAGGTTCATTTGCTGTTCCCCTCAGTTTGAAAATTGACTAATACCAATATTGTCTTTCGCCTGAGGAAGACTGTATCTTCACCTCCACGATGATGTCAGCACACCTTCCGCCTTGGCTCAAGATTACTGGCATCTCCTCCTCCACAATGATGTCATCTGGTTCTCCCCCAGGTCTACTCACATTGCCTTGTTGCTTAGTGAAATTCCACTACAAGATATTGTACCAGTACCTCTCTTTGTACCAGGAACACAGGAACTATTTGGATGAGATGACATGGGGGTCAGAAGTTCGATTAATTTCATGATTTCCCCTTTCAGTAGAGCCACATCTTCTTTTAACTGGGAAATCTCTACCTCCTGCCCTGAAGGAGGAATAGGAGCCGAATCAAACGTATCTAAAGAGTCCATTGCAGCCAGTTACACCAAAAAATCACAAGTAATCCAAAAGTTGTATAAAGCAGTATAAAAACCAGGAAAAAAAATAAGAACTGCACCAAAGTTGCGTGAAGACTCTATCTTTAATGAAAAATACCATAAACATTAAGGTATTTCATCTCTCTGATGGGAGACTTCATCAGAATGTAATTCCAGTGTGAAAAAAGACATTTAAATACTCTAAAAAATCATGCCATTGGCTGTTGAACAATCCAGTTGTTGTGTTGTTTAAAGACATGCTGTGAACAAACCAGTTTTAGAAAAGTATATATGTATTAACATTTGGAAGTTAAACAAGATTTAAATACACTGTTAATAAAAGATAAATTTTAAAATTATAACAAAAAAGGCGTTTGTAAAATGTTGTCAAACATTTTTATAGTCTGTCTGCCCTTTCTTTTAATACTGGTTTTAAAGAGATATTATGACCTGGTGGAAATCTAGCTGCTATCCTTAGCTGCCATTGTAATTCTTTCTTACTAAGTATATTTTTCCAATCACCTCCCCTAGGTACTATATTTATAATTTCCAAAATACCGAATCTAAAACATAAAAAGTCTTGACAAATTTTAGAATGCCTGTAAAGGGCATTCGCTTATTTCTTATTTTTTATATCATTGTTATGTTTGTAGATTCTACTTTTTTTCGCTCTGTCTTGCCCACATATAATCCTGTACATGTCCCACAAGAAGCAAGATATACAACTCTTTCTGTGAAGCAGTTACCTTTTGTAAATGTTATTTTGCTTCCTAAGTTGTTGCCCAAAATGATGTCACTGTTTTTGATAATGTAAAAACATTGTGAGCATCTACCACAAGGTTTGGTTCCTTCATTTGGGAACTTGTTATCTTCTATTTTATTCTCCATTAATAGTTTCATGTTTCTACCCACTTTGTTGATAAAAGTGGGTTTATTTCCCACAACCTGGTTTACATCTCTATTGATTTTAAATATATTCCAGTTCTTGGATATAATGTCTTTTAATTCCTTCGAAAATGGACTGTACTGTATAATGCAAGCTTTTTCAAAGTTATATGAAGAATTATTGCCTGTAGGTAAATCTTGCAAGTTACTGCCTAATAAAGGCTGATATATTCTACCCCATTCTTTTAGTATTCTTTCTAGAATATCTTTCACAAATGTTCTAGGGTATTCCCTTTCCAAAAATATTTTAATTAACTGACTGAATTCTTTTTCAACATTACTGCATAATGATGTCATACGAGCTATTCTAATAGCCTGTCTTTTGACAAGGCTTTTCTTTTGTGTGATAGGATGGCAGCTGGAAAAATGAAGACAGGCATTACAAAAAGTACTTTTTCTATAGATGTTGGATCGAAACCCATTGTTAAAAATGGGAGATAGTGATATCCAAGTAATGAATATTGTGTTGATTAAATGCATAGGTGATTTCTAGGAATGATGTAGTGCTATTTATATATTCTAGTAATGGAGGTATTAGTTCTGTACTACCTTGCCATAAAATAAATATATCAAATACATATATAGTCACAATACAGCCATTTCAAAAAGTTTCTTGTGCTAGGTGTGTCTATTCACAAAGTGCCTCCATTATAGAGTGTTTCTTGCACTGTAAAAAGTTATTTAGCAAAGTACAGCCAGTTTGGGAAAGTTTCATAGTGCTGTGTACTGTTTATTCACAAAGTGCAATTACTTTGAAATGTTTCTAACTCTGAGCTGCTTCTGCCCAATTTATTAGCACAGTGCAGTTATTTGAAATGTTTCTTATACTGATATGAGTTGATTTCTTACAGTACAGTAATTACAAGAGTATTCCTGGGTCTGGGAGACTTACTTCACAAAGTTCAGTTATTCAAAAGCTTGTGGTGCTATTGGGCATAGTTACAAATACTGGCATAAATTTCTGGCATATGTATATGTGTGTGTGTTTGTGCGTACTTGCAAAAGCCTTGACTGGTATGTGTTGATTTGGCAGATGGATTTCAAAAACCCCTACCACTCGTATTTGATCAGAATGTTGAACAGAAGGTATAATTTGTCCAGTCACATAACCAAATGAATGGGTGTTGTCCATGGTAGCAGCCCACAAAAAAAGGCACAGATGAAATCAGAATATGTATTGACCCAGGAGATTTGAATGAAGCATTAAAGAGACTACATCATCCAGTGTGTACAGCCAAGGACGTTGCTGCTCTAATACCAAATGCCACTGTTTTTTTCTGTTTTGGATGCAAAAAGGTCATTTTGGCACATGATGCTTGATCGCAAATCCTCATTACTGACAACTTTCAGTACTCCGTTTGGCAGATATAGATTCCTCAGGATGCCATTTGGAATAAATTCTGCAAGTGAAGTCTTGCAGCATGCAATGGAGCAAATGTTTTCAGGTTATCCTTGTACCATAATAGTAGATGATTTATTGGTTGGAGGGAATGGTGAAGCAGAGCATGAGAGAAACCTTAAGAAAGTTCTAGACAGAGCACATGAAGTAAACTTAAAGCTCAATCCTCTGAAGTGCAAATTCAGACTACCAGAAGTTACATATGTAGGTCATTTATTTACTTGTACTGGGTTGAGACCAGATCCGTCCAAGTAAGCAGTCATTCTTGAGATGCCAGCACCAGATAATGTGCAAGCTCTACAACGTTTTCTTGGTATGGTCAACTATTTAGGCAAGTTTATACCAGACTTCAGTGAGTTGACAGCACCTTTGAGAGAGCTGATATGCAAATATGTTATATGGTCTTGGCTGGAACACCACAAGAGCATTTGAAGACCTTAAGCGGAAAACTGCTACCCTACCTACATTAAGATACTATGATATCAATAAACCAGTAACTCTTTCCTGTGATACTTCAACATTTGGTCTTGGAGCAGTTATTCTTCAAGAAGACAGACCAGTAGTCTGTGCATATAGAGCACTTTCCCAAACTGAAATGCAGTATGCTCAAATTGAGAAAGAACTTTTGGCAATAGTATTTGCATATTCCAGGTTTCATGATTATATTTATGGTCAAGCTATTCAGATTGAAATTGATCACCAACCTCTAGTCACTATTTTAAAGAAGTTTATGCATTCAGCTCCAGCAAGATTACAAAGAATGATGCTCAAATTGGAAAAGTACAACTTCAAAATTGTCTACTCAAAATGCAAACTTCTTTATATAGCTGATACCTTATCCAGATCACCCAGAAATACAATGGAACAGCTTGATGCAGAGAATTTTGACTTTAATGTCATGGAAATGCATAATTTTTCTATCATGAGACTTGGCACTAAACCGCATTTGCAAAAAGAACCACTTCAGCTAAGTCAAATTCCTGAACTACCGTGGTCAATAGTAACCACTGATATAGTCGAGTGGAACAATCAGCATTACTTAGTGCTGGTTTGAAATTGATTTACTACCTAATCTAACATCCACTGTTGTTATCACCAAGTTGAAACGTCATTTCTCAGTCCATGGTAGTCCACACAAAGTTATTTCTGACAATGGTACCCAATTTACCAGTCAGTTATTTCAGAAATTTGCAAGAGAATGGGACTCTGTACGTTACAAGTAGTCCAGAATATCCACATTCAAATTGACTAGCTGAATGCACAGTACAGAGTGCAAAGCAATTACTGGAGAAGTCAAAGCGTGATAATACTGATGTCTTTTTTAATTTACTCAATTTCAGAAACATACCTGGTGATGATATACTCAGCTTGCCTGTTCAGAGACTTCTGTATAGACAAACTAGAACAATATTGCCTATCAGTTCCAATTTGTTGAGGCCTAAAGCTAAGAACAACAGAAGAATTACAGCCTGACTGTTCAGAAAGCGTTATTTCCAGAAGTCCAGTTATGATAAACTGAGCTGATTTATTTGTCCATTGAAAGAAGGAGAAAGAGTGAGGATACAAACGTCAAAAGGTTTCAAACGGATTGGTCAAGTAACAGGTATATGTGCAGAGCCGACATCCTACTTCGTAGAATCAGAGGGTGTGGAGTACAGGAGAAATTGCAGACATCTACTTTCTGTATCAGAACAGCAGCATTGTTCCTGTGATACTGACTATAGATCTCAGAGGAATCCAGACAATGTTCCTGATGTACCTAAGGTTGAACATTCAGCAGAGACAATCTAAGTTGCTAAACCTAACTCTAATTTATATGTCACATGATTTGGTAGTATTTCCAGAGCTAGTGTGAAATACACAGCAACATGGAAGCAGTTGTATATATGTGTCTGGTTCTGTATAATTGTATGCCAAAGAATTATTTGTATTGATTCCATATCATTTAATGTTGTTAATACTGCATGACTCATTTCTCAAAGAGGGAGAATGTAAAATAGAGAGCTGTGTTGTACCTTTAAGAACCATTTCCAAGGATTGAACTTGCATATAAATAGCAAGCACATGCTAGCTTCAGTGCCATTTTGAGAGTGCAGCCAGAGAGTGAGCATGTATGACTGTAATAGCTAGTTTGTTTATGTTTATCTAAGTTAAAGTTTTTAAGCCTCAATCCTGATGTGTTTGTACATAATAAAGCTGCTTAAACAGAACCCACGGATGCTCATCTATTTTATCCTGACTGGACAAGCAACAAATACTATCAATAGTATTTCACAGTGTACACTAGTAGTAGATGACAGAAAAAGACAATTGGAAAACAAGAAACAAGAAAATTAGTATCAAGGTCTGAAGAAGTGCCAGGAGGCACGAAAGCGCTCACTAGTTTGTACCTGAATAAAAGTATTGCCTTTTATTTAATATCAAGACAGCCGTGTTTGTTTACTCCCAGTCTGGACTCTGGTTTCCAGGAAAGCTTGTTCTTTGAAACCACAAACATTTTGAAGAGCAGCCTTCCTCTATTTGGTCTAAAGGCACTGGCTGTAGCACTCCTAGGGTAAGCGTGTGTTGAAGAACCTGAGGGAAAAACTCTGTTTGGTTCAGAGAAACCTTTACCAAGTGTAATCCTCTAGAACCAGAATTAGTACCCAAGAGTCTGAAACAATCTGTTGTCAAAGGGAAAGGTTGAGATCCAGTCTACAGGACAGAGATGTAGGGAAAGGAGGGAAGATTCTGTCAAATCTCTTAGAAAACCAGAGTAGCAGCAAGGTGAAACAAAAACTCCTTGCCAAAAGTAGAATTTAAAATTTCAGAATTTACCTCAGAAAACTTGAGTACATGCCCAGGCATATCTTCTCAAAAGAGAAGCAACACTAGATGCCCTAGACACAATATCTGCACAATACTTTACATTCTTCAAAGCATGTTTAAACACTTGAGACAGGTTAGAAATTGTAGGATTCAGACAAGACATACCTTCAGAGAGAAGTGTGGCAGAACCACAAGCTGTCACACTTGACAGAATAAACTGGAAGAAAGACATTCTCTTATGAAATCTGGTTAATGCCTTACCTTCTTGTCCATGGGGAAAGGGTTGGTAACTAATAAGTGTTCTGCCTTTTTTGAGGACAGAAGGCTGAGGGTCAAATTATTGCAAACAGCATTTAACACATCCTCCAATGCTGATGTAATAGGAGGAATGGGTGAAGCATAAAAAGAAGTTATGTCTTACCATAACATTCCATCTGTGTTGTAAATCGTCATTCATTCCTTACTGATAGGACTTCGGTTCCGATCTCAGAACCGACTCGGCCAATATACCAGCTCGCGTCAGCCAAAACCTCTAAAGCTAAGTCCTACCCAAAGTGCCCCACTTTACCTTTCTTCAGATTGAGTTTGCCCGCCCAGCATAGACACAATAGAAACAATAGAGATAAGGAGGCCCTATATGAGAAGATACCTTATCAGGCTCATAGGGCCAAAGGATCCCCAGGAGTCTTTAGGCAGGGGAAGGAGGGCGGGACATAAGGAATGAATGAAGATCTACAACACAGATAGAACATTACGGTAAAACATAACTTCTTTATCTGATGTTGTAAATCTTCATTCATTTCTTACAGATAGGACCGAATCCCCAGCTACTTGTGACCTGGGTGGCCCTATGGAAGAATATTCCTGAGCACCATTGAGCCAAAAGATGCTTTTCCCCTGGAGGCCATATCCAATTTGTAATATGTGATAATGGTATGGGGAGTTGCCCAAGTGGCCGCTGCACAGATGTCATCCATAGAAGCTCTGGAATGAAAAGCCACTGAAGTGGACACTGACTGGTGGAATGAGCTTTGATTGCAGCAGGCAAAGTTAATTTGTTTAGATGATAGATAAAGGTAATGCAATCTATTGACCATTTTGACAAGGTAACTACTGAAACAGCTTTGCCCAGTCTGGGGCCTGAAAAAGCTATGAAGAGCTGGTCCAACTTTCTGAAAGATTTAGCTCTGTCTAAATAAAAACATAGTTGCCTATGCACATCTAGCATGTGCAACTAGTATTCACCTTTGTTAGAGAAATTTGGAAAAAAGACTTATAAATCAATGGCCTGGTTTAGGCTCAAATTTGAGATAACCTTGGGTAAAAAGGAAAAGATAGTTCAAAGTGATACTCTTTCCTTGTGAAAAATCAAATAAGGATGGTTAACACTCAAAGCTTGCAACTCTGATACTCTCCTAGCTGAGATGATGGCTACCAATACTAGGGTTTTCTAGGATAATAACTTTATGTCACATGTATCAGAAGATTCGAAGGGTGAACAGGTTAATGTTTGTAGGACCAAGGTCAAGTTCCATGGTTCATTTGGGGTTCTAATAGGTGGTCTGAGGTGTATAACTCCTTTCATAAAAGTCTTGCAAAGATGGTGGGACATAAGTGAAGAGTCATTAGAAACATTATGAAACTTGGCAATAGCTGCTAGGTGTACAGTAATAGTTGAGGCTGAGGCTCCTGCATGGAGAAGGGTCGACAGGTATTCCAAAACTCTACAGAAAGGCATTGAGAAGGTGTTTAGTCCTTGTTGTTTAGCCCAAACAACAAACCTGGCCCATTTGTTGTGGTAGAGTTTATGGGATGCCAGAAGTATCTTTCAGACTGGGGAAAATAGGTTTATTTACCTGCCAATCAGTGGAAGTGGA
Organism: Protopterus annectens; assembly: GCF_019279795.1. NCBI lineage: Eukaryota > Metazoa > Chordata > Ceratodontiformes > Protopteridae > Protopterus > Protopterus annectens. The sequence continues at coordinate 327,212,442 of NC_056750.1, read as the reverse complement.
AAAACCAAGCAGTCAGCTTGAGGCTGTGAAGGCTGGGGTGAACCAGCCCCTGTGGGTGAGATAAGAGTCCCAGGATTGGGTCCAGGATCCACGGGTGGTGAATTAAGTGAGGCCATAGGAAGGGGAACCAAACTTGGTGGGGCTAATAGGGGGCAATGAGGATAACTTTGCTTCTCAGATGTTGCATTTTCTTCAAGAACTGCAGGATGAGAGGAATAGGAAGAAAGGCGTACAGTAGACCGAGGGCCAATCGTGAGTCACAGCGCCTCTTGGTGACTCCCCCTTGGGGGGAATCAGGGTGAAATAGCTGCTGCATTTGTGGTTCATGGGGAGGCAAAGAGGTCACAGCAAGGCCGGCCTCAACGACGAAAAATTTGAGTCGCTACTACTGGGTTGAGAGACCACTCATAAGGCATCAGAATGTTCCTGCTCAGTTTGTCTGCAATAAGATTGAAATTCCTGGGAATGTGCATTGCTAGTAGAAAGCAGTTAGAAGCTATCACCCATTGCCACACTCTCAGGGCTTCCCGACATAAGGGGTAGGATCTGGTTCTCCCTTGCTTGTTGATGTACCAGACTACTGACATATTGTCTTATTGGATAGCAATTGTCCCCAATGGAAGGGTTGATTGGAATGTTTGCAATGCTGGGAGTACCGCCCTCAGTTCTAGGACATTGATATGCAGATTGGCCTCTAAGACAGACCAAGTGCCTTGGATGATCTTTCCTTGATAATGCCCCCCACCCCATCAGGGAAGCATTCGTGGTCACTGTGGCCTTAGGTTGGGTGAGGAAAAAGGGTCAACACCACAAATCCCCTTCTGA